>NC_083742.1:19449166-19778333 GCF_033458585.1 Syngnathus typhle
AGGAGCTTTAAAAGCCTTTTGAGTGGTGAGGAGGAGAGCCAGCCGTGCCGGTAGCAAAGCCGGCCGGGGTCATTTCCCCGAGGAAAGCCTCCGCCCTACTCACTTTAAATCAACCCCAGCTAATGTGTCACAGACATCAACATACACACACTAAGAGCAAGAGATTTATTGTTCTTGAGGTCGAAAGAGAAATAGTTGACTTGACCGTTACGAAGGACGGGATTTGGATGCTTTTTGGAACGTGCCAAGGAATGTGCTGGAGAATGTTTTTTTTTTTTTTTTTTTAGGGGGGGTATGGAATTGGACCCCATTTAACAGCTTCCATTCTTCTGGGAAAACATTGAAGAAGATTTGGAAGTGCATCTGTGGGACATCCAGAATTTGTGGCTCGTTCTTGCAATCTCTGGTGTGTGAGGGGGGAGAGGAAGGTCATCCTTGCAAAAAATTTGGAAGCATAGGGTTGCAAAGTGGCAAGTGAAAGGCGAGGCTACCACGCAAGTTAATGTTAGCGCTTTTATTTTTAGCAGTGTGCGCTCACATGATATGCATGCTACAATGTCGGATCAGATAAACCGTTGAGTGACCCGCAGCGGTTTGAGTTACTCATGTAGAATCGACTCAGCAAACAGATCTGGACCAGTTCCGAGTTTGAGACTATAAGGCGCACCTAAAAACCTAAAATTTTCTGAAAAGCCGACAGTGCGCCTTATAGTCCAGTGCGCCTTATATATAGACCAAATTCCTGAATTGAAACTGGCCCGAAGCATTGTGTCATGAAATCAATCACAAGTGGCCCGCTGAAGACTATGAATCATGAATCAAAAAGACTATGGATCATTATTTTGTGATTATAAAGTCATTTGTTGCGTCTGAAGTTGAAATAAAAAAGATAAACTGGAGAATGATTTGATTTGGATTAAAAATCTGACATGATGCATTAAGGGTGCGCCTTATAGTCCAGTGCGCCTTATAGTCCGGAAAATACGGTAATCAATTCATTTTGACAGCTCTATTTTTTTATTTTTTATAGCACACTAACTTTAAAGACTACCTTGAGTTGTTAGTACATGAGCCTCACAGGTCTGAGTTTGGAGATTTGAATCGGAGCTACAACCTTCCCGTGTGGAGTTTGCATGTTCTCCCCGTCCCTGCGTGGAAATTACAAGATGTTTGTAGTAGCAGAACATAGGAGCCCAAACTTAACAGGCCCCCTAATCACAATAAATACGGAATACTGACTGTTATCTTGACCCGATTTGAAGACCAAACGTCGCCCACTCACTGAAACGCACATAAACAATTACCCTTGAATACACACAAAGGAGAAACACACCTAAACGCTGTGGGAAGCATCTGGAAGAATCAGGGGCCTCTTTTGGCATTTCCCACACTTCGACTTTACTCTCACTATACATGTGATATTTGTTTCCTCCAGCAAAGTTTGTTATTTTAAAGCGTGAAGCGTGTCTGAAAGGTAACACCCTTTGTCCTCCCAAAAAAAAAAGAAAAAAAAGATTGTAACAGGTTTTCAATTCCACAGTCACGGCTGGGCCCGGTGACAGCGGCGAGTGATGAGCCGTAAAAGCAGACGTATCATGGAGAAATCCTCCTGGAGGTCAGTCCTTGGTTACGCCGCGTGAAGAAAAGACCTGCGCCGACGGCATGGTGGTCATAAGTCTGTCACCGTGACAACATAAATCTCATCCGCAGCCCACCTTGTTATTAGGTGTATGAGTTCCACTCTCTGATCTGGCTTCTAATTTACCTTCGCATGGAAAAGGAGGGCGAGTCATGTTGGAAATTCTACTCGATCCCAGACGCACAAATCATTCAAGAAGTCTGGATTCATCTAAAAAGGAATTCCATGTCAGCATCAGCAGGTTGGGGGCGGAACTTGGCTCTCGACAGATGCAGCGGTTCATTTATCTCCATTAAATTGCCGAGGCCCATCTGAGCAGTTTTATGTTGATTTGAGGGAAAGCATTCCATCAATTTTGGACTGCTTAGATTTTAGACTCACAAACATCAAAACTCCACAAAAGAAGACCAAAGCCAGCCTTAACCTAAGAACTGTCACGTATTTTCCATGTTGCCTTAGTTAAACCATAAAAAATATTCATTTATGGTTGCATGATGAAAACAAACTGGAGCTCCGTAAAAGTGCCAAAGAACTTAAAGGAGGGCAAACCTTCAACTCTGGTAGGACTAAAATAGAGCAATGGCGCCCTCTGTTGGACATGACTAAAGAAACAACAACTTGTTCAATAAATAAATAAATAAATAAATAAATAAATAAATAAATAAATAAATAAATAAATAAATAAATAAATAAATAAATAAATAAATAAATAAATAAATAAATAAATAAATAAATAAATAAATAAATAAATAAATAAATAAATAAATAAATAAATAAATGAATGAATGAATGAATAAATGACGTTATACAAATATAACATGAATTTGAATCTTCATTTTAGGACATTTTGGACAGTTTGCTAGAACTCATTTGCTATTCCAACATAAAAAGTCTTCCCAGTAGGAGACATGGTCAAGTCATTGCTGAAAATGCTGATGCATGATATATTTAACACATCGGGGGCTGAATCCGCTTTGGTTGGAGCCATCCATCAGAGAAACCATCATGTGTAAAAGTCATTAAAACAGATCACTTCCACATTCCGCTGACAACGTTTTGTCCAATGTTGTCACGCGGAAACATGCTTTCCGCCTGTGGGTGATCATGTTGATGAAGCAAGAAAAAAGATGGAGGGATAAAACCAAAAAGACAGAACAGAGTAGTCTTCTCTGACAGCGTGGAGGTGAAGACAAAAGAGGACTTCCCAAGTGTTCGGGAAAGTGGGTTAGCACTTTGGAGGGTGGGATGTGGAGGGGGGGGGGGGGTATTTAACTTAGCATCAGGGGACCTGAGGCTCAAAGCAGAAGATTGTCCCACATAATGCAAGCCTCCAAGGGATAGTACAGGTTGACAGGAAATGAATGTGGAAGGATGTGAATGATGAGCAGCCATAACATCAGGGGGACGCCTGAGATTCAACACAAGAACTGGACCAAAAAAGTCTCCTTTTACAAAGACAATAATGTCGTCAAAGGTTACCCAACTCAACTTACCCCTATGAATCAAATGCTCCAGGCTCTTGCAGGAGATTGTGTTCAACTCTGTCTTACTATATAGCGGGCATAGACAGTGCTGAATTCCTGGAGCATGACAGCCATTTCAAAGTCTTATTAACATCACGGTGTCGGGTGAGACTGTTGCGCAACCTGCACAGTACGCCACCAGGGCGCTTCATCACTGTCTGAATGCGAGAGTGAGCGCGAGGCTGACACAAGCAACAGATGCAATGAATGACTAATCGGAGTTGGGATGGCAAAAGATAAAGATGGAGGAGCGTGTAGCAACAGATGGTTAAATGTGACTCACAGCTGCGACTATGCTGATGCGGGATCTTTCTTTCAATGGACATGCTAGTCTGTGTATGACTGGACTCGCAAAGAAACTAGACGTAGACATCTATGACCGTATTCACATGGAAAAAAAAAGTGTATGACTTAAAACAGCGAAAAGCATTGGCGGAGTTAGAGGGGGGCCCGTGAGGGCACGCATCCCCCCCAAATATGGTTGAACCCAGACAAACGATAATTGATTTTTACAGATTTTTTTTCTCTCCAGGTTTTCGCCTCTTCTACATAGAGAACATGTAATAAAAATGTATACCGTAATTTTCGGACTATAAGTCGCGTTTTTTTTCATAGTTTGGGGGGCGACTTATACTCAGGAGCGACTTATATACATATATATGGGTTTTTTTTCACTCTTTGGGGCATTTTATGGCTGGTGCGGCTTATAGTCCGAAAATTACGGTAATCATTTTTCCCCCTCCTTGGAAGCAGCTTTAAAGTCAAAAGACAAAAATTCTAGCTCCACCATTAGTGACAAGGTCACTCATCAATCGCAAGATGAAAACATGATTAAACAAAGACAGATGCCGAGAGTGCGTGTGCTTATTTGCGCCCCCGCAAACAAGTGAACTCATTTTCAGTCAGTATGTACAGATGCAAATGTAGATTGAAGGTGAGTGTCGCATTGCAACAAGGACATTACCAGTGGTGTGTGAAATTCTTACAAAGTGATCCATTATGCATCATAGCGAGTATTTTTTTTCCGTTGGAATTTGGCATTGAAACAAATAAAATCTTTTGAATGAACCATGTTGTGTTTTGAAACAACCAATTCATTTCTATGCTTAGTAGGTTGGACATGGCTGATTTGTTCTCATGGCTTGAAGGAAGTGAAAAAACAGACGATTAAATGTTTTTTTTTTTCTTTACATTTGTGGAAGCACTCATGCAGAGGCAAAGAAGAAATGATGGTCCTACGGCAATATACATGCAGAGTTTGTGTCACTTTATAAAAACATGTTAAACATTTGCTGGCCAGACTGTCCCTCGGCATAGCGAGCGAGCTTCCAAGGATGCGGCCGGTGGAATTTGGTTTTGAATTTTAAGAGTGCTTTTTTTTTTTTTTGGACACATCAACGCACTCCCTGAATTTGACCTGACTCCGGCAAATCTGGAAAGTCGCGCGTGTGTACTCTGGAGCACCTGTTTTGGTATTTTGTGTCGAAGGAAAGCGTTTGAGGCTGGGGGACTTCATTGCTCAGCGGGTACACAGAGTTCCTTTGAGGCACTGAAAGACTATTTTGTCATTCCTTGGACACCACTCTGGCTTCAACTGGCTCACAGTCTAAGGTTCTGCTTTCATTTATTTATTTGCGGCAGAAGCGTTGCCATGGCAACATGGATATGACCTCCCAGCCTCCCTGTAAGTAAGCAAATTAGCATTAGCTAAAAGAAACTGCTACAAGAGTACTACCGTTTTTTTCCATGTATAATGCGCCCCCATGTATAATACGCACCCTAAAAATGGCATGTTGATGCTGGAAAAAAGCCTGTACCCATGTATAATACGCACCCAGATTTTGAGTCCTACTTAAGTCCGTAAACGTAAAATTATTTCAGAAAAAAGATCATCTTTGGGAACAAACTGATGTTATTCTGCCAGTCAGTATCACTGCGCATGCGCTAGCAAACTCGATAGCGAAGAAATGTTTCGGATTTGTGTAGGGTACATTGTGACAGCAAACGAGCAGGTGCTCGGGTTGTGTTCGTATGGAGCGTGTTTGAAGTGAACAGCAGAGAAGAAAGCGCATCCGTAATGGCGGCCTCCGTATCATCTCCGGATAAAAAAAAAACAACAAAAAAAACAAACATGTTTTTACCCATGTATAATGCGCACCCCAGATTTTAGGACAATAAATTAGTTAAATTTTGTGCATTATACATGGAAAAAAACGGTACCCAACTTGGGCCGCAATCGTCGGGGGGATGTTCAGGGTGGAGGAAGCAGCAAAAACCCAAGCACTTGTAAAAGCTTTCGTCGACACACAACTGGCCAACTCAAAGCACTTTTAAAAGCGTTGTGGGCAGAAGGGCGCGCCGTCTCACACGCAGACAGACAAGCCACTTGCAGGCCGTGCAAACTTGGTGCTAACCGCACTGGAGTGGTCTGGTCGGTGAGCGTCACCGAGTTAAAAACATAACAAAGCTTTAAAATAGAGTCTATTCCATGTTCATTATTGTAGTAAGTGTCTTGGGTGGCTTGAGCTGACACAGCAGATTTGAAGAGCGTGAAAAGGCCTTACAAGCGTTTCATTCAAACCAAAATAGACCCGCACACATACCCAGCAGCCAAATTAGACAATATTTGTGTCAGTAACTTTGACAATGTCGGACTTTTAGCTCTATTTGCCTCCAGCCTGCAGCAAAATAGCTAAAAAAAAAAAATCAATGCTCACTGGCTGACTGTCACGGGCTTTTAACCATTTTGCTCCAATCACAGATATCATCGGCGAGTGAACATCAAGCGCATTTAAAGGTCAATTCTGCACGATTGAAGTTGAGTCCTAACAAGAGCTTTTCTCTACAATAACCATCGAATTAAATTGCAGAGCAGTCTTTTTAAACCGACAATGGTTCAGCCTAAAGCGGCACCATCTCAAAGGCACAAATCAAATATCCTTTGACAGTTCACAATTCAGCACAATGTCTTCTCCAGAAGCTCATATAAAAGACTCGGGCGTCCAAATCTGTCTATAATCATGTGAATAACTGGGGCTGCCAAAAAAAAGAGTCCAAGATCATCACATTGAGTGCAGGGGCTCCACAGGGCAGTATGCTCGGCCCATTGCCGATTCCCGGTTTTCTGCTAACTCGTAACGGTAGGCTCGATTAAATACACCCGTTGTGGTGAGTAAGTCGTTTTGATGTCATTTTTTTTTTTGCAGCACGAACATATTGAAGTACATTACCCCTTGACTTTGATCACTCAGCAAAGCGTGAAAATCACATCCTCATCCAATCTTCCTTTAGCAACTCCAGCTTTCCCAGGAAGGGTGTCACATGTGACCTCTGCAGCACATACAGCACGACTTGCGACAGCAGATCAATAAACGATGGAGTGTGCATGACTTCAGGAGGTTAAAGGGTGCTTCTATGCGAGATGAATCCACACAGCCCATAAATAAGCCGAGAGTACAAATGATAGCGTGGCCAAAACACACACAACGGTCAGAGACTCAGTGCTGGAAATAGAGGGACAGAATCGATACCTTATCCTTCCCCATTTTTCGGTATCGCACCATTAATATTCCATAAACTTCAATTTATAGTTCCGACCCCCAAACCACCCTTGCACACACTCCTACACACCATCTTCTTATTATCAGCACCTCAATAACAAACCTCCAACACAGGGTGCTTCTTAAAAGCTTAGAGACTGCAATCTATTTTTTTTTTTTTTTGATGATGATGAATTCAGCAAATTGCGGCTCCTGATCGAAAAAAACACCGCCACCGAAAGGGTAAAGAGTTTTTAGAAAAATCAGTTTGGGGGGGTTAAATTGGAAATCTTTGTGCTCAGCTCTTCACTGCTCAAATACAGTAGCTAACACAAAGCAGATGTTGACAGGGTGGACCGGAAGTGGGATGCGTTCGCATCTGGTGATAAACAGCGGAGTTTTGACCCACTTCTCAAGTCCCCCCCACCCCCCATTACCAAATGCCACAGTGTTACTATCAAACATAGAAAAGCACACGTGGTTTAAGTTGTAATGGAATTTGCAAAAATTGCTGAGGAAAGCTAGAAATGAGTGTAGCATTAAAAATTAAACCCTAATTACTTCTGGTGCAAACAACCCAGCACAATTACATACATTACTAAACCGTTGAGGAATATTAAGCAGAAGTTGGGAAATGAAATTACATTTGAGTTTTTACCGATCCACAACTGGACACCAAAAACACTCAAGTCTCTGTTGGGAAATTATATTGTTTTGCTTAAGGGGAGAAAATGTTAAATACTATAGTAGGGAAGAGTAGTGTAAATAGGAAAGGCAATTAAAATTTTTATCTGACGACAGTGCAGCTCTCGAGTGTAATTAAAGCAAAATAGCCACAAAGCAGAGCTAAATGTACTCGTGTGGACTTCAAAATGAGGTAAAAGAGTGTGCCAAATGAGTCCAACATGAGTGACAGTTAAAGTTAAAGAAATGGAGGAATATTATTTGCGTTTTGTTTCTTAGCAATGCTGCCTGTTCTCACAGGAATTTAGTAGGCCTTCAATCGTTTCAAAAAATACTTTTTTCTTATTAATGCTGACTTTTGTGGAGGCGGGGTCAAAGGAGTAAAAGTACTAATAGTAGTTGTAGATGAAGAAATGAAAGAAGCTAGCAGCGTATAGGTTATGGGATACTAAAATATATTTTCAATTGCTGAGCAGCTCTAGTGGTATGCAAAAGAATGACTGAATTAATCATTCAAACTGTGCATATATGCATATAAATTATCTTTAAAAAAATAATTCATCCAGTAAAATACATTTGCATTTAATTTCACATTGGCAGGACCCTTTAAGATGAAAGTGGCCTGGATGGGCACCCCCTTCTTTGATTGCAACTCTTATTTAACTTTCGTGTATAATACAGACAATAAATATAAATTCAGAACGAAAACTACTGCCCTGTTTGTGATGAACACTTAGGCCCTCTACGTTACTGGATTTTAATATTGGTCGTTATGGCGCTTCTTAGAATAAAATTCGGACAACACAAAAGCATAAAATGATGACAACAAACTGAACAAGAGTACGAAAAACAGTACAGAAGTTCAATAAGTGCAAGAGAGAAGACATAAATAGAGTGTGCGTGTGCTGTGACGTGTTGATGCTTTGCTTACCTGTGTTGTGTTCACGTACAAGCTTTTTCTGAACTTCCCTCGCCGTATCTCCATTTCAAGAGCCGAGCCGCGAGCAACCGTGGCTCGGGTTGTTTGATTCCGACAAAACATACTTGCTGACAACCGCGGGGAGAGTCCGTCAAGAGTTCAATCCGAAAAGCAAACTCCGATCCAGGTGTCGGGTGCCAACACCGGGGAGACCCACGTCGTACCGATGAAGCTTCTTTTTCACAAGCGGAAAGGACTCATCCTTTAAAGTTCCCCCTCTCGGAGAACTTTCCCAAAATGTCGTGTGGTCGTCATGAAGCACCAGACGGAGCCCAAGCCCAAAGTTTGCCCTGCCCCGTCCGTTCACACACACTTCCACCGGTAATGTGAGTGGCCTGCCTGCCCCCTCACAACACAGTCGCCACTGTTCAACTTCTCCAAAGAGAAAGTATACTTGAGGGGAATTGAAAAAATCGCAAATATTTTTTGCATGTAAAAGAATTGAAAAAAAATCTTAAATTGACACACCTGCACGAGTTGGATCAAAACATCCACATTTAAGCGCATTTTTATGTCAGTAACGAAACAAATGCATATTCAGGACATAGTCAAGACTCTTTTTTTTTAATAATTAAACTGTAAACAGACAATTTACATGCCTGTTTACTATACAGCATCTACCGTTTTTTCCGTGTATAATGCGCCCCCATGTATAAGACGCACCCTAAAAATGGCATGTCGATGCTGGAAAAAAGCCTGTACCCATGTATAATACGCACCCAAATTTTGACTCCTACTTAAGTCCGTAAACGTAAAATTATTTCAGAAAAAAGATCATCTTTGGGAACAACCGGATGTTATTCTGCTGGTCAGTATCACTGCGCATGCGCTAGCAAACTCAATAGCGAAGAAATGTTTCGGATTTGTGAAGGTTACATTGTGACAGCAAACGAGCAGGTGAGCAAGCATCTGATACGAGAGCATTGTGTTCGTATGGAGCGTGTTTGAAGTGAACAGCGGAGAAGAAAGCGCATCAGTAATGGCGGCCTCCCTATCATATCTGGATTAAAAAAAAATATATATATATTATTATATAAAAAAAATATATTATTTTTTTTATTTTTTTGTACCCATGTATAATGCGCACCCCAGATTTTAGGACAATAAATTAGTTAAATTTTGCGCATTATACAAGGAAAAAAACGGTATTTACTATTCACTAATGATCTGCCACTGATGCCACTGCCTTACTAAAGAATGTCAAAATGACAATATTTGTAATGCATGGTTCTGTCCATTTTTGAAATGCCATTCCACTACCTGTCATATGTGGCCTTTGTCACCATAGTAAAGACTCAAACGGTTTGGGTTGTGAGCATGGAATGTGACGGCCCATCCTTGGCAACACCAGCTATTTACCGGACCTGCTGTGAGTGGAATTCACGGAGGTCAAAGTGTCACGGAGGATCAGTCACAATGAACCAGAGGCCACATCCACATTGGAACGGAAACCTGCTGGGTAAATGAAAGCCCGCAGGAGGAATGCGTGCATGTTTACCAATCTCACAATAGATCAGATCGACCTAAAACATGTAGATTTACAAAGATGGACCACGAGGTTCTTTCTGGGGCATGTCAGTGCTCCTCAAGCTACATTTGTCCTTTTTGCAGCTTTCCCATCTCAAAAGTAATTATTGCGTCAGGCGAAAATGGGATTCTAGGCCATTCTGTTAAAAGATGGCCACATTGTGACTTTCCTGGTACAATAACAAGATAGATACACGACGAAGAGTTTTCCATCTGTGCCATATCCGGCCTGTCTTTTGCAACATTGATGTGGTATGCTTTGGATCATGAGTTCAATCTTTTCTAATACCGTATTTTCTGGACTATAAGGCGCACCGGACTATAAGGCGCACCTTCAATGAATGGCCCATTTTAAAACTTTGTCCTTATTTAAGGCGCACCGGACTATAAGGCGCACCATTAATGCATCATGTCAGATTTTGAATCCAAATCAAATCATTCTCCATTTTATCTTTTTTATTCCAACTTCAGACGCAACAAATGACTTTATAATCACAAAATAATGATCCATAGTCTTTTTGAGTCATGATTCATAGTCTTCAGTGGGCCACTTATGATTGATTTCATGACACAATGCTTTGGGCCAGTTTAAATTTAGGAATTTGGTCCATATATAAGGCGGACTGGACTATAAGGCGCACTGTCGGCTTTCGAGAACATTTTAGGTTTTTAGGTGCGCATTATAGTCCGGAAAATACGGTAATTATAATGTTTTTATTGTTAGTTTTGACAGTTTGTCTCCAGTTGGTATCAAAAGTCTACACACCCTTTTATCAAAGAAAATAAACCAGATGACTTGTGTCACATTTGTGGTTAAAAGGAGCACTAAGTTGAATATGTTATTTCTAAGCAGGATGTTTGGTGCTTGTGTAAATAGCTCGAGGCGGTGCATCTCATGCTGCAATGTGATCTTACTGGAAGACGTGCGTGTTGCTCCCAGACTGCGCGTGATTATGTTTACAGGTCTCATGCCGCTGTGGTCAGTAGGGGGTAGACAGATATCGGGGGCTTGAGGTTTGCTTTCTCCAAGCGGGCCCACCCGCCTTTCGGGGTGGGGGCTCCGTGCAAGCCCTTTGGGCAGCTCAGCCTCACGCAAGCAATGTGCTTATGTGTGTGCTTTGTCATGGCACATTTGAAAACCATCTGGAAGGAAAAGATAGGTTAGCTTTTATCTGCATCTTCTTTTTTTTTTTTTTTGCAAATCCCTCCATTTTGCTGGGAACTGCTCCGTTTTCATCTCCTCTCGTATTTTTGCCCACTCGCAGCAAAAACAAACATGGCAGCTAGTCAACACTGATGGCATCAACAAAGGAACTGCTGATCATGGAAGAAAAAAAATGACAGAGCAGCTGGAGGATGGTCACATGGTAAACAAAAAGAAAAAGGATGAGACAAGCATACAGGGAAACTCCCGAATTTCCACAAAAGTCAATTTCACCCATTTTTCTCACACTTGTATGTATTCTAAACGTGCTGTAAGAACGTGTCATCTCACCAGCATGGGAAATATCTTTTTATTTTTCTTTCTTTTCAGTGAACCAAAGCATTGAGGACCCAGAGGAATGACTGTGGCTACGGAGTCTACAATCATGCGGTCGTCTATATTCTAAATATAAAAAGGGAATAGTTACGGCTCTTTTTACAGTAGGAACCATTTTTAGGATGTCACATCAAGGGAAACGTGAAATTATAACAAATCGCACCAGAGGCGAGCGGAAATCCATTAGGTCGACGGGACATTTGCTTTCATTCCACTCATCTTAGAAAAACTTAAAACCCTATATTTCCTCTGCCCATCTCTTTTCAATTTCTCTCTCTAGTAAATCACTTCCATGCCAGCGTCCTGAGGGTTTGCAGGATTGCATTCATTGATGTGTCTCCACACTGTAATCATGTGGGCCATATGTTCCTGCATAGCTCTTGATCCAGGGTGTTAAAGTGACAGATGCAGTGCTGGGATTTTTCCTGGATCAGAGGTAGCTCAACGTTAATGCATGAAAAATAAATAAATATTGGGAGGAGGTTCAGGGATGGATACAACTTATTGTGAGAAGAATCTTGATTTAATTTCTCGCCCATCTTCTGCATGCCGGACTCCTTTAGACGAGTCTGACTTCTGCTGGCCAACACGTGCCATTGCAAGTTGACGTCAATTAACCAAGTCGCCAGACATTTCATTAAGTGGACCAGAATCATCTAATGAGAACAATTCGTCATCTTTAGGAAGGCAGACTGTGGTGGGCTTTGAATTCCGCTGACAATTATTGAGGCAGCTGCTGAGTGTTCATTTCATATCTTTTATTAAATCTATTTACAGAGAATACAAAACTGTCGTCCCTTGGTTGAGCATTCACTAACAAGTACAACGGCCACTTTCTTGTTTTTCACTTCTGGTGCGGTTTGGTCCATTTGGCAGCTTCGTTGCGACCGTGTTTCAAACCCTAGGGGGGGAAAAAAAAAAAAGTACAATTTGATCTAATGGAAACCCCCAGCAGAAAATACATTTAGAACAGACCGGATACGCTGTTCTCCAAGAAACAATCCATACCAGATAGTAGCCTGTGTGGTATCCACTCATGTACCAGGAGATGAGCATGCTGCTCATGGCCTCGTCATCTCCCATTTCGGGACTCATGGGAGGAGGAGGAGGGATCATCTGAAAGCATGCAAAGCGAGAGCAACGCAAGAAGCTCAATACTAGACTTAATTCACAACGAGTACGTGCTCTTAATTGTCATGAAACTCACCGGTGGGCCGAATTGCATCATGGGATGCCAGGGAGGAGGTGCATGCCCGTGTTTACCCACATGCCTTTTTCCACCCTGGGAGGGGGGGAAAAAAAAGTCACCATATTTAGTTAATATTTTATTAGGTGGAACACCCGCACATACGTGGAGTACACAAACTTTACATTGCAATACCTGTCTGAACGGTGGCATGGGAGGCGGGCATGGAGGAGGGAATCCAGGAGCCCACATAGGGGGAGGAACCTTGTGGAAGTTGGCCTTTCGGCTTTTACTGTGCGGATGTTGCTGCTTGTGCTGGTTTGGTTCATTTGACCTGTCACTCTCCTCTGTGGACGATTCTGCCTCCTGGGTCTAAATTGCGAGGAAAATACAATGTTTACCGCCCTATTTTTGAAGAGCAGGGCACGTCACCCGGCAGTTGGGACTAATTGCAGCATCTTGGGCAATCGAAGTCTGCAAAGGCGTGAAGCTCAGTTGCGTCTGGAAGACTGTGAAGGTTTCTTTTTTCATTGTGTCAAAGTAGTTAGGCTCAGAACTTTTTGTGCCCAAGATAGAGGTGCAAAAAAAAAAAAAAAACATACCGTGGTTTTGGGTTCTTCGTCATTCTCAGAGATCTCTGAAAGCAAGTCTGCGAGGTTCTGCTCTTCTTCATTGCCATAGTTGGTGTAGACAACGACGCATGTGGCCCTCTCCTTGTCGACGGAGGAGATGGTAGCCGAGTACAGTTGACTGTCTTCTGACCAGTAAGCGCAGCAAGAATCGCCAACTTGCCACTGGGATAAAATGATGATATATTCAGGAAATGTCATTTACTTTCTCTTAAGCACACACACAAGACATTTGCATACATCCTCACCTCTTTATCTGGCAATGCATTCGTTCTTTTCCTACTGTTCTTGTTTTTATTATTCTTGCGCTTCTTGCCCGGTGGGATCTTGACCGAAGCTTGCGGCTCGTCTTCCCCTTTAAGGGCAGTCTAGCACGACAATAGCATATCTGTGAGTAACTGACACAAAAAGTAAAAAAAAAAAAAAAGTTCATTTTGTTACCTTAAATGACGCTACAGCCTTATCATAGGCTTTTATCAAAGCGGTGTCATCCCAAATATCGGAGTCATCACTCTAGAAAAGAGAAAATATTAGTTGAGCGGAATCTGGGTATCTCATTGATTTGTACGCAATCTAAATGACGACAGCATGTTGGTTTGTTAGCTTACCAAGCTAGCTCGCTCCAATCACACAAAAGCCCGATGTGTCGTTTATAATATTATAATTTTATTAGTTAACACCGTGACTCACCTGCCCCGTACCCCGCACGAATAGCTCACCCTGGCATCCATTCGCCATAAAAACAACGGGATAAATTCACAGCTCAGAGCTAAACAGCTAACGAGCTGCACGCGTCGAGCATATGACGTCAGTCGCACACGGTGACGTATATATCATGCGACGCTAGGCGTTGGCGTGGCAACGCTCGGTTGTTTGGATGTCCTAGCAAAGCTCTGCATGCACATCAGACCACATTTGGGGCAGTGTTTTGTCGTAATTCTATCATGATCGAGTCGTCTCTTCGTTCTTTAGGAGCGAAAGTTGTTGTAGCTGCTTCCAACGATGAGAACCACCCGCCGGAAAACATTATCGACGGGTAAGGGTCTCCTGTTTGTTTTTATTTTGAGAGCACTGTATGTAAACCGCTCCAGTAGACTAAACTTCGAGTCTTACCTGAGTTTTGCTATTTGTATTTTTTAAACCAGAAACACCAACACATTTTGGATGTCCACGGGAATGTTTCCTCAAGAATTCATCATTCGTTTTGCTGAAATGACAAACGTTTCTTCAGTGACCATGGACAGCTACAACGGTGGGTGTTTAAAAAACAAACAATGTATCATCAATGGAATTGGTTTATATTTATTAGTGTAATTTAATTGATATCTGACGGTCTTGCTCAAAAGTGACCATTGCTTTCTTTGTAAAGTATTTTTTTCCTATATTGCATCTCATTCATTTAAACAAATGCATTTTATTTTGTATTTTAGCTCGGAAAGTAACCAATTAGTATACATTTATGCAAAAACATATTTAGAGAATTATGTATATACTACTTAGGCACTCCATGAAACGACCTTTGTCATATTTGGCTTCAATGTGTGAAAAGAAATTGTGAATTATTAAGAAGCACATTTTTTTTGGCATATTTACAACACTATTTGTCAGCCCGAATATAAATCAAATACTTGTGTCCAAATATCATTGCACTTTAAATGTTGAATCTAAATGTGAGTGTTAACTCTCAATGTAAGTAAAGTTATCTTCTTTTCAAGGCTTCAGGTGTTCCTAAAAATGAGTTTAAAAAATGGGCTATATAATGATGCCCTCAGACAAGGCCCAACAGATGACTCATGCATTGTTAGATGTTCTCCAAGGCTGTATTCTAAATCCAAACACAGCTATTGTTCATTTCGTTTACGTGAAATTTGGTGATGAGTTAATTAAATCATCTGGACGGGGCTGTTGACTCTCCCCTCTTGCTTTGTTTTTGCAGTCAAGCACCTAAAAGTAGAAAAGAATACGTCACAAAACGCCTCTCACTTTGAGTTTGTGGCAGAGAAAGGTAGGCATGATGAAAATATGCATGTATTAGTCATTCACTTGCTTTACAAATCCCAATTAACTGATTTTCCTGCAGAACTGAAAGTCACGGAGGGACATCTTCAGACAAATTCTATTTCAGTAGGTCCAACGTGCTAATGTCAAACTTAATTAATGGAATGAACTCGGGGGGTAAAACCTAACTTGTTTTGGTGACTTGCTTTTGTTTTCCAGCTAAATGGAACCACTGCCACTCACCTTCGTTTCATCATCACCTCAGGATACGATCACTTTGTTTCAGTGCACAGGATGGCTGTGCATAAATGACACTTGCGCTATTTGCGTCATTGTTCTCACACGCATTTATCACTCAAACTGAGGTGTGACAAGAAATATACACCGGATAGAAAAGTCTAAAAGTATTTGTATTATATATATAAAAAAGGGCCAAAAAATACTCCTTTTTTTTACACTGTCAATGTAATATTGAATTTGTTCAACTGGAATGGTTGAGGAAAAAAAAAAATCTGAAGTGAGAAGAATCAGCTGGAAAAATGTGGTTGCACAAGTGCGCACACCCTCCTAAGTCATGTTTAAATGTGTTTTTTTTCTCATTATATGAACGGCACGGTTTCTTAGCGGCTCTGCCTCACAGTCGAGCGCTCCTCGGTTTGAATTTTCAGCTGAGATATCGTGACTTGCTACTTTTATAAATGTGTCTCATCCATATTCTATTTAGCTCAACGCAAACTAATTAAAGATATGGATTCACTTAAGAGACCTTTCATAGCGTTTTCATCTGTTCTTGCTAATTTGGCAAAGCTTCAGAAAAAGAGCTGGCTTCCGATGAATGGCACAAATACAAAGGGCATCTCTTTTTCACTCTCCCTCTCTCTCTCTTTCGGAGAAACACGGTTAATTAACAAATTTTCAGCTGAAGGGGAGGGCAGCTTGGAATTGGCATCTGGACAGCCCCCCCTCCCGCGCACCCATATTGACATCCCTAAAGAAAAGAGGGACCACGGGTGATGCAATCGGATCCAGATGGTTTCCCAGCCAACCCGTAAGTCTCCAAAGAGCGCCAAGCTCCGTTCTCCCATCCTCCACACGATACTTGCCCCTATCTCCCTCCCTCCCTCCTCTGCCATGTCATCTTATCAGGTCGAGCGGTGCGCACGGACCCTTTGGGACTCCCTCCCCAATTACTTTGCTGACTTGCAGTGGAGCTGGGGGATTTGCCCAGGCGTTGCTGTAGCGCGGTTCTTTGAATAAACCAATAAAAGTATAAAATAGTAGGCTAAATAACAAGCCCCCAGATATTTAAAGAGCAACTAATTGCTCAGGGGTGCGTTGGCGATATAGCACGTTTGAGAGTGTGAGTGTAATGAGTAATGAGGGCAAGGTAGGAACTGATACACGGTTATTGACTCATTCATTATTTACCAGGATGGTTTATTTATGGTAGCGGGAGGGCTTTGGTCCTAAGGTAAGAAGATTCCGCTTCCAGATCTGAATATGTCACGGTAAATATGGTTTGCAAAAGCGCCCGTCCCCCACGCAAATGAATTCAGGCCCCTCCTTTTGTTCTTGACTGTCAGCCCATGAGAAGAATCACAGCAGGATATGAGAGTGCCATTATCATGTCACTGCAGGGCAGGCAGGCTTGGGTTATCGGCCGGTGTCTTCTCCGGGCTTTCTTAACGGCTGAGCGGTGACACTCAGACGCCTGCTAGAAACATAATTCATTATCGCACAAAGCTTTATTATCCTGCCATGGCGGACAAAAGAAGACAATGGATGGATGGATTTGTTATTGTTATATAATTAGACTTCATTAAAAACATCTCGGAGTGTTTTTCTTCACCGATCAGGAGATTGTTTGGATGATATTTTCAGTTGAGTGCAAGTGACAAAATGGCCGCCCACCAGTGTGATATTCATCAGAATTTGATGTTGAGACTAATGGTGCCGCACACAATATATTAGTTTTAATTGGGACAAAAAATATCTTCCAGGCTGGCGTAGGTGTCCAAATGTTGAGTGCATCCAAAGTCTTAATGTGAGAACGTCAGGAAGACGCCATGCCGCTCTCTGCTCTGTTAAACAGACTTTGGATGTCCTTATCAGTTATGAGTAATCCGCCATTAACAAAAGAGCCTCATACTGGCAGTGGGTCTTAATTTGATTTCATGTCTGATTTTCAACTCATTTAGACGAGGAGATGATTCGACAAGAGGAAAACAGCTTTAAAAAAAAAAAGGGAGGGAATTATAGTGAGCGAATGACAAAAGATTTGAGCTGCTTGGAATCCATTAGTAGCATTCAATTAAAAGCTAGCGTTTGCCCTGTGAAATATATTTTAAATGGTGCTTCCAATTTTGGGTTGTCATTAAATGAAGCGGGGTCTGGAAGTCGGAATATTGGCAAAAATAATGAGATCGCCTTTTTCGTTACATCAGTCTTTTGGTAAAGCCATTTGGTCATTATTCAGCGTAAACACTTTTTGGACTTGTTCAAATATCCTCTTGGCGAATTTGTTTTTTCTCATAAACAGGTTTTCTGAATGTGTCGACGTCGGCTGACAGATGCATTTGAATTAGCTGACAAATGTTTGGCAAACAAACCCTTATCCTTTTGTTGCATCCAATTGTTTTATATATATGTTTATATTTTGCCAAGAATATCAGCTGTCTCGTTTCACGATGGCCCCAGTTGGATCATTTGCCATCTTGAGTAACATTCTAAAAACATTGTCTGCCTTTGCGTATTAAACGGAACAGCTGCTAAAAAGTGGAAACAGAGTGAGTTTTGTTTTTTTCAAGATATAAAATCTAAATTGAATACGACCAAATAAGTTGAAGAAAGTTGAATGTGCAGTGTAGGGAAAAGTTGAAGAGAATGAAGATGCAGCGGGAGATAGCACATTTTCAATTTCTTCTTCACTACAGCTCTAGAATTTTTTTCTTTTTTTTATTCCCGTTGGAACCCATTAATCTCTCCCTTGCACACATACTTGCCTACACACACACATTTTGTATGATATATATTCCGCTCTACTGCTGTTCCATATCAGGAAACTTCAAATATTCAAGACGGAGTTCAACTTCAATGAATTGGATTGCACTAATTTGCTTTAAAACAATAACAAAAAATATTAAAATGCGCCAAAAGTCGAACAAAACACAATATACAACATTTGATTGTTTTACTCAAATTAATTAATTATTTTATTGTATATATTGCAAAGAAAATGTTGAGATTTCTATGCAATTGTCATCCAATATTCGGAGAGTACAGCACCTATTTTTGTTTTCGCATTATTTGTTTTCATGCTGGTGTGACGCGACGTTCAAAATAATTTGCATTCTTATCCTAAAATTCTGAAAACTTTTAATAATGAAAGAACTTGCAGAGTACAAAAAAAAGCATTAAAAAATCATTTTAACCTTCAATAAATTATTATTTTACAACACGAAAATGAGATTTTGTATTTCGATTCATTTCACTAAATGTCACAAAAGCTAGAAAACGCAATTTGAAATGTTCAAAGCTACAATCACAATAATTAGCATTGGCAATGACATCCAGTGTCTGCTGTGAAGGTTTTTTGAAGTAAAAAAAAAAAAAAGTCAAGTTCAAGTGGAAGGAAGCCGTTATATCTCAGTGGCGATGACGTCATCGTAGGTCTGTAACCCTGAGCTGTACTTGAGATCCAAACCCAGCTCAGCCCGGGCCTCCAACTCAGCAGTCAGCTCCTTCATGAGTCGCTCCAGGTCTTGGTTCTTCTTATGCACCTGCAGGTAGTTGATCTGGAGCTGCTTTTGGTACTTGATGACCTTGTCCTTCTCCTTGTTCCACGTTCGCTTCTCTTGGTCGAAGCTAGTCGCTAGTCTCTGGTGAGCTGTCTTCTCCTCGCTGAGCTGCTGCTTTAGTCTCTCCACTTCTTTCTGGAGTTCCGTGGAGCTTTTACCTTCTGGCTCCTCTTTTTGCTTGTGGACGGCGGTGACTCGCTCTGGGGTTTGTTTGAGGCCGCAAGGTTCAGTTTGCGAAGTGCGTTGATGGGGCTTGGGGTCTTTGGTCTTTCCCTCAAAGTCTCTTTCCAGTTGGCCTACTTTTCCTCTCAACAAGTTGGCTTCATTCTTCTTGCGCTGGAGTTCATTTTGACACACCTAATTTGGGTAAGAACAGACAATGAAACATTTGGTGATCACGTTCTTATTCCGAATCATCGATCCTCATTGAAATACATGGAGAAGCGATTAATCTGTTCCAGCTTCCCAGAAAACACTAACCAAAATTTTGTCACATGATGCAGATGTTCATTCCTAGCTTGGGATTTTTTCCACGTGCCAAAATAAACGGAATAAATTGAACACCTACCCAACAGCGACACGGCATTCTTACAAAGCACTTTATCTTAAATTGCAACAAGTCGACATTTTGTCTTTGAAGTTGAACCTGAGCGTGAAATGGGATTCCAAAGGAACCTAACCTCCATTTCGATGGTACGGGAGCGTAGTCTGTCGCCGGCGTCTTTGTTCTCCTTCTCGAGCATCTCAGCCTTCGCTGTGATTTCCTTCAGCTGCGCCCTCAGGCTGACTATTTCATTGAGCTTGTGGCTGACGTCCTCCTGGCTGTCTCGCAGCTGCTGCTTCAGAAGAGAGATCTCGCCCGCTTTCTGGCACACCTACATGGGGACACCAAGATCACAGTGTCTTCTGTTGCGTGTTTTGTACCCTACTGGGGACTCTTCAAGTATTTGAGCAGCAAATGTTCCAATTTTGGAGATCCAAACATATATTTGGTATTCACCACTTGCTGCCATTTTGTCTCTTCATGATACACATTGGATGGATTTGACCCTGGATAGAATATTTCCGATTTAGAAATGATTATCATTGTCTCGATTGCTGTCGGCATGTCCAGTGAATGGTATCGGTACTCGCGACAATGGTCGATACCGGAATCAGCTGCCCTGTTGTGGTAGTTTTACAATCGGGTACTAAAAAATGAAAAGAAAATGACCATCCATTTTGTGCAATTTGAAGGAAAATCGCCCGATTCACATTTGTTCACAACACATTTATTCTCTGCGGGACGCTACGGGGACTTTAAAAAAAAAGGTCCACTGATGACCTGAGGACTTTTCAATCGCGTCTCACCTCCCACTGAGTTTCCTCAAGCGTCGGAGCGAGTTGTGTGCTCTCCTCGAAGGCTCTCAGTCTTCGCTCCACGAGCTCCCTTTCTCGGCTCAGCTTGACGAGCTCCTCCTCGAGTCTCTCGTTTTCTGCCTGCATAAAACGCAAACCGTGATTATCACCATTTCCTCCATGGTATGACTCATCGGCAAGGAGGTCGAGATGGTCTGACCTGGAGTTGGCTGACCTGCAATTGCAGCGCTTGCCGGCTATTTCCAGCCATCTGCGAGGCGTGTTGTGTCATGGTGGGAGACCCACGGTTCAATTCTTGCGACTCATCAGCGCAATACTTTTGTCTTTCCTCGAACAACTGGCAGGTGGCCGCTTCCTTCACCTCATAGCTGACCTGTTTGTGTCATGGAAGACAGCAATTGTACAAAATCAGCGTGTTTCGTTTCATGACGCCTAGGTTGTTAAGGATGGTTAGCGAGAAGACCTCAGAGAAGGTCGATGTTGGTAGATGCGAAAGAAAGACTCTGTGATATGCGAGCTAACGACTTACCTGCAACTCCTGCAGTTCATTTTCCCTCTCTAGGAGTCTTTGTTCCAACGTTTCAATCAGTGAAGCATCGGTCGTGAGAGGGGAGCGACTCCCTCCCACAGTTTCAGAGAGGCGTTTGGGCCTATCTGAAGATAGCGGGGAGCCGCCATCACTGTTAGCAGTTGATGACAAGCCCCCTGGGCTCAAACTAGTCTTATAGCCGCCGTCTCGACTACCGCTGTTCACCCAGGGGGACAAATTGGCCTGAGCTCCCTTGAGGAGGCAGTTGGCCGGAGTGGAGCTTCCATCGCTGTGACTGACAGGGCCAGTGGAAGCACTTAGGCTACCGCTAGTGCTGTGAGTGGGCAGGCTTGACATGGAGTTGCGACCAGAGTCTGACAGATTCCCTGAAAGCAAAGGTGGAATCGTTTTTTTCGGGCATTCAACTCGGAACATTTTTGACGTGGTTGAGATATCGACCAGAAGATGTATCTCGCTTGTGTTGGTTGTCTGCACTCTTTGCTTTGTCCAATTGGCTGAGAATGTGGTCCAGGCTGTTGCGCTGCGCCTCTGTGGAGGAGGACACGGTCCCGGGAATTAAAGGCTTGTATGCAGTGGATCGGACCAGCGACTTCTCAGCAGTGGTCTGCAAGAGTGAAATGACATGTTGTCAGAAATGCTCTGCCTGCCTCCCAACCTTTTTTCTTTTTTTTTTTTCCCACAAACTCCTTTTAGCTGACAGCCTTGTAAACACAAGTCATCCCATGCCTCACAGAGCCTAAAATGTCACAATGCAAAACCTAAAATCCTTTTTTTTTTCAGATCCTGGCGTAATATCCGTCCATCCGTCTGTCAGTCTGTCCGTCAGTCTGTCCGTCAGTCTGTCCGTCAGTCTGTCCGTCAGTCTGTCCGTCAGTCCATCCATCCATCCATCCATCCATCCATCCATCCATCCATCCATCCATCCATCCATCCATCCATCCATCCATCCATCCATCCATCCATGCATCCATGCATCCATGCATCCATGCATCCATCCATCCATCCATCCATCCATCCATCCATGCATCCATGCATCCATCCATCCATCCATCCAATCAACCTATCCATCCATCCAATCAACCTATCCATCCATCCATCCATCCATCCATCCATCCATCCATCCATCCATCCATCCATCCATCCATCCATCCATCCATCCATCCATCCATCCATCCATCCATCCATCCATCCATCCATCCATCCATCCATCCATCCATCCATCCACAGTGTCTCTGTCTGTAATGTCCAAGAAAGACACAAGTGGTAGCATACGGTACCTCCTTTCCTCCTCCATTCTATATCTCACCCCGCCCACCCTCATATGCTGCCACGGGGAAGATGAATAGCCTTTTACTGGGTTGTTAATAATATGGGATGCTGAGGTAAAGAGGGAACGCTTGTGAGCTCAGCAATTCCTCCTCAGCAACAACATGACTGGGATATGGGATGCCTTCTTTGATTTGAAAAAATAAATCTCCCTCCCTATCCACCGAGCTCTATTGGAGCTTGATCTATCTCCCATTTCTGCTTCTTACGCCCCAACACTTTGGCCTTAGGGTGCTCCGAGGCACTGAAAGCTTTTAGAAAAGGTCATTT
The DNA here is from genome assembly GCF_033458585.1 of Syngnathus typhle. Taxonomy (NCBI): domain Eukaryota; kingdom Metazoa; phylum Chordata; class Actinopteri; order Syngnathiformes; family Syngnathidae; genus Syngnathus; species Syngnathus typhle. The sequence goes on from NC_083742.1 coordinate 19,471,713, forward strand.
CACTTTCTTATTCTCAGCACATTCAAATCACTTCCCCGAGTAGATTAAGGCATTGTAGCGTATTCATTTGGAAAGGTGTAATTATGAAGATGGTGAGGTTCACAAGTGAGAACCGACCGCTTCCTGCTGTGAGACCTCGATTTTTTTCTTTCTTTTTGAGTGCACTCGAAAAAAAATCACTCATTAACGGAGCATAATGGAGCACCCGGACGTCAGAGCCATTGGCAAAATGACTTCCTGTCAATCCCACAATCCACGTGAGCTGCTTCTACCTATTAGCCCATTATAATTTGAAACATACCATATTTGAAATTTAATTTCAAATAATAATATAGAGAACTTACCCCATCAGTCCCTGACATGAGCGTCAGTTTCCGTCGCTCGTCGGATTTCTCCTCGCCGTTCCGGCCGCAGTCTTCCCCTCTGTGGTGCGGCGGCCTCGGTTTATGGCTCACCTGATGTGAAGCACGCTCAGTATTGATTTACCGTTTTTTTCCATGTATAATGCGCAAAATTTAACTAATTTATTGTCCTAAAATGATAATGATATGATACGGAGGCCGCCATTACGGATGCGCTTTCTTCTCTAATAATTTTACGTTTATGGACTTAAGTAGTACTCAAGATTTGGGTGAGTATTATACATGGGTACAGGCTTTTTTTCCAGCATCAACATTCCATTTTTAGGGTGCGTATCATACATGGGGGCGCATTATACATGGAAAAAAACGGTATTCACAAAATATCATTCAACAATCACGCCAGCCCACCTTGATGTAAAAAAAGTCCTCGCTTCGTCCGGACCGGGAGTGCGAGATGCCTTTGGGGAGACGGATGGGGGAGGAGGAGGAGGAGGCCTGAGTGAAGCTACACTTCAGTAAGCCGTCAAGGCTGCAACCTCCATTGCGTCTAGGCTGGTTTGTTCTATTTTTCAACCTCATCTCTGAGGGCCTGTTGAGTTGGTCGTTGGTGATGAGGCTGCTGACGCTTCCCATGTTCCCGCCGGCGAGTGAATGGGTGATTCAACTCATGACCCCTCCCCAGAAAAGTTCATCTGCAACATAGCAAGTTCAAAAGTTATCAAGTATTTTTTCATCTCGTAAAATACCCCCGCTGATGGGAACTGCCGTTTATTTAACTTTGTCGCTTCCCGTTCGGTGAAGAAGCGACATCTGGAGCAGGTGAGCGAGCATTTGCAGAGTAAACACGGCGGGGGGAAAAAAAAAAAGAAGCCCGTGTTGGCTCCGTGCCCGGCTTTGTGTGTCTCGATTTATGACTTAACCGTCGGATTGCGCTCAAAAGGCCTTTGTGCTGTACTTTTCAATAAATCAGGATATTGACTGACTACATTTGATTAAACCTTTGCGTCCACTCTACGGGAAAATATAGGATTGTTTCTTGTTTTGCCGTCCGCCTACACTCAAAAAAGCGAACGAGGCCCCAGATGTAGCGTGACATGATGTGACCCCCAGTGGAGAGTGGAGGCTATCAAGCTCAGAAGCACCCCCGAAGCAGCTGGTCCTCAACTCCTCACCGCTTTATAATGACCACAACAACAAAGGCTCGGACTTAAGTGTACTTAATCACATCACTTTTGACTTAAAAGGGTCATTTAGGATTACTGGATGCTTGGCTGGATTTGTTCAAACACAATGTAACACTGGAGATGGATCTAAATTTAAGGAGATGAAATATTTACATGACTTATTCATTCCTTTATTATTAAGGTATTATGATACGAGAACAACCTCCTACTATTTATATGAAAGCTTTATGTGAATATTTCTGAAAATATTTATAAAATATACACTACCGTTCAAAGGTTTGGGGTCACAAAATTGTTTGGGTGACCCCAAACTTTTGAACGGTAGTGTACATATTATTATAATAAAATATTATGAATGAAATATGATAAATTATATCTTATATTTGTATAATATTATATATAATCTATGAATATAAGTATACATATATATTATAAGATTTTTTACACAGAAGATTATACATATAATCTATAAATAATTATCTAAATAAATATATACACTACCGTTCAAAAGTTTGGGGTCACCCAAACAATTTTGTGACCCCAAGCCTTTGAACGGTAGTGTACATTGGATGAAATTGATAGAAATATTATATCTATTTTATTGTTGTTGCTCCTAAGTTTTGTTTGGTGTCCTGAAACTAAATAAATATGATTGTAAAATGAATCCCACTTTGACAGCATCAATCGAAACTATATTTTCTCCCCTCACAAAAAACAAAAACATTGATTTAGTGCAGGTGTATTTAGCACGGGGTCCGCCATCAGTGTCATTTGACTGTCTTTGTTTGATTACAAGGGGAAAATAGCGGCGCCTGCGCTGATCAATTGTCATCACCGAAGAAAACAATAAGCAGATGCCGTCTCGCAAGGAACGGCAGAATGGCAGCGTCACAAAAACAAGGCAGAGAAACATTTACACAAAAAGTCCTTCAAAGGCAACAAAAGTCGGATTGTTCCCAAAATAAAGATCATCCAGAATTTCATCTAATCCATCAATCAAAGCGCTATTACACAAAACAAAATATTGATGTCAACTTTGAAATTTAGGAAAGCTATTGTGTTTCACTATCATGCACTCACATCAAACAGTCAAATAGCATTTTTACTTACCGAGCATCCATCTGGGACCAGGCCTCGCTCGAGTGATCGGTCCGGTCCTCCACGCGGAGACCTGTCATGCACACACACACGCGTATGCTCTTGAACACTAAAATGCGACCAGGCCAAGAGGGTCTGATAATGTGCAGTTGAGGGGTGGGGTCAGCTTTGCATTATAACTGACATGTAAATAGAATGTGTGTGTGTTTGTTGGGACCTCCCTCTTTACACCCCCCCACCCTTCCCTGGGGGGTAAGTGTACAACATGCGCACCCTCAGAAGCGACGTGTGCCGCTCAAGTGATTAACTCGAGGCCTTCACAAAAGATCCGCTCTGGCTATTCCCCCTTGGCCCCCTCCCTCCTATCAGCCAGACACCTCCTGCTTGTGCATGGACCTCGTATGTGCTAACCTCGCCTCCCACCGTCCCAGCAGCCCTGCACCCACCCTGAGCAAACAAGCTGAAGGAGAGAAAAAGGCTGTTTGCTTCTTTGTATTTTGAAGCGTGCCGCGCACTCCTGTTGATCTATTCTCCCCAAACGGGCCCCCGGACCATATTTGAGTGTTAAATAAAGGAGTCCACCTCACAATGGAGAAGGAGCTGGAGAGCTTCACTTTTTAGTGTGATTTACCACCTCGGATGAGTGTTTCCGAGGACGTCCCTGCAGGAGGTGTTGTGTCCCCCCCCCCTCCGAAAAACGAACAAAAAATTGAACATAGACTGTATTAGATGGCCTCGGAGCGGCGCGGAAAAATCAGGCGTAAATCTAACAGGCCGTAGATGTCGCCGAGCGGGCTTATATTTTCTCCTTAATGGGAAGAAATCTGGCAGCTTTGCAACACATCTGCGGATTCATTGTTATGGCCATACGCGGGGAAATCAATAGGGAGAACATTTGGTGACATCATGTTATCTGGGAAGAACATTTTTCTTACGAGTAGGATTTTTACTGTCTTAGAATAAAGATACTCTCAGTATCACTGTTTTCTGCGAATGTCGCAACTACCGTAATTTTCGGACTATAAGTCGCACCGGAGTATAAGTCGCACCAGCCATAAAAAGCCCAAAAAAGTGAAAAAAAACCATATATATGTATATAAGTCGCTCTTGAGTATAAGTCGCCCCCCCCCCCAACCAAACTATGAAAAAAAACCACGACTTATAGTTCGAAAATGACGGTAGACGCATCATCCAACGACAGCCAGAAAGGTTGAATAAAAATAAAATTTAAAATATAAAGTGCAATAAACTTGGCGAATGCATAAAAGTTGAGAATCTTCCCCTCACTTGCCATCAAAGGCTGCAAAGTTGGTCAATAGTACATTTTAATTAAAAATGTCTTTACGTGTCCCAAAACGTCGAGCCTATCAGGTTTTTGAGATACTTTCATTTTCTCCTGATTAAATCCGACCAATAAAAGCTTGCACGATATAGATTTTATCATGCGTTATCATTCAGAGCTGTGATGTTTTCCAAATAAAAATCCACCCTCAACTGAACCTGATTCTTAAAAAACAAATCTTTACATTTTCACTGGGATACAAAAGCAAAAGTGATTTATTTTCAGCAGTGGCAGAGGTAGAGGGGGGGCTGCGGGTGCACCCCCTCTAACTATAATTCGACCCCCCCCCCCCCCCCCCCAGTTGCCAAGCTGCTTTTTCCACATAATGAATCTTTATCAGCATTTTTTTAAAAAGATTGATATTATTGTGCGGGTGGCAACTCGCATGTATGCTCCTTTTCACTTTCTCCGGTTTCACTTCCTTTTTACGAGTGCTTAACATTGCATTGAGCAGTCTCCCATGATATCAACGCTTCGGAGAGACGGCGAGCCATGATAGTAGATACACGTGTCCCTCTTTTATTTCCACAAAAGTGTTTGCACTTCTTTGTGTCCAAGCAGGGGGCTCGGTGTGTGTTTTAGGGGGGGTACGATCATACTCGGCTTTTGAGCACCCGCTGACTCGCCTGACACAAAGCGAGTCCAGCTCACAATGCACCCCCCTCTGCGCACACACACCGACACACCAACATCGAGCATAGCCAATCGTTTTTAGCGCAGCCAGAGGAAGGCAGCATTGTGCTAGCACGTTACGAGATTTATACCTGCCTGGCTCACACAATAAGCGTGAAACTTTCCACTGTACCTCCACACTCACTGCCAGATGGCCCCGCTTTAATTCTCACTGTCTGTATGTTTTGAACAGATGCATGTATAATCTATCTGGTTCACGGTGTCTGTTTTTTTAGGTCATTCCAGGCCGTCGTATTGTTCGGATTTCTTAAGCTGGACTAACTTGCCATTGTGGCGGCTGAGATTTAGCTGAGTTGCGATTTTACAACTGCCACCAAAGTTCGTTTTTTTTTTTTGTCTGCGATTTAATCCCAATCTACGCAAAATATATCGACCTGTTTTCCCGAGGATGTTCTCGAGGAAATATATCTGTATCCTGGGAGCTGGGAGGTTATCCCAACTGACTTGGGTCAAATGATAGAATGCTCACCAGTCAGTCACAGACAACCATTCACAGAATGGAAACCGGTCAGAGAAAGTACCACGACACCACCGCTAACTCTCGCAGACATTCCAATTCTAAACAGCATTTCGATATTGCCCACATGCATCTGCGTGATCTTCGATCGACTCATTGCAAAACGTTGCCGGCGTTATGCAGCACATTAGAGAACCGGAATCAATCTGTGTTTCACGCAAAGTAACTGATGATGACTCCCGTGTAATGAAGCAGGCACTTCCCCTTATCATAGTCGTGACACGGGGGAAATTAAACTCACAAATTAAGCAGGAGCCCAAAATGAGGGAGGGGAGGGGGGGGGGGGGGGAGGGGGGGGGGGTATCTTAGAATGATGGCTTGAATTATTGAGAAGTAATACTCCATCATTTTCTCTGTCATCCATTGTGGCACACACGCGCGAATTTCCCGAGGTGTATGGCTGGCTGAGTTGCGGCGATGACGAATGTGACCTCCGTCGGCAAATCAAATGGGAATGAAGTGTGTGCTACAGACAGCCGTCCATCTTTCCCTTTCACCGCGCACACGCAAGCGTTCACAATGACAGCAAATAGCGTCTAATTGGCTAATCCTTTTAGTGCATTGTAAAAGGAGATTGAGCATGAATGGGGGGGGGGGCCGCTGAAGTGCAGACTAGCACAGAGTCATTACGGGCCCCGCAGTGACGAGACGGAGCGCCGGGCTCGGACTGAAAGCGAAAGACGTGCGCCGAGTGCCTATGAGAGAGATTTATGGCGCTGCGTAATGAACCCATGACTGCTACATTGTCCTGCACACGGTCTCGTCTGTGAAGGGAGTTGAGATGCAGAGGACGGCGGTTCCGTTTACATCAAATGCTTATCGCATCATCTGCGCTCATTGTTGGCCTCCTCTTTGATAGCCCACCGACCAGCTTTTGGTGACGTGGCTCCCCTCTGGTGAAATGAGATTGCACAGTCAAATGAGACAGCGGGTCAACCAAACAATCAAGCGCCTCCACATATTAACAGACGAGGAAGTCAACTGGGCGAGTGTGGCTGGTTTAAATACTAATTACGCAATCCTGGCATTTGCATAAACCTGCAAATGTGTAGGGGGTGTCTTTAATTGGGCTTAAACGGGAGCATTTAGAGCGAGAATGATGCGCGGTATGACAGTAAAATACCGTATTTTCCGGACTATAAGGCGCACCTAAAAACCTAAAATCTTCTCAAAAGCCGACAGTGCGCCTTATAGTCCAGTGCGCCTTATATATGGACTAAATTCTTAACTGGCCCGAAGCATTGTGTCCTGAAATCAAGCATAAATGGCCTGCTGAAGACTATGAATCATGAATCAAAAAGACTATGGATTATTATTTTGTGATTATAAAGTCATTTGTTGCATCTGAAGTTGAAATAAAAAAGATAAAATGGAGAATGATTTGATTTGGATTAAAAATCTGACATGATGCATTAATGGTGCGCCTTATAGTCCGGTGCGCCTTATATAAGGATTAAGTTTTAAAATGGGCCATTCATTGAAGGTGCGCCTTATAGGCCGGTGCGCCTTATAGTCCGGAAAATACGGTAATTGGAATTGGAATTTAAAAAAAAAGCAGTGGTGCACCCATTACCAGGACATATTGAGATCCAGGTCCAGAAAATAAAAATCGGTGCCGCAATTTGGCTTTGGACAAAGGTGCTTCTACTCAACCGGTAAATGAGCTCCCAGGGAGCTGGTTTCCTTCTTCTATTGCTTGTTTTGATTTTTGAAACAAACTCTGGGCTCCACTGTTGACATGCTTGCGGCGTTTGCCTGAAAGTGCCACTCGCCATTATTGCAATGGTTGCGATGGTGAGAAATCCATTCATGTTGCTAGGCAACGCTGATAAACAACGGCCGGCTTATCTGCTTTTATATTGATGTATATTGAAAAAAGAAAAATAATTCTGATGATGATTCCGCTCTAATATTGGATCTCATTTGATTGTGCTACTTTTAAACTCCTGTCCAAAGGGAGTTTTATAACTTCTGTAAAACTTTTTTTTAGGCGTGGATGTACAACGCACTTTTTAAATTGCTGCCCGTAGCTTATCCTTTTTAAACCAACTTAAATGGCTTGTTTAATGCCGGCTGTCTTGTATGATTGCCCCTCTGAGGGACAAATTACACTTTTAAAAGAAAATTCCCAAATCAGCATGCAATACACACACAGAGCGAGAGAGAGAGAGGGCGAGAGAGAGAGAGGGCGCAGTGTGTTTGAAGCATTATATGTGCATAGCGAGGTAGAAAAGAATGAGGCCTCTCCTGGCACGGGGGCCCATTGACCCTGCAAGCTGAGCAGAGAGTGATAAGGTTGTCATTCTTGAGCATAACCATCCTCCCACCTCCTAATCTGCTCACGCTCCGGGTGTCTGTGGTTGGTGTAATGTGGGAGGAAAAGGACGTACAATGAGCTCACTTTTCACAATTGTTCTTTTTTAGAACACTGCTAAAAATATGAGCCTCAGGCTCTACCTAATAAAAACCATTTGACGTTGCTTGTAGGGCTCAGTAGTTCTTTATAAGGGCGAAGGCCTCGGGCTTCTCCTTCTCGTGGGGTGCTCAAATCAAACTGTCTGGATGTATGTCTGTGGGAATGGAGATGCTATTGTTGGAGAATGAAAGTAGTTAGCGTGAGGCTACACGTCACTGAGCGGCTTCACTCGTGAGGGGGATGCTCGATTTGGGACAGTTATTTTAAGAAATGTCGTCCTCAGTCGGTCGTAACAGCGCCAGTGGCAGAATCTCAGCTGGTTATTGCACGTATCAGATTCATGCTATAGCTAAGCTAGCTGGCAAAATAGCTTGGGAGACTCTCCCGGCTTCGGTCGTCGCCATGATGGAAACTCCCGAGATGGGCTTCATTTAACGTACTGTTAAACATCTGATTTGATGCTAACTTCTAGTTCTATTAAAATTTCTTCTTTTTTCTATTTTCCAGCAGTCTAGGCACCATGCTGCCCCTCACAGGTCAGCCTTGGTATTACACACAACATAACAACTTAAATCCATTTTTCTCTTCGTTGCTCATGGATTTAAAATCTTATGTTGCGTTCTCTACTTTATACGCCGGGTGCAACACATCCTCCACAAAAAAAACAACAACCTGACACACACCCAATATTTTGTCAACGACAATGCACAGCAATGTTGAACATGCTTGGACGTGCCCACCCGTCTTGTCACACCTCAATAACATGCATGTCTTTCACATAAGGCTGCCACTTCATTCCACATAGTTTAAAAAAAAAAAAAAAAGAGTTGAATAGCAGTTCAAACAACATTTGGTTACAAAATTATACGAATATATTTGAAAAGATGGACAATTTAGGGTCACTACTGAAACACCTTCATGTTAAAAACTGGTTTGTCCAGTAACGGCTATGTTGGTGATGGGCGAATTTAACAAAGCAAACTTCTTTTTCACAGTGTGGACATCCTACTGAAATATATGCAAGCCAAAAATAATAATAATAATAATTTAACACAGTATATAAGCCCGTTCGCTTTTAAGCAAACAAGCTGAGTTCAAAGTTGCCAGCTCCAACAGTAACTTGAAATATTTGTGTCGACTTACCTGCTCAGTCTCTCTTCCCAGTCCCAAAGATGGAATGCTTTTTCCCAAAACGCAGAGGATGATGATGATGATGGTGTCTTCTTCGATGCCCCAGGCTCTCACCTCCTGTCACTAGCAGGCTATGGTGCACTCAGTCCGTCCGCTGAACACTCGCATTCCTCCATAAAGTAGCTCTGGCTCTCTCTGCCCGCCCACTCTTTCCAGTGCATCTTTGTAGCCCCCCCTCCCCTGAATTCCCTTCTCAGTCCGCTCCGTCACTCGTCATCCAAACACGGCTCAACTAAATCCTCCTCCAGCATGCACTTTTCCTCTTGTCCTGTAAAATGCAATCCGTTTTTTAGGATTAATTGGTGGGAAATGGTTGAATGAACCAGTGGTGGATTCACACAAACACCTTTTATTTGCTTTCTGGACATGGAATGGTCAATAAAATATTAACTCAAAGTCAAAAGGTAAGCAGAGCTGCACTCATTTTTTTGTCGTCATGATATTGAAATTAGCACACACCATTGGTGCAGTGGAGCAGAATGAGCTCCAGATTTATAAACTGAAAATAACTTTGTTGCAAATGAGACCTGAAATTTAAATTCTTAAAATATATATATATATATATATCTCCCTCGTGTATAATTTTGTTTCAGTAAGGGTGACAGTGCTGGACATCATATAAATAAAAAATTCAGTTTATTTGCCTTTTTATTCAACTTCTTGGACTTTTTTTTTTACATTTATACTTGTTCCCGAGCATCATCATATGCTGAAGCACTTCCTGTCTCACCTACCCAGCTGATGCTGTTTGTGTAACTAGGCAGAGTCACTGAAACTTCCATGTTTGGGTCACTTCTGGTTGTTTGGGCTGTAGTCTACTTGTGCCTCTTGTTGGGGCACCAAATGTTCTTTTTGCCAAATGGATTTCTTTTTTTTCCGGTGGCCACTTTTTCTGGATCAGTACGAGGCTCCTTAAAGTTTGGATTAACTTGCTTGGACGTTTATTCTGTCCTCTGGGATTCACAGCAGTGAATGTAAGTACTCAACATTTTCAAGTTATTTTGTTACTCATGAAACAATTAAATTTTTGCTGGACTGCTATCTGTTTGCCTAAGCCGATTAGCCCGAAAACAAAAATGTGGTGGTTCACTGCCAGCTCTATAATAACAAGACAGATGAGCTGCTTTTTTTTATTTTTTATTTGACTGTCCTCTCCATAGCATACTTTCCATCAACTGAAATAGTTTCTACCTTTATTTAATGTCTGCACGACTTAAAGAATTGTTTTTGAGGGGGTTGACATTTTAATGATTGTATAATGGTATCTAGCAGAAATGCCACGGCCACACTTTCCCCCCCCCCCATTTAAATCCGCCGTTATTTAGTATGTGTAGGATGTAGTTGTTTGTGACATTTACGAGTGGTTGACAACGGTGAGGCGCTGGCAGGCCGGCCGGCTGTGCCTCGCCGCTTCATGATGAAACCCATGAGAATAAATAGCAGTATATTTTTTTAACCTCAAAGGAAATCCTTGACGGGAAATGATTTGAAGCGCAAGTACATCCTTTCTTCTTTGTGTGTCCATCATTTTGCCCATATCTGTCTGTCCCTTTTCAACTGTCTCCCCTCTTCGGAAGTTTGGCCGCCTCGATTCTCCCCGCTAATCCTTCTCCCCCAAACTCGACACGTACTCCTGCATTGCAATTAGGAGTATCAAAGTTTTGCCGCTGTCTCACGGTGAATATCAAGTTTGGAATTAGTTGAATTTTCTGGATGAGACGTTTTCTTTTTTTGGGGGTTTCTGCCGCCTTGGTACAATTTGTGAGGGGGGGGGATTGTTGCAGACTTACCTCTATCATTGGACTCTGGCAATTTCTTGCACAGCCCTATTATTCCGGGTCGGGTTGAGCCTTATTAATTTGCAGCTTGAGACTCGGTGACAGTTCTTCGAATGTGTGACTATACACACATTGACCATATGATTTAAAATTCCTGCATGGGGCTTCTGAGACTCAAGGCGTATCATAAATGCTGCGTTTATAAATTCAAGTACGTACATACACAATGCTCATATTCAATTTGATATGCAATACATCATCCTGAGCGCTCTTCCCAATGTCCTATTGTCGCAGCAGTAGACGGTGGCCTAAATTAATTTAAATGAAGCACTATCATTTCCCGTTGAGATGAATTTAAACTACTAAAGTTATCCTCCATTGTGATGTTTTTGTTTTGAACAGTATGTGCATGGATTTCATTTTGATCCTACTTTTTCTTAAGACAGATACCACTGAGTGCCGTATTTTCCGGACTATAAGGCGCACCTAAAAACCTAAAATTTTCTCAAAAACCAACAGTGCGCCTTATAGTCCGGTGCGCCTTATATATGGACCAAATTCTTAAATTTAAACTGGCCCAAAGCATTGTGTCATGAAATCAATCCTAAGTGGCCCGCTGAAGACTATGAATCATGACTCAAAAAGACTATGGATCATTATTTTATGATTTATAAAGTCATTTGTTGCGTCTGAAGTTGAAATAAAAAAGATAAAATGGAGAATGATTTGATTTGGATTAAAAATCTGACATGATGCATTCATGGTGCGCCTTATAGTCCGGTGCGCCTTATATAAGGACAAAGTTTTAAAATGGGCCATTCATTGAATGTGCGCCTTATAGTCCGAAAAATACGGTATTTAATTCTTGAGCAGTCATTAATACAAACACCAAGTACCGATACTACAATGGAACTCCACCCCTCCCCAAAGTAAAAACCATCCTTTTGTTGGCAGGTTCATCTTGAAAAAAGGTTTTTAGAAGTAGTCAGTCACTTCACTAAAATGCCCCTTTTTTTTTTTTTTTTTTAATGGAGCCTCCCCAGTGCATGACTCATCCAAATGTATTGTACTAAAACCTTTATTCAAATTAGTTTCTTTTTTGTGGTCTTTACCAGTCATTCTTTATTACCAAGCTGCATTGCAATAATTGCATATTTAATTACATGGCAGTTTGTGATTGCCTATCGTGGAATGAACTGTTGCCATGACTGCGTGTGTGTGTGCGCGGGCGTGTGTGTTTGCTCTGTCTTTTTCAGGTCTTGTAGGCAGATATTTAAACGTACTAGGCTGTAATTGCATGTTGGGATGTCATGTGAATGCATCATTCTTTCTCCTCGCTCTGAAAGTCTAACTCATAATTGAGAGATTGCAATAAGAAGAAAGCAATTAAAAAAGCTTTGCAATTGGGTTTGGAATTTTGAAATGAGTTCTGAATTGCTGGAGGATTAGTTTAGAAATGTTCTGTCTGGAAAGCTCCTCAAGGCTGGGAATGCACCGCACGAATATATTGACCTTTATATCAAAATGACTCACCCAGAACATGCTTGTTCTTCTTGGACCAGACTTGTTTTGGTCCCCATTACTCACAGACAAAAAAAATGTTTGGGGGAAGATCAATTCCTCATTGAGTCATAGGATCATGCATAATGTCGCATAATTTCGTTGACCCGGCCGGCCCGAGGAACCGACCCGAATCAATACAGCCGCACGCAATTGGCGACGAAGCAGCTGTGCTGCAAACCCAACGGATCGTAAAATAAAACCAAATTGACCTTTTCTCCTCTCATACTAAAATCAACTTAAATGTGACAACTATAAAGATGAAAAAAAAAAAACGAGTGTCTGTTTCTCTAAATAAAACTGCAGGGACGATGTGGGAGAATTTCTCTCTGTTAATCGACAGTAATAAGTGAAAGGCCAGCAGCCTGGGCGGCACGCAAAAGTGCCGCTCTTTAGAGTCGTAAACAGGTAGCGGTGACATCCGTGCACCTTCAGTTGATGTTTAATTACTTGCAACTACTCCCCGGTGCTTCCTCCATCTCTCTAATAGCATTTGTAGCGCCGTTTGACGGCCCTCCAATACCCAAGCTATATATTTTGGCCTATATCCACTCTTCCGTAGCTGCTGTGAAAAGTATGTAAGCGTTTGTGTGATTTAGCTGCGCTAACAAGCTCAGTGGCCTTCACTAATCCCAAGCGCTCCTTTTTCTCGTGGTATTCTGTCAACGCCGAGTATCTGCATGTTCCCCTGTGGGCCCACTCGGATAATACCGGCGGCACAAGTTCGAGGGAGATGAATGCATTATGGTTTGCTGGGAAGGAAGCAGAAGGGAGACAAGGAGGGTCATTGAGAGCGGGAAAAGGTCAAGGAAGTGGCATAGGGAACGCTTTCAGGGTGCAGAGGTCGAGCTTGTGTTCGGATTTGAATTGTGTGTCTGTCATTCACTCAGAGGAAACATTTGGCTTATGATGTCCGGCTGCCTCAACCTCGTTGCTGAGGAGAGTCATGAGTCAGGAAGTTGGACGCAACGGAGACCTTCTGTTCTGCTGGAGTGGGAGGGGCATGAGAACCCATGGCTCATAGCAGATCTCGTAAGAGAGACATTCACCTGCTTGTTGACCTGTACGGACAGCAGGCACTTCCAACCTCACTGGAGCAATGTTCCCCAACTTTTATTGAACCATATTTTACACTCTTAAAAGCTGCTTGGTCAAAAGTTACCGATATTGCATTAGGTGTTAAACTCCAAGGCCCCGGGGGCCCGATACGGCCCGTCACGTCATTTCACGCGGCCCGCAAATTGTTGATCGACTTCATGTGTCAATATGAAAATTGCAAATTGTTTTCACTTTTAAAAACTGCAGATATTATGAACAATTTCTATTACCGTTCATTCATGGCAATTTTAACATTTGATTAGGAGAAGTACCTTATTTTCCGGACTATAAGGCGCACCGGCCTATAAGGCGCACCTTCAATGAATGGCCCATTTTAAAACTTAATCCTTATATAAGGCGCACCGGACTATAAGGCGCACCATTAATGCATCATGTCAGATTTTTAATCCAAATCAAATCATTCTCCATTTTATCTTTTTTATTTCAACTTCAGATGCAACAAATGACTTTATAATCACAAAATAATGATCCATAGTCTTTTTGATTCATGATTCATAGTCTTCAGCAGGCCACTTATGCTTGATTTCATGACACAATGCTTCGGGCCAGTTTGAATTTAGGAATTTAGTCCATATATAAGGCGCACTGGACTATAAGGCGCACTGTCGGCTTTTGAGAAGATTTTAGGTTTTTAGGTGCGCCTTATAGTCCGGAAAATACGGTAACTTTGTTTTGTCAGGGGTTTCCACAGCAAGTTACTCCCATGATATGTTTAACACAGATGTCCTTCCTCAACTGGTCTTTAAGGTAAAAGACATAAAACGCCACCGTTTGTGTGGTTGCAGTTGGCTGGCTAGGAGTCCGGGGTGTTTTCCCCGCTTCTGTCACCTGGGATAGGTTCCAGTTCACCCACGGTCCTAATGAGGATGAGTGGATGGATGAATTTAAAGTGCAGCTGTTCCAGCAAAAAAAAATGCTCATTACTCATTTATTTAGATTTGCATCCAAATTGAATTGTTCTTTTGCCAAATGTACGGCAAACCGAACAGAAATCAGTTGGGTCCATTATTTTTTTTTTTGCATAGACCAAGCTACTTAAACCAAACAACAATCAAACGGTGATCGAAACAATCTGTGTTGCATGCACGCTTTCGGGACACGAAGGAAATGAGTCCAAATACGACACTGTAATTATTGAGACAGCTAAATTGTACACGATTCGGAATTGAATCACAAGCACCATCTGAGGCATCTGCTTGCAACGCTGCCAATAAGCCACATTTACCGTAATTTTCGGACCATAAGTCACACCGGAGTATAAGTCGCACCAGCCATAAAATGCCCAAAAAAGTGAAAAAAAACACATGTATATAAGTCGCTCCTGAGTATAAGTCGCCCCCCCCACCCAAACTATGAAAAAACCCGCGATTTATAGTCCGAAAATTACGGTATATATAATCAATATTATAAATAAATGAATGAATAAATATATAATATAGAAATATTTATTCTGTCCTAATCTAAGTGCGGACACGCGTTATTTAAAATATAATTTGAAAAGGACAGTTATGTCATGTTGACATTTGAGCATTCAAAAACTCCATTTGGAACTTGAAAAACAAAAGGCACACTTTGACAAAAGGCGGAATGCGGGTCAATCCGTCCCTCCAAGATAATTATGATCAAATCGAGTTGTTTTTTTTCCCGTCAATATTCTACTATCAGTATTCTGATTTGAGTCCAATTTTTGGCTCCTCTGACAGGCAACACAGATGCTCTCACATCAAAGCGCCGATATCTGTCGGTCTGTCTGTCGGTCTGTCTGTGTGTGTGTGTGTTTGTGTGTGCAAAGCCAATTTGCCAAGTTACCTCTCACCCGCAGCATATAAATAAGCCTGGCAGCAAGTGGTCAGGGCCTGTCAGCTCGCATGACCACAATGGAGTCGTGGATCTTGCCTACACCTCACGACAAGAACAAAGACACTCGTGTTGATGACACCCTGAGACTGATAACAACACAAACATTCGTCTTGTAGTATCGATTCAACACTCTCACCCCTCTAAGCCGTAGTTTGATGAGGCTCCCGTTCGTCAACGCGGCGGCGGCGGCATTGTCTTCCGCGCTCTAAGAGGATTAGACCTGCTTTCGCTTAATACACACACCAGATCATCAATGCACATCTTGACCCTCCGAGACATCTTTGATTGCCGCTCCCAGCTACTGTTTTACCTTTCAGACTGGATTTTCCTGATAATCCTATTAAAGTCTGCCAGTTAATAGGGGAAATGGTGAGCGGATGATTTAAGTTTTTGATGTGGGGAAGGCGTGGATCGAAAGGCGCCAAAGTCACCCTGATCTCACCGCCTTGTCCTCCAGGTGTTTGTGTGTCTCTGCCTGCGTGCGTAAATTTCACAAATGAAGCCATTCATCTCGCCATGTGGTTGGCACATCAGAGGCTAACAACAGTTAACGGCTTTGAGGAGTTTTAAGCATCCGTTAATCGGGATGATACGGGGTGGAACCGAGCTAGCGGGAGCGGCGCTAGTGAAGTAGCATGGATGGAATACAACGCAAACATCTCCTCTCTGCCTCCGAGTTACACAAGCAGGCAACGATGATCTTATTAGTTTTCGCTCCAATTGACTTGTGTACTTTCCTATACTTGCTAACGGATGGAGATGTTTTCAACAAGTGCCCCAGTTTGAATAATGATGAGGTCCATAATCCAGAAGTTATTACGTTCCGAGGAGGCCAGGTTGGTGAAAAATGATGATGATATAATTAAGCCTGTGTGAGCACTATGGCAACAGGCTAAACAAATGTGTTAATACCGGCTCAGATAATTAAAACTCTTGCCTCAGCTGCACTAATGCAAAAAGAAAAAAAAAATCCAGCATCGGCTTGTGATTGCACTTTAATCAAGCTGCTATTTTCCCCTGTTTTTTTTCCCCCCATTCCTTCACCAAACATGCTCATGAGATAACCTCGCTCTTTCCACATGACCCCATTTGCTTTGCCCGTCCTCTCTCCACTTGTCCACATGCAGCATTTTGACAGCGTGAACAAGTCCAACGGGCTTTATGCAATTACACAATCAGATTCCAAAGTCCCTCAACAAGCTCAATGCAAATGCCTTGCACGTGGGCTTCACAAGGGGGCACTGTTGACATTCCCATTACCAGCATTTATTCCCCAACGTCATCCTATGCAACCCCCCCCCCCCAAATAAAATGTCTTCTTCTTGCACATATAGATTATATCACACATGGAATGAAATTATGTTATTCCTCATGAGCAGAAGGAAAGTATTAACAACAGCGTCCCCCTCCCCGCCCCTCGCCTCCCCTTGGTTTGAATTGGCTTTACACTGACACTGGGGGCACTGGGTCCATTGTGCTCTCAGCATAGAGCGGTCCCTGTTAATTTCCTAGCTCAGTGGCGAGGCTGTCATTATCTGTGGATGGGCATCTACAATAGATAATAACCCCGGTGGGAGAAAAAAGGATTTCAAACTGTGGCGAAAATATTGCTTTCATCAAAATCACTTCATCACAGTCGCTTTGCTTTTTGTTTTTGTTTCCACCATCAAACATCCAGGTGTGATTAGGACCGACTCCCAACAAAACAATTAAAAAGAAAAAAAACACCCCCCCGCCCCCAGTATTAATTTAGTCTCTCGCTCAATTCTATATTAATTATTCTTTGTAGATGTTATTACCAAAATGAGCTAGCTGGCTGTGGAGACCAGATAATTGCGTGTTATTTGATTGCGGCACTAGGAAGAAAACAAGCGTGGACACAAACAAACACACTTTGGCTTCGAGTCTGAGAAGTTGGAAGTGTGCACAAGTGCGACTTGTCTCACTCACCGGCAGCTTGATAACAGTAATTACTTTCTTATGTCTGTTGGTCTGCTTCTTCGGAGGCTTGTTTTAAATTGTCCTTTCCTTGTTGGGGGGGGGGCGCCTTATCAGCAGATACACTTTGACGAGGCACTTGTGATTTCGGGCGGGATGAATTGGAAGTCTACTCGACACGATGGGAATCATATTTAGCTGTCAGTCATCTTGTCATGTATTGAAAGGCAATTTTGCAGACGTAATGTCACGTCAATGTTATCGCCACCTGTAGATCGATGTTCCAGTCAATTTTCTGTGTGTGAGGGCGTACTCAATTATGGTACCGAGGTCAAAGGTTCCGTTAGGAGTCATTTAGTCTAGTACGGTCCGAGTTCTGTTCGTGAATCGTAAACCAGGCGTGAAAATTTGTCAAATAGCACATTTACGGCCTCAAATTGTCGCTCCCGCAATTAACTGCCAAGTGTGTTGCACGCTTAAATGCCTCATCTCAATAGTTTTTTTTTTTTTTTACCCCAACAATAGACATCTAGCACGAGCTCTTTAAATAATAATAATAATAATAATACATTTTATTTGTATAGCACCTTTCATACAAGAAATGCAGCTCAAAGCGCTTTACACCAATGAAAGAAAAACACGAATACATAAAAACAAAACATTAACGTATGCATACACAATTAATAAAGTGAGTTTGAAATAGGAGCACGCTTTAATAAAATAAAGAATATATCATTAAGAAAAGGTACAAAATAAAATAAAGATAAAGATAAAATTAGGCTTAAAATGAAATCTACAAAACGTAATATCGTCAAATAGCGTCACATCACAGAAAAAGGAAAGTGGGGAAATGCATAAGAAGAAAATGGAGCGCTGTGCAGGCATTTCTATAAACATGAACCAAACATCGTCATTAAAACAACAAACGCGTCAGACAAACTAACCCATTGAAATGTGTTCAAGAATGATCATGAATAGAACAAACCAAATATGAATCCGAATGTGGTTACCGTCACGCGGCGAGTGCAAACTTATTGTCTTTATTCTTTTGACAGAAGTGGCTTGAAAAGCGTTATCATTAATAAGACAAACAAGATATCTCATAGCCATACAGCCAGCCGTAATTGACGTCCCATTAAAACAAATCAATACATCTGAGCATGGTCTCGCAGCCATACAACTCTAAGCCAAATAGATTTAATTATTCCTCTCATCTTTGTTTGGGAAAAAAACCCGAACCCGATTCAATTGCCATACGGCAAGTCTCTTTTTCTCATTCTCTGTCATGAGAACCAGCTTGTGTAACATCCAAATCAAAGTCCTATCTCTCAAATGAATGCCCGGTAATCCCTGCGCTTGAGAGCATAATTGCACCAGAACACTACCTAAGGAAATATGCTACTGTGCCGATTAAACCCATAATGATAACGCACGGTGCTGCTGCAAATCCCAAATCGGCTAAATCACATCAGACCCAAAAGAACGTTATGATAGATTTAGCGGAGGGAGGCTCAAAAACACAGACAAGCACTCCTTTGGTTTCCTCCAAAGCAGCCTCACTGCTTATTGACCTGCTGGGCCCGCTGATGAAGGAGGCACGTCTCGTAAAATGCATTACACCCTAACGAGGTTATCCCATAAACAGATAAAAGTTCAATAAAATAACATTTCTTCCTAGTTCAGGAATAAGCAGATGACGGCGCTGATTTGTTTCTGCTGCCCGTTTAGCCGAACAGAACCTGGGTCTGGTCCGAGTTAATGCTTACAACGTCAGTCCGACATCTGAATGCTGCAGTGCGTGCACAATTGAAGAGGTGCAAGTCATGGAGGCTCTTTTGCAACTCTGGCTTTTGGGCTTTTATGCTCTAAGTTCTGGAACATCCTTCCTGATCACTCTGGGCGCTGTTAAAGGTTCATGTTTCTTGATGTCGACTTGAACAAAAGTGTTTTTTTTCTTCCACATTTATTGTCCACATAGCAAAATACAAGAGTTCTCCTTTTGGTTCAAGTTTTGCTTTGGACATAGACCAGAAATTATATTCACTCTATCAATGACCAACACAGCTGCAACAAGGGCTGTTAAAATCGTCCCTTTGCAAAGAAAATAATCCAAAAGTCGTCATGAAGCCTTTGTTGTATTTTGCACCTGTTGTGCACCTCAACGCAATATCCTAGAATATCACAAGGGTGTTTTAACATCACTGCAATAATAACACTTCTGTCAATTCACGCTAAGCGCTGTTGCAATTTCATAGTACCGTATTTTCCGGACTATAAGGCGCACCGGACTATAAGGCGCACCTTCAATGAATGGCCCATTTTAAAACTTTGTCCTTATATAAGGCGCACTGGACTATAAGGCGCACCCTTAATTGCATCATGTCAGATTTTGAATCCAAATCAAATCATTCTCCATTTTATCTTTTTTATTTCAACTTCAGACGCAACAAATGACTTTATAATCACAAAATAATGATCCATAGTCTTTTTGATTCATGATTCATAGTCTTCAGCGGGCCACTTATGATTGATTTCATGACACAATGCTTCGGGCCAGTTTAAATTTAGGAATTTGGTCCATATATAAGGCGCACTGGACTATAAGGCGCACTGTCGGCTTTTCAGAAATTTTTAGGTTTTTAGGTGCGCCTTATAGTCCGGAAAATACGGTAGCTAATAAAAAAGAATGCAACAGTATTTAAAATGTAATCATTCAAATCACTCCTTTAGAATAACAACAACTCAAGTCATTTATTTCGGGTGGTGTTTAATATTTAGGTTCGTTAATGACACTGAACATGATGACTGCACCTTTCATTTTTTCCAAACAGTTAACTTTAGCAGCGCAACTGTAGCATGTTGCTAATGTCCTCTTGCAAAAACTAAGTTTAACTTCAGTTTGTATCATGGCAATCTATTGATTTACTTTTGTTTCGCTTTTTCCCCCTTTTTCTCAAGGTCATTTTGTTTTCGAGGAAACAGAAAGCACTCGTGGGCATGGCACAAAAAAAAAAATTCACAGGCAAAAAGCGGGTCATGTGACAGGCAGTGCATATCACTTTTATTGAATGTTACATTTTTCACCATCGGATTCAATCCACCCAGGACATGTCGTTACTCAAATATAAATCTTCCAAATGAAGTCACAATTTGATAACTCAGATTGTGCATGCTACCTAATATGACTAAGAGAATACTTGAACTTCTTCTAAATTCTATTATAAAAGAAGCCTTCCGCTGTACTTGCATGCGGCAATGGGATGTGGATTGAAAAATGAGAGAAGACAGTTAGTGAGAATGAAGATTAGATCGAATTTAAAGCTCTGTCACGCAGAGCATGTCGCTGTCATTTGAATACACTACTTTGGGATTTGGGGGATTTTCTTACCCAACCAGTCACCGTACCTTCCCACGTTTGAATATTTTCCGCTGTCTCGAGCCACTTCATGTATTCTATCAGTGATCTAAAGATGAAAGGGAAGACAGCCAATAGAAAGCCATCTGAATATATACTACTGTAATTTTTGGATTATAAGTCGCGTTTTTTTTCATAGTTTGGGTGGGGGGGCGATTTATACTCAGGAACGATTTATATACATATATACATGTTTTTTTTTCACTTTTTGGGGCATTTTATGGCTGGTGCGACTTATACTCCGGTGCGACTTATAGTTCGAAAATTACGGTACATCTAAAAAGTGTTTCTCTTTTGTGAATTCTGCCTGGATCTACAGTATAGCATGCGTTGCCTTTTAAAACTAATCATTTAAATCTACAATCCAATCAATGTGGGTGTTTGAAGGCTTATTTGCTGCTTGAACTTTATGAAATCTTAATCCAACCCTCTGGTTGGGGCTTTAAAGTCAAAGTCAAAGTCAAAGTCAAAGTCAGCTTTATTGTCAATCTCTCCACGTCACAACACACAAAGAGACCGAAATTACGTTTTTCTCTATCCCACGGTGACGAGACACATAACACGATAGACATACAAGTACGCGACACAATACAAAAACAAGAAGGCAAAAAATTCAAACAATCAATAGTAAGAGTGATGAATAAATAATAAATAAACAGATAACACAATAAATAAGAGGAGCAAAACGGAGCCAGCAAGCATAGCGCAAAAGTAAAAAACATCATAAACAAAAAGGCACAAACAATAAATAATAAGAGTAATAATAAATAATAAATAAACAGATAACACAACAAATAAGAGCCAGTGTGCATACAGACAGTTCAGACAGTAAAAGTACAAGACGCTACGCAGAACGGGGGAGCGAGTTCAGGATCCTAACAGCCTGGTGTACGAAGCTGTTTGAGAGTCTGGTCGTGCGGGAGCGCAGGCTTCTGTACCTCTTCCCAGAGGGCAGAAGCTCGAACAAAGAGTGAGCGGGGTGACTCACATCACTCACAATCGTGGTCGCCTTGCGGGTGAGATGGGAGGTGTAAATGTCCTTCAAGGAGGGGAGCGAAGCACCAGCAATCTTACCAGCTGTGTTCACTATGCGCTGCAGGGCCTTCAAGTTGTAGTCAGTGCAGCCGCCACCCCACACAGCAATACAGCTGGAGAGGACGCTCTCAATGGTGCCGCGGTAAAATGCAGTCATGACGGCCGGAGGAGCGCTCGCTCGCCTGAGTTTCCGCAGGAAGTACAGGCGGCGCTGGGCTTTCTTTGCCAGTGATGCGGTGTTGGTGGACCAGGAGAGATCCTCACTGATGTGCACCCCCAGGAACTTGGCGCTGCTCACTCTCTCCACCACAGCACCGTCGATGGTCAGCGGCAGGTGTTGGGTGTGACCCTTCCGGAAGTCCACAACAATCTCCTTGGTCTTGTCGACGTTCAGCAGGAGGTTGTTGTCCCTGCACCACGTGGTCAGAAGGTCAACCTCCAGCCTGTATTGAGTCTCGTCTCCCTTGGTGATGAGACCCACCAGAAGCAATTAAAAGCAAATACTCATGTAAAAAAAAAAAAATCTCCTGTTCAAAGGAAGCGTTTGGCCTTCTGGAGAAGCAATTGACAGTGTCATGCTTGTCCATTATGAACTTCTTGCCTTCCTCCATTAGCTGTAAGCATCAACGAGCGGGCGCCGCTCTTCTTTTCCACGACATTTTCACTCTACTACTCCCAGTCCAGCTCTGTTTCCTTTCCATCTCGCGGAGATTTCCGCTGATGTCTTTTTGATAACATGCACTCACCGTTATGCTGTGGAAGAAGACACGATGAGTCATTTATGATAAATGCATCACTTGGTGACATCCCGTGTGCCTTTACTCTAACGTGAAGTGAACTCGCCCCTACAGCTTTTTTCATTTTTATTTTTTTTTATTTTTTGTTTTTTAAGGATCTGAAGGATTTTTTTTAAAGATTTTTTAATTTTTTAAATGATCCGATCTAGAAACATCATATGACTGAACGTCGTCAATTTCCTGTGTATGTATTTTTTTCTTTTTTTTACAAATTATGTTTATTATTTTTGATTGTTTTATGCTGAGGTGTTTTCATGCAAATATTTTGTATTCATGAATTTAGCCATAGGAGCAAAACTTCATCTCATATCAAGGACAGTCTGCACTGGAAAAAAAAAAATGCCTGCAAAGAATAGAGTTTCAGAGGCAATTTATTTGGCCCCAGAATAAAACCGACAAAGAAACTCATGAATTTAATTTCGTAGCACATACTCAGGCCCTAATTGTACACTTTATTCATATGCGCCTTTTTAAAGACGCAAGACTGGCTTACAAAAGAAAGCTAAACCAATGAAGGATTTTGCAAAAAATAGCAAAATGGTGAGTGATAGAAAAACTGCCTGCTTGTTTTAGACAACTGTTTAGTCTGCTTGACATAAGAAAAGAGAGTATATTTATTTTAGTGCTAACACTCGTCTTTTCATTTGGTTCCCCTGCTAAATTTCTAAATAATAAATGAAAATGTTTCAGTATGCACTATTAGTACTAGCAGCAAGTGGTATTGCCGGAGGGCACTCACTCCATATGATGAAAATCACATCTAAAAGTGAGGCAGAATCCATTTTATGAGTTCATTTTGTACTATTAACGTTCAACACGGCGAGAGTACTAAACTACCGCACGGGCCCATCCAGCTTTGAATTATTCTGACGGCTACGACAGAGGAGGATATTAAATCAGGTTTTTTTTAAAATTGTAGATACGCTCAATTTTCACTTTTGACAGATCTAACCCAAAAGGCCCCGCTTCAGCTTGATTTGGTTCTGTTGGTTTTTACTCATGAAGGGAGTCGCGTTGCAAAAAAGTGATCACTCCTGGCTTGCTTGAAGGATTTATAACCTGACCTCATGTTCACTTCAGAACTTGTACAACTATGACAAGGACATTTTTCAGTGAGCAATTTTATTTCTTAATTTGTTTTCCATTCACGGAATATCTTGTAATTCTTTGATGACATCTTTAGAACTTGTTAGTGACTAACTCCAGTCACTGGCTTATTATATTGTATGTCCAACCTTCACCAGATCGACGCTGACTATTTTTAGGTCTACAAAAAAAATCCAAGCAATAATTTCGTACCATATCGGCTCGGCTTTAACGTACGACCCCTCCCCCCTATGTTCCAATACACCTTTATGAAAATGGTTGTGTTCCCCCCCCCCCCCCCCCCCCCCAAGGATGAAGATGGAGCTCATCATGATTCTGATGAGCTTCTTAGCTAATGTTGTAACCAGTGAGTGTGCAAGACATAGCAGTTGGAGAAGAAAAGGTGCACTGGAGACAGATTTAGTGAAATAAAAATCCGATAATTTGCAGACAGGTATGTTTATTTCGTTTTTTTTTTGTCTTTTTCCCTTACGGTCTTTTCTCTTCATAATCGCACGCACACACACACATGAAAGAATCTAATCACAGCCGCAAAGACATTTCCCTCCTTCCCTCCCTCCCCCCTTTCATTTTCCTTTTCCTCAGTTTTTTCCCAATTCTCATTATGTGTCAGTATCCACATCTCTTCCTCCACCTGTCCTCTGTGTCTCCCTCATCTTTTATAGCTTCTCCCACTCTCTCTCTCTTCCTATTTTCACCCCCATCTCCACGAGTGCTTTTAAGAGGAGATGTTTGGACCCAACATTGGATTTGTTCAGTCGGCAAGTGCTGGAGGGCGCAGGTGGTGGTCCTGTGGGGTTGGGCCTTGTTGGTTGCACCTGCTAACAAGCTCATGGTTTGGATCTCACTCCAGCTGGGTTGTTTTTCTTCTGCACTGCCGTCAGCTCCTCGTCTCTGGAGCAGCCCCCGGCCGGCTCCCCTTCCTCCTCCTTTCATGCCCCAGTGCTTGTGCAGTGTACACAAGAATGGGATAGTCCAACAGCTCGGAGCTGGAAGCGAAACACACACCCCATCCATCCATCCATCCGTCCTATGTGTGGCTACACACAAAAAGACACTGACAGTTACTCCCTCATATTGCATTAAACAGTTTTTATTTATTGGACGTTTATCTCTGGCAACGTATTGGGCAATTTATTGTCCATTTAAGACTATTGACCATTTAAAGTGGGGTGCAGTTTGCCTTTGATTTTATTACATCATAAATAATATCATTTTTATCTCTGTGACTTTTCTTTCTTCATTGGCACATAACATATTATTGTGATATTTTATCTTTTTTAACTTGATGTCCCCTTTAATTTAAATTCCAACCCGGAACCTCTCACCCGAGACTAACCAAAATGTTTTCCCACCATACTGCCTCTTTGGATATCTTTTTTTTTTCAAAACAAATGAGCTGTCTCAACAAGACGTGTTTAAAAATAAAACACGACCATCCCGGAATTTATTTTCTTTCACCTTCCGCTTCGTTTGACTCGAATTTTAAACGGATACAGGTCAGGGTATCCATCAATCCATTTTCGAGAGCGCTTATCCTGTTCGTGGAGCTGGAGCATATCCCGGCCGACCTGAAGTCACCTCAGACAGGTTTCCAGTCAATCACAAGGCACTTAGAGAGACAGGCAACCTTTCACGGAACCCACGCAGCCTGCATGGTTCTGCCACTCAAGTCAAACAAGTGAAGCCACCATTAGCTTTTTTTTTTTCAAAATTAATTTCCCATGTTCTTCCAACCTCAAAAGTCTTATTCTTACGCAATTACTTTCAAACTTAATTCTAGTCACCATAGGTTGGACTGAAATGCTACATCTGCATTTTCAGATCATAACTTAATAGCCACTAATTCATATCAATATAATCTTCATCATCATGATGCATTTCTATCAATAATATTTGATTTGCTTATCCGTCATCTCGGGTTTGTTCTCGGGGGACTCTCGGACATACAAGTAATTCATAACATTTTTTTACTTGGCCCTGATAGGACTCTTAACTGCGGGGAATAAATAAGATCAGGCGCATAGTTGCAGCAGATGTGCTTGAACAGCAAAAAGCTCCGTTTTAGAGTAATTGATAGAGCACCGCATTAAACAATATTTCATATACAGGGGCAATTTTCTAATTGGCTTGGAGAGGAGGCTGCAAGTTGTTGCATCGTGAGTGGAAGCAAAGAGAAGCCTCGTTGGCATTGAATAGTGATGAATTGTGAACCTCGAAAAGCTCAGCACATATTGAATGTTCCAATTTTTAGCCGTATTTGTTTTTCCACTGATACCGACCGAAATATACCGTGCACATACTTTGCCTTGAATTTTTGTGTGCCAGAAATAGATGTTAGGGTGGTGCTCACTCTAACTTGCAAGAACCACACAGGAGACCAGTAAGTCTTTTCAGACACCTGCAGGTGGAGAGTCAATTCGTCGACTGACTCAGGCCTCATCAGGTGCATATTTATTGAGAGAAACAGAGTGGGGTTGAAAGTGGGGATGTGGATGGACAGGATGGGGTGAAGCCCCTGGCCTGCTGATTAAAGCATAGCAGGGGGTCTTTTACGATGTTGTGTAAACAAAGCAACTTTGATTGCTTCCTCTGCTAGTCAATCAGTTGAAAAGATCTTAGCACTTTGTTCTACTACTTTTAAGACAGGACAAGCTAGGTTAATTATTTACATTCCAACATAATCATACGATGAAGATATTCCGTAAACCCTAACAATAGATTTGCCAATATATTGTGTATATTTACCAAGGGTGACCTTTTAGATTCTTCCCTGACAATATGTTGTGCTTTCCAAAGTCAAAGTCTGCTTTATTGTCAATTTCTTCACATGCCAAGACACACAAAGAAATCGAAATGACGTTTCCACGGTGACAAGACATAGTACACAATATACACTACCGTTCAAAAGTTTGGGGTCACAAAATTGTTTGGGTGACCCCAAACTTTTGAACGGTAGTGTAAATATTATTATAAGAAAATATTATGAATGAAATATTATAAATTATATCTTATATTTGTATAAGATTATATATAATCTATGAATATTAGTATACATATATATTATAAGATTTTTTTTACACAGAAGATTATATATATATAGTCTATAAATAATTATCTAAATAAATATATACACTACCGTTCAAAAGTTTGGGGTCACCCAAACAATTTTGTGACCCCAAACTTTTGGACGGTAGTGTACATACAAGTAAATACAAAAAATAAAAACAAGAAGGCACGAACAATGAATAAATAAGAGTGATGAATAAATAATAAATAAACAAATAACATAATAAATAAGAGGAGCAAAAATGGAGCAAGCGTGCATACAGCAGACAGTCAGAATATAACGCAAAAAGTACAGGACGCTACGCTATGTTCTAATATTGGCGGATTCGCTCATTCTACACAGAGATATGTTCTGACAATATTGGATTGTAAACTTCACACCAGACTGACTTTTTGGGTGATACTTGCTAAAAAAAAAAAAAAGGATCTTACGCAAAGAATAATGCAAACATCCATCCATTTTCCGTACCGCTGACTCTTCAAAAGTCAAACCAGTGAACCACAACGCCATCGACGACTCAAAACTGCAAATGCTGAGATGTTGCCTTGTCATCCTGGACTGAAGCTGAATCGCTATTGAATAGTAACTTCTTCAAAAATCGGATTCACAGTCCTTATTTGAAGCAGGCGTCCTATTGGGTCAGCCTTTCTAAATTCAAATATTGCAACTTTGCCCTGTTTCAAAGAGCTCTTGCAAAAATAAAATAAAATAAAAACAAAAAAACAACAACAACACACACACACACCTACAACCATTTGAAATCACCACAGGTTGCAGGAATAAGGATTCTTTAACATTCCGGCATAGTTCTGCTCCATTTATCAAAAAATCCCTTTGTGTCACTTCAGCCAGCATACAGACTGCATTAGCATTCAAGATAACCCAAGCTGTCATCTGAATTTTCTACTCCGTCTCGGTGTTCTCCCTCCCCTGCTCTTCTTTTTGGATATTTGGATGCAAACTCCTCCAGTGTCCACGAAGGCTGTTGACGAACCCAAGTCGAATGAAATATTCAGTTCCCATCCTACATTTATAATCAATTATTCATATATTTGTGTTGGATTATACACATTGGTAATTCTGTTTCATTAGCACACTGGCTTCTTTCTTTTCCGTTGCATGCTGTCTGCTGTTGCACTTGTGGCCTTTTGTCTCGTGTTTGGCGTTCAGTCTTGCTTCGAATTGCTTTAAACTCAGCGAGGGTCAACGACGGCGACATGGAATCGCATGTTGCGTGTGTGTCTGCATACTCGGTGCAATAAAGACCAGACTGAGATCCCGTTGGCAAATCCAATAAGAAGAGTAGAATTTCATTACAGATGTTCATACTGGATATGATGGCTCCATCAATAACCACCCCACATGTGAGCGCAGTCAGAGTCGGGCCGACAATCCATCTCGGATTGTTTCGCAATTTCGCTGCCGTGAGTCCTGCGCTCTCTTCTGCTGCCCTCCGGTCCCTCGTTTCTTCCTCCCTGGCGCTTTTTTTTTTTGCACCTTCACTTTTTTTTTCCCGACACTTGAAATGTCCATCCAGGCTTGCCTCGATGGAGCAAGGAATTACATCTCAAGTGGTCTTGCTGTCCTCTCTGCTCGCAAGGCAAAGGAAAGTGTTGCTTAAAAAAAATATACACCCCATTTTTTTTTCTCCATTTCCAATTACAGTGCTCCTGTCTTTTACTGTGGCTCTCCAATTTAGTCTAACAGCATGTCAGCTCTGCAACATGTCGAGTGAATAAAGGAGGGGAGTATGTATTCATTTTCTCTCTGATTCACAATTGTGATGCTGCACTTATTTCAAAGGAACATTTTTTTTTTTTTATTGCCATGGAAACCCCACTTCATGCAAGTGGCAAGAAGTCTACTCAAATCTAATTTCAAAGTGGACCACAAGCTGAATGACTTTCCCTGAAGAATGTTTATTAGATGGCCTTGCGCACTGGTCCAACACCACGCGTGGCGGTGACGCAGCAGACTGGCGCCCGCCGCCTGTCCACAGCTTTAGCTTCCTCCAGGGGTTTCCTGCTAGCCCGTTAGATTGAAAGATTTCTAGTTGGTGCGTAAAAAGACTGGCGATGAATATTTTCTCCCCTGCTCATAAAGATTTTCGATGTAGCGGTATGTGATTGTAAAATGCTAGCCACGAGCATCCCTTTTAGTTCCCGATAGTGAAACAGCCCAAAAGAGCGCCCTCTTGTGGCCGGTACTGGTATCAGCTAGTATCGATACTGGCCTTCCCTAATGATTCGATTTTCTTGAGCATCTTGCATTATTTACTTTATGTTGTAGCGGAAATTTGACTAGCATGTGTGCTAAGTACAATAATTTATGTATCGTGTTTGCATCAACATTGCAGCATCCTTTCAAGATGCATCTTATAACATAGAGGGAAAAAAAGATTGCTTCCCATTTGATGGACAAAATAATCAACAGGAGCTTCTGTAGGGTGGTTTGTTGCTTTACTTGACGTACGGACTTGTCATCCATGAGATAATACGCAATTCATCTTGATGTGATGATAGGAACTGAATCCCACGTTTGATAAATATGCTCGCATTGACTCACACTGCTTTAAGGGATCCTCAATCTTATTCGTTGTTTGAAAGGTCAAAGCAACTTCTCCGGACTCAATTGGAAAAGGAGATTTCTCGACAGGAGAGGCAAACTACTCAGCGTCTTTGTTTTGCCATCCAAACAGAAGAATAGGAAAAAGTTGAAGCAAAACTCGTGAACTGTTTCTTCTATAGGCGCATCAGACCAGTTTAGATATCTGAAGGCTATTCTCTCCAAAGTAATGTTACTAAAAAAATTGTTCTTATAAAATTCAAATGATTCAATGTCAGAGATTTAACCTGCAATCTGGGCATCTCTCTGTTGAAGAGCCCACTCCCATCTTTAAAAAAAAAAAAAGATATAGGATATTTTTCTTTTATGTGGCAAATGTCCTCCAACCATAGACATTTATCAGATTTTGATTAAAAATGTTCCTCGGGAGTGACGAAGACAACTGAACTGATATTATATAAAACTGAATTGTAAAAATGTAATTCCAGTGAATGTATCATTTGCATTCATCACATGTTTAGCTTTAGCGTGTGTACAGACAAAGCTTACTTCGCATGAATGAGACATCAACGTTTGCATTTTTCCTCCCCCCCACTGACTACCACTTTTGCTCTTTTGACCAAAAGGGCTTCTTTCTAAAAGAATCACAAAATCCTTAACGTCCTTAATTGAGCTAATTACCCTGGAAAGCCAATAAACCACATCTGCACTTTTTCAAAGGTTAAATTCATTTCCTTCCAGGCTCCCCTACTGTCATCAAGTTAATTTTTTTATTTTAAGTAAAAGTAGTTAAATTGGTAAATGTTTGTGACAGAGGTTAAAGGAATGGATTTTTATGCTGAACACTGAACATTCATTTTTTGCAAGCAGCAAAAGTGTTGGACCACTGCATCATCTAATGTGACCTGCAGGTTATTTGTTGCAGCTTTGCTTACCTTGTTGTTTCGAGCTAACCACATATGTGGTGGAAGTGTGGGTTTTTTGTATGCTAGTTCTGCACGGTTTCGTTTCGGACGGTTCAGTCAAACAGCCGGACTTCGGTCTCGGCTCGAAAGTGGCTCCAAATTGTCCAGTTGACCTAATCAGTTCCCGGGTGAAGAATCTGTGTGGTGATTATGTAAACGAAATTGATATCGTAACCGCCCACCAAAACTCAGGAATCTCATGTGTTCAGAAACAAGCAGACAAGGAACGATTGACTCGATTGTTTAATTTCACACTTGTTTGGCGGGCAGGCACTCCGGAGACCCAACAATTTGGATACAAACAATTCCAAAAGACAATTTTGTTACTCTGCAGTTTATTCCAATGTTGTCGGAAAGCCCCAAATTGCTCCCCGCCGCCGTAGCTTCCTCCGGCGTGTCATTTGCCGAAGATCTTTTGTAAATTTGCGTGCAGAAGTTGCAATTAATGACGCTAAAGATGATGATTGTTCTTTTGTCAAAGCAGGCTCCTGTCACGACGGCTTAGAGAGTCACTGAAGCGTGGGATACATATTTATGAAAGGAACAAATCCGCACTGCATATCAAACTGGATCAATCTGCGTTGCTATCAAACATTCAGCCGTGTCAACTGGGAATGGGATATATTTTTAAGCGCCTCCGTGTCCATCACCAAATATTCTAGCCAGGATGTTTTCCACTTGTCAGCGCGCTGTACTTTTTAAATCCACGACAACTTTCCACATTACGAATGTTTACATCATTTCCTGTGCTAATCTCGCAAACAAAAGCCGCCGCGCGTGCCGAGAACTTTTAAGCTAGCGGACCCGCCAAATGTTTGCCATTTTCGAGGTGGGGGTCCGATTGCGTCAGTGTGCATCCGTGGCATTTTGAGGAAAAAACAACAACAACGCAATGATGGGATAGCGATGAAAGTCGCGTGTGATTGCAAAATTGCGAGCCTAAACCATCTCTCACCAACATGTGCGGAATGTTGATAAGCGACATCATCCCACTGACTCATTAATCAGTTGTGAAGCTACAGCTACCTGACGCTTCTTCTCATTCCCATGGCCCAAATGATCTCCCCTCCCCCCAATGTCTTCTAGTATCTGCCTCGGCATGGGAGAAAAAAAGCTGGTCTCTCTCTTTCTCGCTCTCATCATATTTAAGTCGGTAAATTCAGCCTAGTCGTAGTTTGTTCGGCAAAAATATTCAATGTCATCCTGCTTTTTATTCCTACACAAAGTGATGCTTATAGGTTGAATTCATAATGAGGCAGGATTATTGATGACATTGTGAGATAGGTTTGCTGGTGTGGAAAAAAAGATATTTTTGTTTACTGGAACCCCCTGAGAGATCGCTACTGTACAATATTTTTGAGTTACCGTAATTTTTGGACTATAAGTCGCACCGGAGTACAAGTCACACCAGCCATAAAATGCCCAGAAAAGTGAAAAAAAAAACATATATGTATATAAGTCGCCCCCGCACCGAAACTATGAAAAAAAACGCGACTTATAGTCCGAAAATTACGGTATTGATCTTGTTCTCTAATTATAGATGTAGTTTTTAGTGTGATAGACCTTCACTAAAAAAACGGTGAATGCTATTAAAACAAATCTAGAGATTTCTAAATGGTCTATTTCAACATTGTGGATTTTTCGGGGGTACTTTGGAATGTATTACCGTCAATGAATACTGCTTTTCCTGCAAATTCTCCTTTTCAAGCTTCCTTTTCTCAATCACATCCACATGCGCACGACTTTGAACGGACGCTTGGACACAGCCACAAAAGGAGCGCCTCCAAGCGCTTCAAAGTTTGTCTTCTCCACAAACTCGGACGGCCGTGTGTCCTCCGCATTTCTATCTGGGGAGCTTAAATGGTGCAGACGCACATCCCGATCACTTTGGTTGTGCATCTAACTAGCGCAAGCAGC
Source organism: Syngnathus typhle (assembly GCF_033458585.1). Classification (NCBI taxonomy): domain Eukaryota; kingdom Metazoa; phylum Chordata; class Actinopteri; order Syngnathiformes; family Syngnathidae; genus Syngnathus; species Syngnathus typhle. The sequence goes on from NC_083742.1 coordinate 19,503,642, forward strand.
AGCCGCCGCCGCACAGCACTTGTTCCTGCTTTAAAAGCACTTTATTTCTCTTTTCAAGCCACCTACCTCAGCGCTGCACTCTTCAAATGTCGGAAATGTGTCTAAATGGTGCTGCTTGTAGCGCAAGTCCTGCATAAGAACTCTCTTGAGTCACATTAAGGAAGTGCTGATCCGCAGTGTTTTTCACCTCAAACTTAGGTCGAGGCCATGAATATTTGATTCATTTCTTTTGTGCAGGGTCGGGACCCTTAATTCAGCTGCTATTTTAATTGCCTGTTTAGGTATGCCAAACAGATGTATTTGTTTTGTTTGTTTATGTATTTGTTTTTGGAAAGGACAACATTCTGATTTATGGTCAGTGGTGGAAAGCAACATGTGTTCATGAGTTTAAAAAAAAAAAAAAAAGCTTTTCTGGCACAATTTCTCATCAGTTACACAGGACCACACACGTCATAACTAAAAAGTGAATAATATAAAATTAAAATCAATTCAACAAAAATGCCACTTTAAGTATTGACACACATGACTGACCACATACAATAAAAATGAAATAGTGTGTGTGTGTGTGTAACAATGTAACAACAACACAGCATTATTCAATGTTTTTCTTTTTATTCATATTTAGATAAGCCCTCTAATGAGTGCAGTTTTGACTGCCTGAGACCCGAAGCAGTAAACTTGGCCGGATTAGAGCGTCTTTTCATTTCCCACTGGAACTGACCACTGCAGTCAATAATGGCATTCTCCTCACAATTATTTATAACCTATTTCCACCGCAGAGCAAACACATTTGACTAAGTCCGCCTATACGGAATAATCGGATGTTCAGTTTGGACAAACATGATGTATTGCTTTTAGCTGCCAGTGTTCGCTCTGATGGAATCCAGGCGAGCAAAAAGAACATTTCCATGGGAGGTATTGGGCCCCAGGACAATTTACGAGGTGGTTTACATTTGGCAGAATGTTTGCTTTGGCAAGAGATCTACTTCACCGTGCTCCAGCGGAAGCTCTGTTTACTAATATTTACTCCATTTTGCACAAAGCGACAGCGCTGTGAACGTGTTCCTTGCGATGCCTTTGTGATTCCTTCCCAACCACTGCATACTTTATGACAGCAGTTCAGTCCTAATGTTTATAAAATACCACTATTTAACAGTTGGCCAATGTTCAAATGGCAATCAGGTGGCACAATCTGGTGTTTGTGCGGCCCGTGCAACTTCCCTCCCCACGCAACTTGCACTGTGTTGACTTCAAAAAGCAAATTCTTCTTAAGCCGCCATCAAATGATGAAGTTGAAAGCGCCTTGCAAACAGATGCGCATCGCATTGCCAGCCCACAAGCCAGCGTTCCATCCTTGTGAGGAAGCGTGGCCGTTGGACGAGCGAGCGAGCGGCATCATTAGTCGCTGTCGTGAGATGAGAGCGGCCGCGACGGAGCCGTTACATGGCTTGAAAAAGCAGTTGTTTCCTCCGATGCGTTTTAACCCTCCGTCTGCAAGTATGTTCCTTTCCAGACCATTATTAGGAGAACTTTGTGTGAAAAATGCAAATTTGTTATTTGGCAGTACTGGAAATACAGTGACAGTTTGTCGGGAAAAAAAAAGCCCTTAATGTATTTGCAATTAGCGCAAAATACAAGATTTTGGGATCCTTTGTTTTTATCAGTTCTGTTCTGATGTTCTATGAAAATCTTAACTATCTCTAACCTAGACAATCGCAATAGCTAAGGTAAATAGTGACGAGCCGAGTCCGGCTACGATATCCGTGGCTGAATTGTGCTTCCCCCTTGTGGCCAATATGTACACATACTGAGCAGCACAATGTCCACTGAATTGGGCCAAAAATGTTATTACATTCCCTAATTGTTGTCGTTCTATATTTTTTGAAAGGAAAAAAAAAAATCAAATTGTCAAAAATAGACGGTATGGTTGAACAAGATTCACACCCAGAACAAGAGGAACCTCGCACACGAGGAAAGTTACTAAATTTTAGCTTTGACACAATTTTGAGTACTGGAGGTCTGTCTACTTTGGCTGTCGACAAAATCAAAACAATAAAACATGAGAAAAAACAGACAAGCCTTTTTCTAATATCCAATCTTTATATGCAGCTAAGCTCAGTAGCAACTACACTTGGCAACTTTAGCATACAGATAAACAGTCCATCAAACTGAGCGGAGAGAGAGAGAGAAAAAAAAAAAGCTTTACTGCAAAATACCTTACGACTCTTATCAATAAAATTCAGCACAAACATCAGATTTAACTGGACAGTGAAAAATAGCTTTCCTTCATTTTTCAAAGCAAGATTTTTTTTTTTTGTCTTGCCTTCTCATTGTAATTGATGACTTCTTCCTCCAGGCATGTATGGTGGATTTTAAAAAGTCTACACACCCCTGCACAAATGCCAGGCTTTTGTAATATAGGAAAAATGGCAAATCAATGATAAATAAATAAAAATAAGCAAGTGAAATGTCGTTGCAAATATGTGCACACCCTTTCATAACCTTTTCATGTGTTTGGGAGATATTTTTGGATTGACACAAAGGTTGAAATTGTTGGCCTGAATTGCAAAATGTAAAATTTTCTCTACAATCCGTTGCTGTGCAATTTACACGTTAGGATGCCATACATGGTGGAATTTATTTATTTTTTAAATGTATTTGGGCTTTTTTTTTTTTCTTACAAATATCACAAAAGCCTGCCATTGAGCAGGGGTGTGTCGACTTTTTCTACCCACAGCCACACCACCCACGGTGTTGATTGTCTCAACAAACACGTCAAATCACTCACACGTCGGGCTTTCTAAGCAGACATAGTTCATTTAATCTCATTCCTGTATACATTCTTTGTCATCATTCCTTCTTTCGACACATTAAAACGCAGATAATGAAGGCTTTTACATGAGTAACAAATCCATTTCAAAGTCAACACACGGTCATCATAGTTTGACGGTACTGCAGATACCATTTTGGCTGAGATAAAGAAAGCAAGGTGTTCATTTTCCTGTTTTTTTTGTTTTCCATTAAATACATAGAGACAGATATTCATATGTGCTATGTACTGCCATGGTGGTTAACAGCAAGATCTCAAATGAGCAAAGAACCATTAACAACGTTTGTCAAGCAGCACTGGGGCACTCAAAATGATGTCTTCTTTTTTTTTGTTTGTTTGTTCTTATGATCACAAATACTATACGAACAATTAGAACACTGAGTAGCTTTAACAGATTACAGTTTACAATGAACACGCTGTAATCGTCATCCCCGGGCCCCCCCTCAAGTCACTGAGCCAAAGACGATAAAAACCAGGCCGATGGCCGAGATTTCCTTCCAAACCTTCTCGGTGACCGTTTTCTCTTTGTCAGTCTGATCATCACGGACGGCTCCCTCCTTCACCGAGAGGGAGGGAGGGAGATGGCCCTCCTGCTAGCAGGGTCCTTTTGTAGCCATCCATGTGGTCCATGGTAGGATGACACCAAATGAAAGTCAAGCATTTAACTTCAACATTCCATTATTATTATTTTTTTTAATTCTTTCGTTCAAAGTTGTTTTTTCATGTCGAATGTCCAGCGAATGCCGCCGCCTTAATATCAGTCCGAGAAATAACACCTTCTGCTTTTGGGGATCAGCTTGTGGGAGGGTGACCTCTTTTCCCCCTCCTGGCACTTCTATAAGGCATGGTGAGCCCGGAGCAGCGCCAAAGCCAGGCCGGGAAGCAGAGCCCAGACGTTGGCACGCACGCAGGCGCACTCATCCCTTGGCAGGCCCTGAGGTTGGTCGGGCCCGTCGTCTCTCTGTTCGGGATACTGAGGGAGAGATGCAGAGAGTTAGACGTGTAAAGGTTAGACGTGACTCATACGCTCGCTCTCACGTCGTGGCATTTGATTCGGGGCGGGAGGGAGGTGACGCCGGCCGGGCCGGGCTGCTGTCCGAGCGCAAGAAGGGAAAATGATGAGTCAGAAAGTGGCCGATCTTTAACGCATGGGAGGATTCACTTTGGCACGAATGGGAAATCTTCACTGGAGCAAAATGTGTTGTTACGTGTTTAGTTGTAGCCGGCGCCGCTTTGTGTGTCGCCTCTTTCAGGTCGAGCCAACACGTTCTTTTTGTTGTTGTTGTGTGTGTGTGTTTTTTTAAGCTATCATTGCGGAGTTTATTTACAAGAAAAACACACTGCAAGGCAAAGCTAGTGAAGCTAGCATCGCCTGGGGGATTGGCTTCAATATTTCATTAGGCATACATTACCGTGGGAAGAGGTCAGAACGACATCATTAAAAAGCAACTCGTCAGATGTGGTTTGACGACAAAAAATAACTTTTTTTTTTCTTCTTCGTGTGCAAAATGAGAGAAATGTGCCACGCTGGTCGCATTATAGCAAAGCAATGAGACGACATCAGAGCAAATAATAAAATGGCCTCCAGAGTTGCAATGTTATTGCTACACACAACAATAGCCTTATTATGTTTTTATTCTTCGAGAACAATCGTTGGCATTTGGAGAACTTTTCTCATTTTCTTGGCTTCTCGTAGCAGAAGAGCAAAACAGTTTGCCTTCAAGTTCAAACAGTCACGCTCAGTTTGTCGTTCGCGGTGCTTCGCAGCAATACGGAAACACATCATAAGGAACATGAAACATTTTGCACTCGCCAGTCCCCTAATCTCCTCCGATGTAACCTTTGCAGAAATCGCACTTGATGCCATTTTCCCGGAAAGGAGACGTTATCTCCCCGCGAGGCGTTTTTAATGGAATGAGTTTTAAGAAGAATATTAATAATAAAAAAAATGGTGTTGAATGATGATTACAGGTGAAAGGCATTTTTCTGTCCTAGAAAAGATAGACAGCCTGTCGCGTGAATGTAAATGCTTAACCAAACGCTGCCAAAAAAAATGAAGAGGATAAAAAAAAAAAACGCCCTGGCGAGCTTTGACAATGCAGCAGACACATCTGCAACTAAAAGCCAATTAATTAGCAGGGGCAGCGATGCGTGGCGCCAGCCTGTTGACATGAGTCCAGATCTGTGGCTGCGGCCAAAAGCCACACATGCACGGAAGCCTTTGAGAAGGCGTAAACACACCGCCACATTTACACACCGTGACCGAGCACACAATGTCCAAAGTTGTTTACTCCAGCCCTCGCGCCAACATGCACACGGCCGCAGCTCTCCAGATTTAAGCCCGCCTCATAAAATGTTGACAAAAGCGTGGACGTCTTGTCACTGAGCAGGTTTGTACAAATAGATGTTATTCATCACAATGTTAGCATTGCGATAGTTTTCTTTGCATCTGTCCAAGATTGATTGAATTCAATTGAGCTGAAAAAGTCTACACACCCCTGTTGAAATGCCAGCCACAAAATAGGAAACCTTGGCAATCGTCTTCTGTCCAATTGGTTGTTTTTTTCTCCGTTGCGGTGGTTTTATCTCAAATCAGTGTTACAAAATACGTAGGTCCAGAGAAAATGTATTTTTATTTATTTATTTATTTATTTATTTATTTATTTATTTATTTATTTATTTATTTATTTATTTATTTATTTATTTATTTATTTATTTATTTATTTATTTATTTATTTATTTATTTATTTATTTATTCAAAAAAATAAATATACAGAATATAACAAGAAATGAAGCCTACCAACTGAGCAAAATTTATTTATTTATTTATTTATTTATTTATTTATTTATTTATTTATTTATTTATTTATTTATTTATTTATTTATTTATTTATTTATTTATTTATTTATTTATTTATTTATTTATTTATTTATTCAAAAAAAAGAAATATACAGAATATAACAAGAAATGAAGCCTACCAACTGAGCAAAATTTGCCTTTTTTTCCCCCCAAGCTGTAGCAATTTAAAAATGACATTCTCCTACATTGTAGTGTCGACTTGAATTTCATTAACTTATTCAAGCCCACTTTTAATTTCAAAAACACTTTAGTTTTTAAAATGGCCTCCTTTAACTAGTTGCCTCTCCAGAAAACCTGGTCAAATGAGCGCATTACCACTCCCCCCACCCCCTGAGACTTCCAAAGGGCCGAGCTTTCCGCCCACATGTTTACTCACTGGGCACAGGATAAAGCCCACAGTCCCAAGTGGAAGTGACGTGCGGAATAATTATGCATCTAAATGAGCTGCTGAGAGCTCACTATGACTGACCCGAGTGGGCTGAGTCACATACACTTTCTGCACTCCTCACTGACCGCACCTCATATCATAGCTTGTTATTTGACATGCTCATACATTAAATTCATGCATCAATCCGTACATGAATTTGCTCCTCCAGCCATACATGCTTGCATACACAAGTTCGGGTATTGATCTCTAGTTGACCTCCAGCTCATCGGGAACAATTCTCAAGCTGACACTGTTTGTTGTTTTGTCTTTATCGGGCATTAAAGAAAAGTTGCCCATATATTGAAAACGTATGTATATTTATTTGTATGTAATGTAAATAATTTGGAAAGACGATGTGAGAAATGCCTAAATACCGTATTTTCCGGCCTATAAGGCGCACCGGACTATAAAGCGCACCTTCAATGAATGGCCCATTTTAAAACTTTATCCTTATATAAGGCGCACCGGACTATAAGGCGCACCATTAATGCATCATGTCAGATTTTTAATCCAAATCATTCTCCATTTTATCTTTTTTATTTCAACTTCAGACAGAACAAATTACTTTATAATCATAAAATAATGATCCATAGTCTTTTTGAGTCATGATTCATAGTCTTCAGCGGGCCACTTATGATTGATTTCATGACACAATGCTTTGGGCCAGTTTAAATTTAGGAATTTGGTCCATATATAAGGCGCACCGGACTATAAGGCGCACTGTTGGTTTTTGAGAAAATTTTAGGTTTTTAGGTGCGCCTTATAGGGCGGAAAATACGGTATAAGCTGTCAGTCAAGTTTCAGGAATGTGTCACCATGACAACGAGGCTGCTCACAGTGAGCATCTGACAGTTCCTGCCTGCGTTCCACTGAATGCCATTCAAGTTTTATTAGGATGACCAAAACAACCTATCTAATGGCGGCCTCGGTCTTTTGCACGGTAACGTACATCAACCCAACAAAGCATCCACGCATGGCTGCATCAAAAACCCCCAAAACAACCGATGCCGATTCATTCAAGCGTGCGCGCGTCCGTCGCCTTGCGTTCGCTCGGAAGTCCTTTACCATCTGCCGACAGGAGCCAAACGAGGTTCTCCCAATTTATCTGTCATCCGAGTCTGACAAGTTTTAATTGGCCGGCGAAGAACGCGGGGCCGACCAAAATGTCCCCGTAGCTCCCTCACTAATTATCGACTTCCTGCTTGAGTAATCACACGTCTCATTGTTTCCTAATTACCATTTTTACAATAAATTAAACGCCGCGCCGCTGTTAGACAGGCGCAGATCCGTGCATCAATACTGTCATGTCGACACAAATCCTCGGGAGAAAACAACGCCACCCCCAGATCCACCCATCCGCACACATTTTTCACCATTGCAGCTCATTATTGTTATTTTTTTTTATTTTTTATTTATTTATTTGTTATTACAGCCGTAGTTCAGGTTCAAATGTCTTCGCAAATATGCGGCGGCGTTCAGTGACTGTGAAGGCCCTCCGAAAGACTCCAAATAGATCATCTTGATGGCTATTCATTCGGCGTGCGAAATGGTATTCATAACCGGATTGACTCTTGGAACCGCACCAAAATAAAATCACAGTCAGCAGCACGGCTAAGTCTCATTTAGACAAGATTTGTAAACGGGTTTCCTGAAAAGGTGAGAAAACATCATTAGTCTTAAAGTAGGGGAGGTGGTGGGGGGGGGGGGTTGACGTAGCCGAATGCACAGCATGACATATTTCTTCCCTCTACCAGAGAGACGGAGGGGGAGTTTTTGGCAGAACGCTCCTGTCATTTCTGTCACACTTTATTTGAATGGAAACTGGTGCATCGTTCTATTAAAAGACAAACATTTTCTTTTTTCATGGCAGCAGCACACGTCGAACCCAGTTCCACTCGACTTGACTGCCGTGTTCCGAGGAGACGCTATTCAGTGGGGAAAGAGGCCCTGGGCCAGCATTTGAGAATCTCTAATCCAGATTAAAACCCCCACCTTCCATTTTCTTTTACCGTTTGAGTCTGCGCGGGAGAAAGAAATGATTTCAACAGATGTCATCAGCCGGGGTGTAGCACAAACTGTCTTATCGTGAAATGTTGGGATCTGATGTGCCAATTGCTTTAAGAGGCATAAAGATTGAATTCCATGTGAATTTGGACGGCGCGCTCGGCGCGCTCGGCTTTACCGCCGCAAAATCCTCCTTTCATGGTTGCCGAGTTGAGGGGTGATTTTGTGGTTCTTCAAGTAATAGGCCTATTTCGACAAATGTATGCAAAGACTACTTGACAAACCTTTATTTCACCCAAAGATAAACTCTGCACAATACAGACTGCATGTAAATGTGATGCTCAAAAAATGGTCGTGCTGTCGTACGGAACTGCCAAACATTTTTGACGGGTGAATATTTTTTAATAGTCATTTTGATACTTTTGTTATGATGTCAGCAATGCATTTTTCCAATCAGCATTTTTTCCCACAAAGCCACGGGGTATTGACATATGCACGTGAATACCTCATGGTATCACGGAAACCAATGCCAAATGGAGAAAATGACAAAATATGAAAAAACAATCTTTTAATACATCAGTTTAGAACATATTAATATAATGTAGGACATACCGTAATTTTCGGACTATAAATCGCACCGGAGTATAAGTTGCACCAGTCATAAAATGCCCCAAAAAGGGAAAAAAAAACCATATATGTATATAAGTCGCTCCTGAGTATAAGTCGCCCCCCCCCCCCCCCACCCAAACTATGAAAGAAAACCGCGACTTATAGTCCGAAAATTACGGTATATTTTTTTTATTTGTGCATGTGCAGTTAATACTACTGCTAAGATTTTAGTATTGAGTATATTTGAACTTACTTTCAAATATGATTAAACATACTCGCAGATCATGCTGATGACGTAATACGTCATCTAATTGCAACAAACGTATTAGCTCGTCCGAAATGCTCCAGATTGGTAGCTCCAAGCTTTGGTCCTTTCATTACCTTAACAACGGTCACAAAGTGAGGCTCTGTGATTGCCACCAACCGATCCGTCCCAGTCTTCACCGTGGCTGAGGGTTCGGGGACAGACGTGTTCTTGCTCACCGTGTAATCCAGACCGTACCCGAAGGCCTGGATGGCGTTTCCTGTAAAACAAGAAAACGGTTAACGCGAGCCAACAGCTCGGTCGCCCGCTTGATTTTGGCAAGCGTGCTGACGGCGTAGCGACGAAGACGACGGCGAGCCAAAACGTTTTGATACGTCAGTGGGATTAAGAGATGTATGCCAAACTAATCAAAAGCAATCTGAGATTTGTCTTTTAAAACCCGTCGTCGGGGAGGCGGAAAAGCGGCGCTGGCTGGCTGGCTGGCCTGCGTTCAATCATCAACGATGCGGCCTCCTTATGTAAGTGCTCATGTAGTCAGTTTAACTTTCCGCAAAGAAAATCCTCAAGGATTCAATAGACACGCTCATCAAATCTTTGCTTCGTGTCCTCCGCTCAATAAGGAAGCGTCAATGGCGGACACAATTGCGCCCACACTCGGAGATGATGAACCCCAATTTGTTTGGCGATCACTGCGCGCGCGGAGAAATGGAATCTTTTTAAAACAAGCCAATCAGTCGGTTCAAACGGGGCAGCATTAGCCCGTGAATACATATGAGGCGCTTTCTCCTTCGCCTTCGGTGTATTTGTTGTGCCTAAGCACATGTGCGAGCCTCTGCAAAAATGTGATAAACCCCCGTTCACTCAGCTTTTCCGACACGTGGCGAAATCACGCCGCCGTACCTTTTCGCTCCTCAGCCGTTTAAAACGTCACGCTTGTGTGGCTTTGCGGAGAGACGCTATATAATTGCTTGGCAAACACCTCCGTTTTAAGGTCAGATGACTTTGAAAAGATTTGAGAACGCTCATCGCCTTCAAAACAAAAGGCAAAACGGTCTAATCCCGCCGGACGCAAACATTTCGAGTTCTTGGTGTTTACACCTACGCAAGACTGTGCGGGGATTTTGGATGTAGGAGAGGACGGGGACTGAGATTCTATTGTCAGAGTCGATTTGCCATTTTTTTTTTCGCGATCGTGGCTACTCAACGTTACAGAGAGAAAAATCGGCCACATCTGTGCAACAGGCGTAGGATGCGAGAAAACTCGGATCATTTTTTAACGGGCTTCACCCTGCATGAAAACCCCACGCTGTAAAAAGGGTGCTGCTTAATAATCAACACAATATGTAGCTATTTCCATGTGTTTTTGAACATCGACTGAAAATCGCTCCTTCCAGCGCTTCTCGGGCTCCTAAATGTCCATTAGAACATGCAACTAAGTTGCTAACGTGATTCTTAGATTGAATCGATCGGGCTTATACCATTTGTCTGTCTGCCTTGTTGAATTGGAGATATTATTTCAGGAATACCGTTTTTTTTCCATGTATAATGTGCAAAATTTAACTAATTTATTGTCCTAAAATCTGGGGTGCGCATTATACATGGGTACAAAAAAAACATTTTTTTTTTTAAATCCGGATATCATACGGAGGCTGCCATTACAGATGCACTTTCTTCTCTGGTGTTCACTTCAAACACGCTCCATACCAACACAATGCTCTCGTATCAGACGCTTGCTCGATCACCTGCTCGTTTGCTGTCACAATGTACCCTGCACAAATCCGAAACATTTCTTTGCTATCGAGTTTGCTAGCGCATGCGTCGTGATACTGACGGGCAGAATAACATCCGGTTGTTCCCAAAGATGATCTTTTTTCTGAAATCATTTTACGTTTACAGACTTAAGTAGGAGTCAAAATTTGAATGCGTATTATACATGGGTACAGGCTTTTTTTCCAGCATCAACATGCCATTTTTAGGGTGCGCATTATACATGGAAAAAAACGGTAATTCTAATTGTAACTGACTGAGAAATGCAAACACTGCCATTTTGAAAATGAACATTTGCCCACTTTTTTGTTACCGGGGCTTTTTGTCACCTTAAAGCACAGGTGTCAAACTCAAGGCCCGGGGGCCAGATACGGCCCGCCGTGGTCCGCGAAGACAAATTGTGTATCAAATCCGTGTGTCATTACTAGAATTGCAAATTGTCTTCACTTTTAATAATCCCTTTTTTGTTTTTTAAATATTTGACCAGCATCTGATTTGAAAACGAGTTACTCGTCAGTTTGTTTTGTAGCTTTTACTGGATATAATATGAGGTGCTCATACATTTATTCGGGTTGACAGTCGTAGTGGCCCTCTGAAAGAAGCTATGACTATAACGCGGCCGGAAAAAAAAAGGAGTTTGACACCCCTGCCTTAAAGTAAGAAAGTAGATGGAACTGTCTGAAAACCGGGTGGGTTTATGCCCCGCCCCCTTTGCACGTGAACAGTAGCACACTTATAATTACCTCTAAATGGTAGCCAATTATAGTACATTTGGATTCTAGATAACGACAGTCCGTAACCTTTAGCCGCCACCTCCATTGCTTGTCTCCAGTTTCAACAGTACATTTGTATGTACTCCGTTCTTGGAGTGTGGTTGCAATAGCAAAGGCAGCATTGTGTACTCTCTCCTCAAGTTTATCGCTGGTTCCGCTCGACGGTGGGGGTGAGGAGCGCTTGCTGCATTTTAAGGGTTATTTTTCAAGACGCCTCCTCAGCTCCGAGCCTCATCCCTCATCCTGCACATTCAGCTAAATGGGAACCCCTGCAATCTATTGAAATGGTCTGAAAGCATTTATCCACACGGCGGAACATGTTGAAGGTGTCGTGTCGCAGCCACTACGCCGAGCGCCGCCGTATCAAGGGAGGATTTTCTGCTTGTGACTGAAAGCGAAGGGAGGATGTTTGAGCGAGCCACCTTGTCGAGCTGCGGCCGCTGTCGTCTCGAGCGTGAGATGTACAGAAGATATGTATTCTTTAATTCTGTGGCGGATTTTGGTGACACTGACAGATTGCCGGTGAAAATGACATGCAAATGGTTTCTTTTGTGTTAAGGTCTGGGCAGATGTGGCCCCAGGGAAGGATGAGCGGAGAAAAGAAATGACTTCTTTCTGACAAACTTAATTCACTAATTCCAACTTAATAAGCTGGCAAAGAGATGTCTGTTGAAGTTGAATGAATATGTCGAGCTGACAACTTTTATTACAACTTGACATTACATGAATCCTTGCCGTTTTTTTCACTTAGCTCTTCTGAATTTCTCCAATAGCAGTCTCTGACAAACACCAACTAGTCCTCAGACGCATATTGTACTCGACTAAATAAACGCACTCACGGTTCTGGAAGTACATAAGGAAGTAGCACCCATGACAAATCGTGCCTGCTACCAGCATTTAAATTGGGGGCACTTTTGAAAAATGGGGTGAAACTGCAGTACTTGGAGAAAACCTACGCAGGCACTGGGACAACATGCAAACTCCACAGAGATGTTCCAGGACTGGTGTCACGAATTGGAATTCTAAATCCCCTGCATTATTATTTGAATTACCATAATTTTCGGACTATAAATCGCGTTTTTTTTTTCATAGTTTGGGTGGGGGGGCGACTTATACTCAGGAGCGATTTACACTACCGTTCAAAAGTTTGGGGTCACAAAATTGTTTGGGTGACCCCAAACTTTTGAACGGTAGTGTATATATTTATTTAGATAATTATTTATAGATTATATATATATATATAATCTTCTGTGTAAAAAATCTTATAATATATATGTATACTAATATTCATAGATTATATATAATCTTATACAAATATAAGATATAATTTATAATATTTCATTCATAATATTTTATTATAATAATATTTACACTACCGTTCAAAAGTTTGGGGTCAGCCAAACAATTTTGTGACCCCAAACTTTTGAACGGTAGTGTATATACATATTTATGTTTTTTTTCACTTTTTGGGGCATTTTATGGCTGGTGCGACTTATACTCCGGTGCGATTCATAGTCCGAAAATTACGGTATTTTAATCAATCTGAAGTCTTAACTCCTATTTCCAAGGGTTAGGCTTCGATTCCAAAACATGTGACTCACTCAGGCAAGTGTTGTCAGTGAAGCTCTGCAGGAAGTTGGTGCACTCCTCTTCCTGGTTTCCGCTGCCTTTGCAAGTGCACCAGGGCGAGATGGTCCACTGACTGAAGCTGCTGTCCACATAGTTGGGTGTCATGTCCGTTCCTTCGGATGCACACACAAACGCATCCACGCATTAGGGTGAACATCGACGGCCCTCACGGACAATAATGTCCCGCGTTTATTGCAAATGTTAATAGAAAACACTGCAATTGCATTGTCCTGTTTGAGTTTTCATGGGCGCTTGTAATACTTCATTTCCCACGTAAAGAGGCCATAATGCTTCGGAATATTTTCCGCGCTTCGGGAATTGCGCGCCGCTGGACGACAACAGCGCTGCGGCGAAACACTTTGCTTTTGAAAGGTCTGTCAGCAGGAGTCAGCCATGTCATCCACTTTGTGTGAGCAGCGTGACTTATCTCCTCGCCGTGCGCAATCTCTGCACCCGTGCAACTTGTGTGCAGAAAGAAATTCCAATTTTGCACCGCGTATAATCTTCGACAAGCCGCCGGACGTCATCGCCGAGGTGCCGTTATCAAACTATGTATGCGTTAGCTTGTGCACGTTGTTGGAGCAACATTTAATAGGAGCAAACAGATGGTCATCAAGTCTTTTAATTAAGTAAACACTCTCTCTGTGCCTCCCTAATTACTTCTCGTAGTAAACTGATGGCCAGGCCGCTGGGGGAGATACGGTAGCCGCCGGGGAAAAGCTGACAGTCTCCTCCTCCGCCTGCTCCACAGGATAAAAGAAAAAAAAGCAAGACGAGAGCACCGCAGCAGCGTTTCTTCCTCTCTCGACCACAAACCATCTCCTGTAATCTCTCAGCGCTGCTGACATTTGTGAAAAACATTGTGAGATCTCCTCGTGGGTCGTTTCTTTTCTCTCGTTCAGACACGCTCTCGGTCCATCGCGGCGGTACTGACCAATGAGCCTTGTGTAGGAGGCCAGGCAGGCTTGGTGATTGTCTTGGTTGGGACAGGTGCTCACTGTGGGTGGGATGCTGCGGCAGTTTGCATTGAAATCAGCAAGCCTGGACCTGCACAAAACAGAAAATGGACAGATGCAAAAAGCAAAGTGGTGACAAGAGGTCACAAAACACAAATAGAAGTCATCAAATCAATTTTGCCAGTTAACCAGACAAAGAAAAATTCAAATGAGTGTTTGACAAATGCACACCGCTATGAAGACTGATTTTTTTCACTGACACTTGAGCTATCAAATAATGGGAGGAGACCTTGCTAGTCTATTTTTTTGCTGTAGAAGACACCACCTTTAGGAAAAATCCAAAGTAGGAATGATGATACTGTATGTATATACCAGCATTAGTTTTTTACTTGCTATCGTGACATTATGCACAACAAACCCAACTGAAATGAATTAATGTACCGTAATTTTCGGACTATAAGTCGCACCAGCCATAAAATGCCCAAAAATGTGAAAAAAAAACATATGTATATAAGTCGCTCCTGAGTATAAGTCGCCCCCCCACCCAAACTATGGAAAAAAACCGCGACTTATAGTCCGAAAATTACGGTAATATGCAAACGTCATGCTTCTTTTGACCACTTCCAAAATACACTTTGGGCGCCAATCTTGGGTCCAGATAAAAGTGGTCTGTTTGTTTGTTTGACGGTGTGTTTGCGATAAGAGCTTTAAGTCTACTGAAGCCCCTGGGGCGCCATTGCTAATCCACTTAAGTAGCTTTATTGGGAGGAGCGTGTGCAAAGTTACTCTGTCTGTGCTGTTCACATCACTGCTGCCCACTCTGTGAATCACAAAGCGTTGCATTTCACCCACTCCATCTTCTTCTGACCACTTGGAGGATTTTAAGCAGCCGTAAATAAGCCATGTCGTTGGAGTTTGAACTATTTAGCTCAAATTAATGAACCAAATTAAAATGATAGCCAAACAAAGCGATATGAATTATATACGCGCAGAGGGCACAACATGGTGAGCGATAGAATGAAGGGCTGGATAAAAAAGGCTGCCGTCATAAAGATAAGATGAAAGCGTTCATTCATTGAACGGTTTGTTGTTTATTATGGCTTGCAGTGTTTTGGCTACCTGGATTAGTCACATGAGAAAACACCAGAATATTAGGAACAGGTATAGCAATATAAATGCAATATGATGCCGGGCATGATTTTTAAAATTATGAAAATGTTTCTAAAGCGGGTGTCTGATTAATTATGATAAAAAAGGATTTTGTAGGCAAATTTAGCATTGCTAATTCAACAAAAATCTACTGCGGCAGAACACATCATTTTGGGTTTTATGCATGCAAATAAAGTTCAGATGAGTCCAGTTTGAATTTGATTCAGGGCTCAACAACAAATTCAGTGTGCGTGATATCAACTCAACCTGAGAGATTTCTGGAAATATCATGAGGCTTAAGTTCAGCTTGCATCCAAAATATTGACTCTCCCCAGGTGTGTGTTTTTTTTTTTTTCTTTCTACCGCCAGTGCTTGCATTGTATGACGATGAACTCAGAATATGAAATGGAACCCGTTGTGATGTAGTGACTCAACAAATTTCTGTCCAGGGCCAGGCTAAGAGCCCAAGAGCGGTTCTAAAAACCTCCCACGTAAAAATCTCCCTTTGCATATATCCTCATCAGAATTAATAATGAGAAAACTACTTTTGTGTGGCAATTAAAAGCAATATAAACAAATAAGACTAAAACAAGGGCGGAAGTTTCATGCTGTGTTGAAAGCCAATAAATAAAATAGGTTGAAAGCCAGCTTTTAAAAATGGACAATTGGGTTTTTCCTAACGCACACCGGGTGGTGGTTCTGTTTTTAGGAACAGCGAGCAAAAAAAAAAAAAGCTTGATCCCCTCTGAGCTTCCGCTCGAAATTGTTACAACCTCTAGAAGTAGCTGGTCAGCTGAACACAGAAGCTCAGAGAGCTAAGGCGGGACGAGACCGTTTATAGATTTGAAAACAAATAGCAGAATCCTTAAATGAACTCTTCAATGTAGAGTCGGGATGCCATTTTTAGGATTCACTCTTTGAGTACTGACGGATTGTGATTATGATAACTCCTTTCGTAATATAGCGCCAACTACTGGCGAGGAGTACTTAGGCTAATCGTTTTTTTTTTTTTTTTTTGCCCTAAGTATTGATAGCTGGTATCGTCAGCCTCCATGAATACTTGATATTTAAAAATAATGCCAGTATTGGCTCGAACCTGATATCTGGTACAACCTCAGTGTGCGGACGCCTAGTGGCGGGAGGAGGAATTACAGTTTGAGGCGGCCTAGTGGTTAAGCAGGTCTTTTAATCACAACTCCAACTCCTGTGTGTGTTTTCTCCAGTTTATTTGGCTTCCTTCCACATTATAAAAGGATGCTAAATTGTTCATACATGTGAATGAATGCCAATGGTCATCTGTGCCTGACGCACATATTAAAAATCAGCTGCGATTGACTCAGCTGGATGGATCAAATATTTCCTGTATGAAATGGTTTTGAAAAACGACCAATTTGAATATAACCAACATCCTGACTGCGTTTGACTTGTATTTCCTCCAAAATTATCATCACATCCTGCTGTTCACTTCCATTACCAAAATACAAATGACTTTTATTGTTACAAAACCCTGCTGTCTTTAACCAGCACGGCCGCTTTGGGATTTTTATTTATTTTTTTGCTGTGCAGCCAGTGTAGACAAATTAAACCCGGTGTGTGTTGAGGGGACAATAACCTCGTTTTGTTAATGTCTTTTACATGACCATCTACAAAGCACACCTCACAAAAGGGAAATCTTATCTCCAAGATGGTCTTCTCCAGGGGTGCTTCATCATCTTAACGCCTCAAAACGGATGTGAAAATAATCACCTCGTGCACCGATACCGTGTGCACCCCCTGATGACACGTTGCCTTTTAACAAACGTGATGAGTTCATTAGTGAAAGGGAATGAAGGAGATGAATAAACTAAATGTGTTTGAAACATCCTGAGATCTATTTGTGAAATTCTACTGTACTCTTGCAAGAAACAAAAGAGGATTTCAGCAATGCACCACGGACTGCGACGCCAGCCAGAATGTTCCGTCATCATTTTAAATATGCGTAGCAGCTGCATCACCTTGACGCGGCGCGAGAGCGCTACTCCATCACGAATGCATTGCCGTGTGGCTTTTCGATACATTTCCCAAGCAGCTGGACTCGCTTTGATGAATAATGAGCGCTCTTGTGCCGAGGGAATATTGTCATTGGTGGAAGTCGGTGAGGAGCTAGAAATAATGCGGGCGATATAAAGCAGGTGAGCCATTGTGGTGCACTTTATCTTAAATCTGTAAGTTAAAAAAAGTACAAACGGATTTGTTTAGGGGGGATTATTGGGGGTGACCAGGTTAAAGTGCGTCCTTCCGTCAGCCTCTGATGTAATTGAAGGAGAAAAAAAACAAAAACTTCCACTGCATCTCTGTTTGGCATCCTATCAAATCACCTTCAGAGCTTGCACTAACACGTTCTTTTATTTCACTTGCGAGGGCCGCATTATGTTGTCCCGATGCATTGACCCGACTAAGTGGACCCGTTTCTTCCAACGCCGCCACTTATCTCACATCGAAAGCAACACGGAATCGTTTTGGAATGGGATGCAATCAAATTTGTCTTTGCACGTATACAAGAAGAGAGCAACAAAATTCATTTAACAGTTTCAACCAGACCAAGAGACGTCAACAACAATCATCGACAGAGGGAGACGGAATTAAGTAGCCCGTTGAGTCGCCAAACAGCACCCTGATTCTCTTAAATGGAAAAGAAAAAAGATAAGGAAGGGGGTGGGAAAATAACAAGTCCCAAGTATTGCTCTTTTAAGGGAGGGGCACAATAAGAAATTGGGAAAAACAAATATGTGCGTGTGTGCATGTGCATATATACCCCGTATTTTCCGCACTATAAGGCACACCTAAAAACCTCTCAAAAGCCGACCGTGCGCCTTATACTCCGGTGCGCCTTATATAAGGACCAATATTGAGCCACTACAGCAGGCGTGTCCAAATATATGGACTTATATATGGATAAAGTTTTAAAATGGGCCATTCATTGAAGGTGCGCCTTATAATCCGGTGCGCCTTATAGATGGACAAAGTTTTAAAATGGGCCATTCATTGAAGGTGCGCCTTATAATCCGGTGCGCCTTATAGTGTGGAGAATACGGTAAATATAAAACATATAAATATTTAAAAAAAAAATAATAACAAATATATTATATATTATTATTATTATTATATATATTTATACATATATATATATATTTATATAATACATATATATTTATATAATACATATATATTTATATAATGTGTTTTTGTAAGCTAAGGCCAACATAAGTCAAAGCGCTTTGTTTCTTTTTGGAAGCAGAATTCTCTAAGACAATGATGACTTAAAGACAGTAATTTAACGGTTACGGAGGTGCGCTGAGTGTTGGCACAGCGGCGTTCCGGCTTGCGGCACTTTTCAAGGTTTCCAGGGATTTCCATTATAGCGCCATAGAACGCCACTCGCTGCTGAAATTACAGGTTGTCTAGCTCAGAGTTTTTTCTGGTCATTTCAGCCACTCAGCCCCCCCAGGGAAGTGTCAGGCGAGCCCCCACAGCGGTAGACTTCTTCCAGCCAACCTGACACTTTAAACACAGTCATTCCGACCGGTACCCAGCGCACGTCCGTCCAGTCTGGCACTAAGAGAAAACTAATGGCTTTCTCGTTGGATTCTTATTCCAATCACTTGATGGCCCTGACAAACAACGCGAGTCCAATCAGATGAGTGTCAGTCGAAGAAACTATTTCCTTTGGGATGAGGCAAAATAGCTATCAGACTGCCCAAATCCTCTAATAGCTTCTAAAGGATGATTATTTCTGTTCAAATGAGAAATTGCCGCTCTCCTCCCTTATCGCCGGTCTTCAGCATATCCAGGCTGTCAGCGCTATCTCGCCATCATCGACCACAAGGCATAACAACGCCGATGACAATGGCGGCCGCCTAATGGGATGGCATAATAGCACTTGGATGAGGCAAATGAAAAAACAAAGGAGGTGCTTTCTATGGCGTCTGCCTTTTATCTCCTTTCTATCCTTCAGCCTCAGCCCCTTATCCTCTTGGTCTCCTCAGTTCCTCAAGTAGGCACATTTGCAAACTTGCCATCGAGAAATTGGAGCGCGCCAAAGCAAAATCCGCAACCTTGCGCGTTTCTTTGTCTCTTTGATTCACATCGGCGGCGAACAATAGGCAACATTTATGGAGCCAGTTGTGATGCATGGCGCATGACACCAACAGTTATTATGGAAAAGGCAAACAAAGCACTCTGACCTTGTGTGGGGAGCAGAAGCGCCATTCTGATTAAAAACAAAACAATAAATCCCTCACATCCATCACACATGGTTTCATAGAACTCATTATCACTTTTTTTCGATGAGCAATACTTTCCACTGTGACCTTGAGGCTGACTGTAGTTCACCAAGGCCAAGGGTGTTAAACCCGAGGCCCGGGGGCCAGATACGGCCCGCCGCATCATTTTATGTGCCCCGCAAAGATAATTGTGAATTGACTTCATGTGTCAATACTAAAATTGTCTTAAAAAATGTTTTTTTAAACGATTGAACAGTTTGAACTTTGCATGCTACCGTAATTTTCAGACTATAAGTCGCACCGGAGTATAAATCGCACCTGCCATAAAATGCCCAAAAAAGTGAAAAAAACATATATATGTACATAAGTAGCCCCCCCCACCCAAACTATGAAAAAAAAACGCGATTTATAGTCCGGAAATTACGGTACTCCAGATTCCTAGCACATTCCAAACTCATGTAGCGTTATTTAAGCGAAGACTGAAATTGTGACCCGGAGTCTGAATGGTTGCTTGTGACCTGCCATTCGATAGCGACCAGTCCATTGTTTGCTTCCAAAGACAGCTGGGATAGGCTGCAGCTCACCCATGACCCGAGTGATGACTAGAAAATGGATGTGACCAGTGCTGGTGCAGTTTAGAGCAAAACAAGCTCTCATCATTGTAAACAACCACAATCCCATCATTTGCATTTTTGTCTCTTTAGAGGCAAATTTTTTATTCTGATCTTGTTGCATCTAATTAACTTGTCCAGGTATTTTACACGTTGCGGCTTGTAGATTTATTTTTCTATCGACCGTTCTCGCATCTGCTATTCCTGGCAACGCCGCACTCATTGGGATTCCCAGTCGATTCGAAAAGCGCCATGCGGACAGATGGCGTTCTCTGAAACCACAAGGAAGCTTAGCCATCACATTTTCTCCTGCCCATTTTGTTTGACTTGATGGTTTATTTTTGAAAACATTTACCACAATTCTCCTTACTTGGTGGCCACGTTGACTTGATTGGTTACGGGCAGCTGCGGAATGACTTGGAACCCCATACTGTGTGTTGTGCCGTTTGAATGAATGCTAAATCAGGCAGCGCACGGCAGCTTATTCAAGGTTATCCCTAAAATATTGTCCAAACGTGGCAAGCAAACCTTGCCCACGCAAACAAATGTGCTGGACAGTGAGTTAATAGCGCGCTACACAGCTTTTATCACCGGTAATTAAATGAACATTTGTTGTGCATTCAAGCCACTTTTTTTGTTGCCCTTGTCCCAATTAGTGTTTCATATTTCATAGCTCAAATTAAGAACAATATCTATTCCAGGATGGTGGTCAACCTCCAATTTGTTTGGATTTTTTGAAACAACTGAAGTAAAGTCGGCGTCATAAAACCTCAGTTAGCCCTAAACTTTAATTTTGATCAATGAATATGAAAAAATTAACACTCCTAGCTGTCAATCAAGTAAAAGAAACTGCTAATTTGTTTGATTAAATTGATTTACCACAATTGATGCATTCAAACATAAAGCAAGTGGAAGTTCTGTTTTAGCGCTTGACGATGTAATATGTTGCCTTTTAAAAAAAACTTTTACACAGATATATATTTTCGAAGGATTCTGAGAAGAGAAAAAAAAAATGTAGCCAAAGTTCTGAAATGCAAATTAAGGATAAGAAGGATGCGTCCGGTCTGCTGCAAACCACACAAACGCACACACTGTACTTAAGATGATAAGTTCTATTTGCATTAATAATAGATATGATATCACCAGAGGAAGTGAACGTGAAGGAAAATAGGGATGCCTCATCAATGATGCCTGCTGTTTACATCGATATTTCCTTTTGATAGTGCGGTTAAGACGATCAGTGAGCACACACACACACACGCACGCATAAGCACATGATGTATTGGAATTAAATGCACTTTCTTTAGTGGAAAGCAACCTCTGTGTTCTTCCGCTCTCTCTTGCCTCTCGTTTGCAAGTCTCATGTGAAGCCAGCATGTCTCACGCTGCCAACAGCAACAGCCCGATGATCACTGCACAACATTGCAGAAAAACTCCCCATATCAGGCAAAGGTCACCAAAGGTTGACACAGGATTCGTTTTCAAAAGCGGAGTTCTCTACTGCTAGTATACACACTTCATTTGTGATCATCGAGGGAGCAAGAATCTTTTTTTTTTTTTTTTTCATTTACAAGTTTTGACACCTAACCAAATGATAATGTACTCTGCAGATCAAACGTTGTGTTGAGATGAAATGTAATTTTCTTGGAATTTTTCATGTGTGCATGAAAAGAACACCGATTTATTTTCAAGTGTTGAAAATTTAGACTCTTCATTAATTCTAACACACATTTTTGGAATTTGGGAAGAAGTCTGAGCACCTGGAGAAACAGTTGTTGTTTTTTGTGGCTTTTTGGTTTAAATAAAGAATTTTAAGTCAATATGGGAGAGAGTGCCATCTAGAGGAGTGAAAAAATACAAGTGGTTCATGAAGCAAATTTGAAGCTTCGTTTACGACATGCATGGCGTTTCTATTGGCTCGGTCACTCCGTCTGATGTTTATCATCAAGCTGACTGTGCGTGTGTGTGTTTTTGTGTACCTGTTGATTGTCACTCAGCATTCCCTCCTGAAAACCAGCAGGCTAAGCATTCAGTGAGCAAACACTCACCAGTGAGTGTGGGAATGGAAGAATATACAAAAATCAAAGCTAGACGTGTTGAATTGATTCACCGAGCAATCGATAGACTTCACATAGACTCTGAGACTCTTTGGATTCAGAGCGTCATGCGACATTAAAATGGATTGGGAGCTTCTTTGGTTTGACAAGCGCGGACATCCAAATAGAGCCTGCTGTCACCGTTGGACTCGGCCGTCCGTCCTCAAAGGAGCGCGTTTATTTGAAGGTTGAAAAAGCAACAGAGGAGAGCGCTGTGTGTTTTGGTTTGTTTGTGTTGGATTACGGAACAGAATAGCAAACTGCGGCAGAAGTAGAGCCGAGTGGAAGAAATGAGTGCTGCTCCATTTAACGTGTGCTTGTGGTCCAGTTCCCAGATCTCTCCTGAATATCAACAATTACCTCCGCAGAGACCGGCTACAAAACGAAATCTCTGTGCACAACTATACTGCAACCTTAGCCAATATTATACGTTTTGAAGTCCACTCATTTATATTTTGTTTACAGGGACTTTGGGCTCCACCTGGAAACAATGCAGTCAAATGAGTTAAACAAAAAAAGTATTGTCAAGTTTGAACTTTTTGATGTGAATGAGCGTTTTTATTTTTTTTATTTTTGCATGACTTTTGACTTGTGCAAGTTGTAACTAGGCCAGTTTGGCTTTTGTTTTTTCAGTTCTTTTGGAAACAGACCAAAAGATAGAAATTTGCCAACAGTATTGCAGAAAAACGTAAAGGTCATCACGCGAGGCAGTATGAGAGACTCTGTGAGCAACTCAAAGCGTGGCGTAACATCGTAAAAAGTCACAGATGGGCCATCGTCTGTCATTAAAAATGATGCTCCTTGTTTTTGATTGAATTCCTCATTAAAAAAAAAACTCACATTGGATCCAATCCCAATTCAAGATGCCTTTCCTTGTTTCCTTTGTCATCTCTGTTTGGAGTTTGATCGATCTCAAGAGAGCGTCCTCATTCTTCTCCTTGTCCTTTTTTGACATCACTACATTTCTGCTCTTCTTCAAAGCATTTGGAATGAAAGAGGCTCAGGCAGGTGAGCTGTGTATCCTGTTTTGAGGTGGATGTCCTCAGGGGAGAGACAGGCTTGTTGTTAAATGATCGTCCCTAACTTTAATCAACACATCTCCAGAGGGAAGACCCGAAAAAAAAAATATAGCTCCACCCCCTGGCATTTTTTTGGATGTGTATTGTTCTGAGTTAACTTTAAAAAAAAAAAAAGTTGGTCTAATTTCAAGAAGGTTTCTCTGCAGGGGTTTCTTCACATGGAGCCAGCAACTAGTCGTAATGCCTTGATGCTGTCTTCATTAGCATGACAAATGAGTTGAAATTTGATTTCCTTGTAGAACATATTGGGCGCAGCACAGATTAGGGCCCATGCTGCAGCGACCCAGTTAAATTAAATCATTTGTTTTCTGGGACAAATACAGAAATTGTCTTTTGATGATGTCACGTGGAGGCCATCATGGTATAGCTGAGCACTCGCTGCCATTTCGCTAACTCGTGTGTGTGCGCCCAACAATTATATGTGGCTAAGGGCTCATCGAGCTGTTGACCTTTTGTGGCAACAGATAATGAGCTTTTATGTTCTAGAACGTCTATCTCAATACGCAGGTGAACCCCTGACACTTGGCTGTCGTCAGGTCAAAGAAATAATCTCCGTCTGAAAACAGATTACACGAGGCCCACGCGCAAGCAATTATCAGGACAATCATAAATTGGAGAAGAGACTTTTGCTGCTTTGGATTGATTTAATGGCAAGAATGTGGCTTTTGATCATCATTTCTAAAAAATGATTGGCTAGAGTAAGGTCGCGCAATGTGCACGCCGCTGAAAGTAATCACGAAAGGTCGACGACTAGTTTTGCTTCGATTTGAAATTTGTCATTTCACATCGATACTTTTGATCTGTTTCCGTGGATGAAGAAGTGAAGCGTGGAGAGTCTCTGTTGCAGTCAATGAATTAATTGTGCCTTTCATTTTCCATTATCTTCTTTGTTTTCATCATAGAACAGTTTCTTTTGAATGGTTCAATGAACAATATAAAATGGTATTTATGGCAGCTAATTTTTTCCCCCCTAATAGCAAATTTTTTGGTTGCAACAATTTTATGTGTCCAAGGGTCAATTGGCTGGCGCACGTATGCGAGACTCCCGCAAATTCTTTTCACAATTGCCCGGTCATGTTCAGCTGTGTAGCTCAATGTGCAGGCCCGAGATTACTTTGATTTCAGCCCAAAAAAGGCGTGTAAACAGAGCATTTAAAAAGAGCCACAAAATGTAATTACACATCGATTATTTTTGCTCGTATGGTACGAGATGTAATCCAGTTAAGTGCACAGGGAATGAGACTGTGGGGAATTTGGAGTTGCAGCTAGCACAAGCAAGCATTTATCGCTAAATGAAAGGAGTCTGTTGTGGAATTGAGGTATTTGCCAGGTCACAAACAAATTTAAGATATAAATAAAAGGCACACGGTTGTTTTGTGTGTCGCGTACGTCCAGTGATGCTCAGGTCTTGTCTAAAAAAATCGACAAATCTACCTAAGATTGATTCTGACATCTTTTTCAGATTCTTGCTCCAACTTGCTGTATTCAACATGTAAATGTCACCGAGACGTGGCACTAATGGTTGTATCAGCTGCCTAATCATCTGTCACAGTGGGAAAATGGAAAATTAGCCGTTAATGTCCCCCCCGATGCTTCTTAGACTGGCTTTTATTTTTGGCGCTGGACGTTCAAGGGTCTAGCGCTCCGTCGAACTTCATTAGGCTCTCAAATGAGCTTTTAAATACTTCAAATTATTCAAATGTCCCTTCGTTTTTATGCTATTAGACTAATGGACTGGCTGGACACACACACACACATTGGAAAGTGTGAAGATCCTTCGAGTTGATTGGGTGAAGAGCATAAAGTGCGTTTTGCCTGTTCTCAACGCAAGCAGACATGTCACGGCTGGCTAGGTGTGAATCGAACGCGACTGTCTGGATCCAACAGAGTCGCCATGGAGTCAAAGTGAGCCACTAATGTTTTTCTTTTCTGCTTAATTGGGCATCGTCTCAACAACTTAGCCTTACGAGTTCATCCGACCACTAAAGAGCTATGGCTTCCTTTCAAATTGAAATGAGTATGCTTGGCAGAGTTAAGGCAGAAAATCATAGAAACTTCCAAGATGGCACGGGAGGGAGGTAATTGCTGTCGAGGAGTGACTGGCACCCTTTTAGCTCGTTGTCATCAATATGAAATAATAATGATGATGAAGTCAGACGTACCGCAGCTCTTATGTAGAAGTGATTGTAAAGAAAAATTTGCTTTTTGGGAGTCTCCAAGGGGCAGCAATACGCTTGCATCTAAATAAATTAGACTGCTGTGAAGTAGATTTCAGTAGCTCCATTCAAAACTTTTTAAAAGTATTTTTATTTTGTTGGGTTTTACTTTACAAGTCACCTAAAGCCAAATGCTTTTTGGGGTATAAAAGTTAGTCTACTGAAAGTTTTTTAATAAATCTGTAAGTGAGCTTTAAATGAATATCTATTTTTAAACAATACCGTCATTTTCGGACTATAAGTCGCACCGGAGTATAAGTCGCACCAGCCATAAAATGCCCAAAAAAGTGAAAAAAAACATATATATGTATATGAGTCGCTCCTGAGTATAAGTCGCCCCCCCCCCCCCACCCAAACTGAAAAAAAACCGCGACTTATAGTCCGAAAATTACGGTAGTCCAAAACACTGGTGTCCAACTCCAGGCCCGGGCGGGGGCCAGTTCTGGCCCGCCATATCATTTTATGAGGCCCGCAAAAGCACATTATTTGCATGCAGTAAGGCTGAAATGATGCCAAATCAATACATCCAATTATTTATCAGGTCGAAAGGTCTTCTCATTTATGATTGAAAAATGCCAAATGCGAAGTTTTCTGGTATAAATTTCAGACGCAAAAAAGTTCCACCGCACGGACCTTCGAGCCAGTTACGGCTGTGCCGACATACAAATTCGATTCATCTTGATCATATTCAAAAAGATCATTTCAAACATAAATACCCTCCGAGTAGATGAAAGTAATCGTGGTTCAATTCGCAAACCTTCGCTTCGCACCCTGCTCGCGTTCTCAGCCCCCCCGATTGGTAGCTGGATGAACCTCAGCCAATTGTCATTCATGAGTTTCAATAGTGCATGTTTTGGAATGAGTCGAAAACGACAAGAGAGGATTTTCTATCAGACGACCCTTACGGATGAATGATACATGATTGCCTGTCGTCACGGGGGCTCTTGCCAGTGGCGTAGCTTTAAGGGCTGCCTTTGAAAGATGCAGGCTGTGTTCAAAATAAGAAAAAAAATATCGTAGTAGTGTCTAGGAATTTTTTGTTGTTGTAATTTTGGACCCAGTTGAGAGTCAAAAAACGATCACTGCACCGGTGGACCCGGGAAGCCTCACAGCTCCATTAATTAGAGGATGCTGACACCAGAGTTGCCCAAGGCCCTGGCAAACGTTGCTATGCCCCCACCTAACGAGAGCTCATCACCCATTGGCTGAACCTCTCCCGACCCCTCCACACTCACTTGCAGAGAGAGTCCTGGCGGCAGACCGCCCTCAGCTCCAGGCAGTTGGGTTTCTCCTTCTCTTTATAGGAGCAGTCGGGCACGATGGTCTGGCGGCGGCGCTCGGCGCAGCCTTCCGTCTGGCAGGGGCAGAAGAGCAGGCGGTGGCTGAACTCGGCCGGCACGCGGTCCAGGAAGAGCCGCAGGGCTTTGTGGCAGCGTTTCTTGTTGCAGCTTTCCCCCTTGTTGGGGTCCTCCTTGCTGCAGGTGGCGATATAGGCGGAGCGGTGCCGCTTGCAGGTGCCGTTCAGGTTGCAGGCTTTCGCCGCGTCCAGGCAAGGGTTGCACGTTCTCTCGGCGTCGGCGCAGTGGAAAGCCTTCGGGGCCACTGTGAGCATTCCTAGAGGGAGGTGCAAAGAGAAAGAGGATTGGCGTTGTGACCTGGGTCAGTTTCGCACAATCATGTCATAGATGAAGCCAAGAAACTTATTTGACGTTCAGAAAAATCTCACACAAATATGGATACTGATCTCATTTGTAGGCTGTGGATGTTTTTGTACCCAAACTCAGCTGGGACAGCCTCCAGCTCACCCGTAACCCAAATGAGCACAAGCAATATCGAAAATGGATGGACGGGATTGTCAGTTTGATGAAGTTTTTCCCCCCCCCCCACTCCGGAAAAAACGGGGTCGGACAAACAAAAGCTGTTTGCAACAAATGCAATAATAACCAAGAGATACGCATCGATACTAGGTCAACACCTACGATTCATTATAGATCACAAGAGGCTTGGCAGCAAAGTCAACAAACAGAGGGCTGATCCTTGCGGCTGTGGTCAACAGGAAGTTGATTCCTCAATAACATCAGAGATTGTCTCTGCGAGTCACTGGAGAAACAACTGCTGTACATCTGCTGCAAAGGAAATAATGATTTCATCGGTAGAACACCCTGAGAGAAAAAATATAAATGCTATATTTCAAATGAGATTTTCAAAATAGAGGCTCATCTTCAGATCATGAGGCAACAGTCAGTAGTGAGCAAATACATATTTGAACTCAAAAATCACAAATTCATTGATTAGGGTCTTAGCATGAGGCAGAATCATTTATTATTATTATTATATTATATATTTAGTAAAATATATCATTTTTTTATCATTTATTTATTCGTAATTCCCGTATATTTATTATATTTATTAAAACATATATTTTTTTATCACTTATTTATTTATTCGTAATTCCTGAAAAGCCAATCAAGGGCTTTTTGCTGACTGACACATCAATTCCACGTTTGCAATGCAAGATAAAAACTAAAGTCACAAGTCAAATCAAAGTGCCCAAAATACATCTCCTACTTTGTTGTGCTAGCCGCTATTTGACTGGTAAACGATTCAACCCGCCTCTGTTTTTCAAGCGTAATGACAGACCCAAGCACTGTAATTAACCCCGATATTTGTGGATAACAGACGATGCCATTAGGTGTGCTGCTTCTTACCACAGGGCAGGAGGAAAAAAAATGGCACACCTTTTGTCGCCCCCTTCACTTGTATTCAAGCAATATTAGAGGATTTAACCTCTTTCCCCCTGTAGATAATGATATTTCAGAGGTCGTGGCGAGGCGCCACGGTGACACCCGGAGAGATTCATCTCTTATTCAACAGAAGCAATCTCACACTGTGTCTATCAGAAAGCCTGCAGCAGGAAGAAGACCATTTGTTTTTTTGGGGGAATGGTACGCATTGTTTTCAAGCGTTGTATCGTACAATATCAATCCCGCAAATGGGGTTAGGTGGAACACAAGTGGGAGAGGAAATAAGAAGACCCCTGAAATTAATTATTTGGTGTGTTCCGATCCCGCTCGGATAAAAACCCGCCGCTGTTGAGAAAATGCACCAGAGGAGTTCAAGTATTTCATCACAGACAGAAGAACGTATAGTAAATCTTTCTTTCCATTAAGTAGCTATCATTTCGATGTATCAAGGTTAAATGGAGGAGGTCGTTTGGAGAAAAAAAATAAATAAATAAGGACAGGAGAGAAGACACCTGTTACTGTATGTGCTTGTTTCTGAGTCATCCTTCGAGGTGAGCTTTGTCACTGGCTGCCCTCACATTGACATGCTCGTTTTTGTCAATAAATCAGATGAGTCAAGATTTGGGAAACTGGAGATGACAAGTTATAGCCTCGCAAACATTCGGTTCCTGATTTTTTTTGGACTGCATTTTCTTCCTAGACTACAAAAGTTGGTGGCGATGGGGTATTGCCCCCCCCCCCCCCCCCCCTGAATTCACAGCACACCACTGACATCCCATAAAAATATTCAATGGCACCAATGATGTTTCTTAGTGTGGGTTTTATTTATTTATTTATTTATTTATTTATTTATTTATTTATTTATTTATTTATTTATTTATTTATTTATTTATTTATTTATTTATTTATTTATTTATTTATTTATTTATTTATTTATTTATTTATTTATTTATTTATCTATCAATCAATCAATCAATCAATCGCCTGGTGTACAGTTGTGGGTTGCCAACTGCAGTTTATTTTTGGCAATTGTCCATTTCAGTCAGATTTGGTCGTCTCATTCTGCATGTCCGGTCTTAGTATTGAGCAGGAAGGGATGATTATCATCGATCAAGAAAGTTCTTTCAAGTTCCCTTCCCTAGTCCTCTCCAAAGGTGAACCAATTCTATTCTGGCAGGATTTAGGGTGTCTGAGAAAGGATTGCCCAGGCCGAAGGAGGAAGGCCGCTCGCCCCCCCGACCGAGGGCCTTCTCACATGGGACGACGGTCCAGCTGGATGAGAGCTTTCCATGCCGCTTGTCCAGTTACATTGATGAATTGCCGCCCCCAAATCTCCCCTGACCATCTGCAGGCTCTAATGTTGGCCACTGGGGGTCCACTAGGAGGAGGTGGATGAACTACAAAGATTATTCCGAGTTGAACTTGTTTTTCTTTCGCGACGACCACTGACTGTTGAGCTTGAATTTGGTTCTACAAAAAAAAAAAAAATGTCCTGGGGTGAATGTAAGACACAAACTCACTTCCTGGCAGTGCGGCAGTTCTCCGCACTCACACACACACTCAGGATGCACTCGGAACAGCAGGTGGGAAAAGGGAAGGAAGCAAAGATTGCATATGGGAGGAGAAAAGTGCAGTATTGTGTTACTAATTGATTTTCCGAGTGCATTCCAAAGAAGGTTTGTTTTGCTATAACGCAAAAGGGAGGCTGTTGATAAGCTAATGATAAAAGACATATAAAATGGAAAAAGCTTTCAGCAGGCAGATGGATGGCTGTTGGTCATGACAGATAGAGGGGATGTGATGAGAGGATTGCCACTTAAGCACACACACACACTAAGGACACACAAACACACACTTAGGAGAGAGTTCAATTAATTCCGACTAATTCAGGAAAGATGTGTGACTCCTGCTCCTAATAATTAACCCAGCCCATCAGCGGTGCAATCAACAGCTCTCATCGCTACACTCCACACATACCTATTAAGTTAGCTTGCCGACGGCTGCGGCAAACATTACCGGGAAAGTGTGCGAAGCTTACGGGATAAATGAACAGCAGCTTGATACACTGGTTAATGGATGCTTTCATTATCCCCCCCCAAAAAAAAATCCAGTTTCAAATTTTACAGACGGATATTTTTCGCATCATGGACTATCATTTGACGTCATGATTAATGTAGCGGACAAAACATCCGTTCATATTCATTAACAGGATTCTTTGAAGTTTCCCCATAATTATTTGGGAAAAACTGTTTACGTCAATAGTCAAGACATGTGGATTGGTTCGTGTTTCGAACGCAGTGGCTTGAATTTAAATTACACATCAGCGACTGCAGGGGGGAACACAAAGCTAACAATTATTTTCTTACTGATGATCCAACGTCAGTTCCCACTCTTTGGGGTAATCCATCCATTTGACTCCTAGTAGGCTTTTAATGGGCGTCGTGCCAGCTTAATGGAACCAAACTAACCCTCATTTGCCTTTTAGTACCCACGTAGAAGACAAGGTAAAGATGCCGGGAGACATGTTGAACGCTTCAAATGTGATTTTCAGATGGCTGCGGGAACAGCGAAAGAGGACGGCTGAAAATAAAGCAAGATCATGGTGGACTGTCGCCAAAAGGAGATGAAGAAAATGTTCTCTGTGGCTGAAATTGGACGTTTTCACCTTTCTCGCTTTTTCCCCCCCAAAGAGACCCATCCGACCCAAGTCACGGCATTCCGTCAGCCTAATTTGAAACGTGCATTTCATATATCATCACTTACTCGAGGGATGGAGGGATGGGGGGGGGGTTCATCCCAGGTTAAAAAAGAGCCTCTTGGCTACGCGTATGTTCTCAGCAATTAGGAAAGGTGCCAAAGTTTGGATTTAATATGGCCCAGGGTGACTGTGCAAGAGCTTGTTAGGGAAGTCTTTAGTCCGGACCCTGAGGAGCATGTCAAGCATGGCTGTGTCAAAGGGCTCATCAGTCATTAGCGGAGGGCTCGGCGCCACAGCGGGGTCTACGTTAAGCACAAAAGAGGGGCTACTAAATCATCTGGCCTCAGCCTCAGATGGCAAATCATTCAACCCTATGTCCTCGGAGGAAGAGTTCAAGAGCGTCCACCAGTTGAACTGGACCTCAGAGCAGGAAACGATTGCCGCCATGCCAAACCATCAGCGCGGAGATCTTCCGACGACGACGTTTCAGAATTTAGAGTGCGTGGGGGTGAAATTGGGTCGTCAGAAAAAGAAAAAAAACTTGTATCAGTGTAAGCCCACTTGAAAAATGCCCCAGCTCTGCAGTAACAGCTGGAAAAGTGCGACCGTTTCTCCAATAGTTGTCGTCTGTTTAAATGTGCGCCCTCTTGTGGACACACACATTTGCGATTCAGTTTATCGGGATTATCGTCATTAAGCTAGGGTCTTTTTTCACGAGTTTGTCGCTAAAAGATGGCCGTCTTAACTAGCGACCATTTTGAAATGTTCAACTTTATTGGTTGAAAAGCAAAGGCTGATGAAAAGAGATTCCAAAATCCTCCCAAAAATGAAGCCTAGGCTATTAATGAACACAAGCTTGACAATATGCAAAGCTAATCACGCATAGTCTAACACGGATACCCCGAGAGCGCTAATGACAAGAAAGCCACCTTTGCCGCGTGTCTAAAAGGACCTCCGTGTTTGCCTACGTCATGGTAATTGTAAGGAGGACAATGTGAAAATGGCAACATTTCAACAGCATGCCGCACACGGCCGTTGTCCCGTTTTTTTTTTTTTTTTGCCTCCCACTAGCTGCGGATGGCTGTGAGTATTTAATTGGATAGGAGGCACGCTGAGCTGAGCTGAGAAGCTTAGTGGCCAGGGTTAGCGACTCGCACTCAAAGATGTACAACTTAATTCCCGCAGCGACCTTTGGTCCTAATAAGTTCATTAGCTCAGCATTGGGTCAAAAGACCCCAATGTAATTTCTTGGGCGGCATATTAACAATTACACTTAATGATGGATGAATGACATCTGGTGAGGTTCTGCTGCAACAGCAAAGTCATGCATTGATTTTAAAGGGGCGATAGGAAAGAACGACATTTGAATTTGCTTGTATATTTACAATATTTGAATCTGTGTGGGAAAACATCAAATGACAGATTGGGCAAAATTGGGAGGTTCCATTACGGTTGTAAAAATAGATCTTTGGTTGGTAAAAATATGAAGGCTCTATTTTGGGAGGTACTGCAGAATCCTGGTTTGTGGAGAGGGACATTTTTCTTATGCTTTGTTTATTTTCCGTTGAAGGATCTTTGCGTCGGGATGCATCTGTAGTCCTCAGCTGCAGTGCAATTCCAGCAAGGTGCAAGCTAACCAACCAAACTTATCGAAGCTATATACGGCCTTTATTGCAAAAGCACAAAATAATATGAATGTATCAAAGAAGCTACGGAGCTGCAGTCCAAAGCGTAGACCATTCATCTTTAGTGGTAACTAAACTCAGTGGGGCGAGACGCTGTCTGCCAATTCCACGTGTGGGACTGTAAATAAGACAAATGTTCCTTCCCATTGTACTTCAACTTTTTGATTTTGTCTGCATGCGGACTTGATGGCAGTCAGAGGAGGAATGAGGGAAATATGGACAGAAAATTGCACGAGTGTGTTTACTCTTTCATGGCTCGGAAATTGATTAGCTGTGAGAGAAGGATTTCAGGAAAGTTACGTTAAAGTTAAAGGAAGTATTTATATTTGTAGATCAAGATATAGTATTATTTGGAGGGATGGAGGGATGGATGGATGGATTGATGGAGGGATGGAGGGAGGGAGGGAGGGAGGGAGGGAGGGAGGGAGGGAGGGAGGGAGGGAGGGAGGGAGGGAGGGAGGGAGGGAGGGAGGGAGGGAGGGAGGGAGGGAGGGAGGGAGGGAGGGAGGGATGGAGTCACATTTGAACACTTTGAATTGCCTCTGTGTATGAAAATGTGCTATATAAATAAATTTGGCTTTGACATTCTGATTGTTTGAAAGTTTTATTAATAATGAATCTAATTCATATTAATATATTACATTAAAGATCATATGAACAGTTGTATTATTAAACTTGTATTAATAATAAAACTAAATTAATATGAATATAATATTACATTGAAAATAATATGAATATAAAATTTGAACCCAAGACATTTGACAACTTTGGCCTTGCGTGGAGTTTGCATGTTTTCCCCTCAGCCCGGCATTGATTTTGTGTCAGGCTTCCTCCAACATTCCCCAAACATTCTATCTTCATTGAAAGCTCTCAAGTTGTACATCATTGTGAATTAGAGTGCAAATAATCGTTTCTTTGCTATTGATTAGCGAGCAGCCCCTTGGGTACCCTGCTTAGGGTCTGCGGGATGCAGTATCGAAAATAAACGGATGTTTACTGTAAATACAATCGGATTCTTCGACTACACTTTAATGACGCTAACGACGTTGGATAGATAGAATAACGCCGGTTTATTGGCCACCATAGGAAAGACTAAAACATTGATGCTTCTGTGTATTGTACTGCTGTCAAAGACATTTCCTCCACCCCCCCTAATTTGTTCCAACCGCCTTGGCATCCTTCATTGGAGTGGTCATCAATGGGGTGATACTCGCGCCTGTAAAATGATGATGAGGGTGAGATTAAGATGTCACATCTCTTTCTCTCGATCACTGGCTCACACTTGCTCCGCTGCCGGTCGCTGAATAGAGACACATTAAGCTTTTAGTGCATGTTTTACTTTTGGCTGTAAAATTCGATGCCGTGCTTTTAGTGTTTTTGAATGGCGGCCGTTTTCAAGGCGCTGCACAAAAGCGTCGATGAAAGAGCTGTCAGATTGATCGCTCTGGCTTTGAATCGTGCGAGACACCAAGGTGCGATTTGAAATGGACGGAGATAGGAGAACATATTACATTCTTGCATATTCATTTGGACTATCCTATAAGATGTGACGAACACCATACTGCACACAACTTTCTTTCTTTCTTTCCAGAAACATTTGCGTGCAGCATCACCGCTACATGCCGCTTCACCGTGTTTACTTTGAACTCTGCTGCGCTAATTGACCCAAATCCGCAGAGCCCTCCTAGGTTTATATTCAATTAGCATTTCCCTAATGTATTCATGACCCAAATCATTTATAGACCATTGGCGGAATCTTAAAATCGATTCCACAACTGACTGGAGACCAGTGTAAAGTCATTAGGACAAAAGTTATTTGTTCCGACCTCTTTTTTCAGCTCGGTTAATTGAAAACTCCAAATTGTTCACAGATGCGAGTTTATTATTATGATGATGATTATTATTATTGTCATTGTTATTATTGTTAGTGTTATTAATATTATTTTTGTATTATTATCATTACGTTCATTATATTCCCTGAGGATAAATTCAACTCTCATTCTCCGGTATGTTTGTGTTGCGCAAGATCACACACTTGTAAAGGATGCGAGCTGGATGAGGCCTTGCTTAATTGCATCTCTCTCACGCAACTGGTTGCCATGGTTCTTGGCTGGCAACCAGTCCAAGATGCACTCCAGCTCCAGCTCACTTGTGACCCTAATGAAGCTAAGCACGCTTTGAACACGGATGCACAGATTTGTAAATATTCATTCATATTGAGCCCTCGGCTGGAACCAACAAAATGTTTTGGTGAATTACATAAACCCTCAATTGATTACGGGATTAAACAACATGAACTGCTGGTGATCTCAACGGTCAATGCAAAAAAAAGGAAAAGAAGTCCTTCTCACTTGCATGCAACATGTCATATCTTCTTTTTTTAGGCTTGCTCTTCTGCACATTCCTTTTTTTAAGAATTAATTAGGCAGTCAGAGGAGTTGCCGTGCTACATGTCACGCGCATGCAAACTAGCACACGCTGGTGTCCGGCAACATCAAATCAAACGGTGCTCAAAAAAGAACGCTCATTTATTTAGGTTGAAAAAAAAAAAAAAACATAAATGATGAGAGAACTATACTGGCACTAAATAGAATTTTGCGTTCATTAATTATTATTTTGTGAAGTCGTTATGTCAACATATCAACTTGGCGTAATTGGCAACTCAATGTATTTAGCCAAACATCAAATAGAGTGTAAGTAACGGGAATGCTTCACACTGAAATGATGAGGCACTGATGAATTAACATATAACAACTTCATTCCAACTGATTGTGATGCCCTAAAATGTTTTTCACTCGGCAAATAATCCGTGCATTAATGTGTGCATGGCGTAGCGAAAACCTCCGGGCAGACAAGTTGCTTCAATTACGTGGAAAGAATATGAAGATGAAAGGGCTGCTTTCTTGTTTAAATTCTAAAAGAGCGGCGATGGCAGAATGTGTCGACAACATGGACATTTTTTGCAATGTTTTGGAGGCGGTAAACAACAATTTGCTCATCCTTTTGTCAGTCGGCTACCCCCAATGGCTCCTCGGTGTAATGAGAAAGTGACATGATGAAGAATGCAGCTCTGGAAAAAAAAAAAAAATCCAGAGCTCTGCAAACACTTTTGTTTTATCCCAACAAGTTGAAGTCATATTTGGCCGAGCAATTATACGCTGTATGTTTGTGGCGGGGAAACAAAAAGAGATTTTATAAAAGAACATATTTAGTTATCGCGACATTTCATGTTTTGAAATAACCGCAAGCAGACTTAAATGTACATAACAGGCGCCGGCAGGTATCTTCTTTGGACCTCAGCTAGGATATCAAATTAAAACGACAATCATGCTGTTAGTCTTGCTTTCAAATTGGATATTTTTATCGTCATAGTCCAAAGATTAATAACAAACTCACTTGATTTCAACTTTTGTGCCACTGACTTCATTATGTTTATGATTCAAGGTTTTCCGCATTGGTTCATTACCATAAAAAAACGACTGGCTCCTTTCTTAATGATGTTATCATTTTTATATTCAAATAGCAAATTCTATTCCATGTTTATGTATGCAAAGTTGGCAGAACATGGTGGCGATGAACACGATATTAAAATGTACAACTTTAAAGACAAAGTTGATGTTTCATTTGAAAGTAAACTTCACCTAGAAATGGGGATAAACAACTCGAAGTCGCTGTAGAAGAATTTCTCTCTATCTGCCAAATTGCTGCTTGTTGTTATGCAAACACGCAGTACTCTCATCTCAAATTTCTGCTCTGAAGTCAAAGCAGATTCATTCGAACGAGCATTTCGGGGCAAATTGGAGAGCTGCCTGTTGCCCATCCCTGCTTTTAATTATTACTATGCATTAGGCAATTGTAAATTGTCATTTCCATTTCTCACAAATTTCCATGATTTGTCTTTTACCCCTGCAAAAAGGGAATCTCACTATTCTTGGACCGTTTGCAAGTGTTGTAATCCTGTTAAATACTCACACAGCCGAATAAACGATGACACCCTGACGAGATCACTACTTCAGTTCTTTTTGGGATATTTGTTTGCCATGAGGTTTTTGTAATGTAAAACGAGGCTCCTCGGCTGGCTCCTGGGTTGGCAACAGTAAATGGAGCGCCATATAGTGCAGTCGATTGGGAGCGAACACATTGCAGAACACAGCCAAGGTCTGAAGAAGGATGCGTTTGTCAGTCCACACATCTAGTAGAGGGTCAGTTGCAATCATGCCGGGGTTTGTGATGAAGTCATCCGTCGGCATGTTGCAGCTAATGCAGATGAAGTCATTGAGGTCGACTAGTGTTCTTGTCGGCGAGACAAACCCCGCAGCGTCGAGTGACTCATTTGCCTCATTGTCTGAGTGCATGTGAAAATAAGTGGTGACAATAGAAGAGAAGGACAGGTCTAAGTAAAGCAGATTGAAGTTCTACCTGAGGCATTGCTTTAAAAGGCTTGCCTTGAAAAGTCTTGCAGAATAAAATCAAACACACATTTGAGGCAAACAGGCTTTTATAGGTTCTTTCGTGCAATCTTTCGAAATTAGTTTTCAAATTAGGTAGAAAATACATCATTATAATTGGCCACTGACTCATCCAGGGCGCACCCCAACTCTCGCTCCAAATCAGCTCGGGTGGGTATCAGCTTACTCATAGCACCACCCAAAATCAATGGATGGATGGTTAAAATATCAACACCTCACGGGACGCACGTATGGGCTTTGCATACAAGTACGACACTTATCAACCTGATTCTGAAGAACAATATCGAAGGAATAATTACCCGTGGATTTCTTACAGGCCCCCAATCAATTAGTGTGCGAGCTCAGAAATGATAAATAATGAGCTAAACTGGCAGCGTAACACATCCCTGTGAGCAAATCCGATATTTCACCTTGGGGAGAATGAAGGAAAACAGCTGAATCCAAAATGGCTGGGTTAATGACTCCCCTGTTACATCTTAATCAACAAAGTACGCTGTAGATTTTGCTTTGTTTTCAACTGGCAGGGCTGGAAATGGCCAGGCAATTATCGTACATTTGGCTGCCATTGACATATTGAAACTTCTGCTTTGATTATTATCATCAGGGGAGATGACGTGACACCTTTGTAGACTTTGATTTTTCATTCCGAAATGAATAATAAATCCCCGCTGTACCTAAATAAGGATTCAATGTGCTCCACGTAGAAGTCAAATAAAAAATATGAGTACCGTAATTTTCGGACTATAAGTCGCACCAGCCATAAAATGCCCAAAAAAGTGAAAAAAACATATATATGTATATAAGTCGCTCCTGAGTATAAGTCGCCCCCCCACCCAAACTATGAAAAAAAAAAACGCGATTTATAGTCCGAAAATTACGGTAAATAATTGCTTGAATACAGTTTGACATGATTCAATGCAAATTTTGCATATTTCAAGTTAAATACAACTGAATGTAATTTACTAATCTACCGAACTCGATAAAAAAAAAATTCAATTAACATATGGGTTATACGTCAAATTGTACAACTTCAAGGGACGATGGACTGTTACTTCCCTTTCGTTCCACTAATTCCCAAATAATCAATGCCCACATTCTTCCAATCATCTTTCTTCTTTCATTTTACCATGTAAACATTCAATGCGAGACCAAGTGATGCACCGCTGATTCCAAGCTAAGGGGATTATGCAAAAAGCGTGCCTTTGTGGTACATCCCTACAAAGCGGGAAACGAGCAAGGAGAAAATATGCTGTCTTTAGTGTTTCTAGATTGCTTTTGGCGAAAAACAACAGGGGCATAAAACTAAAAGAACATCGTCTGCTGATGTTTTGACGGAGGAGGATGAAAGCCAACCACTGGATGTGCTGCTGTGTGTCGCTTGTGGGCCTGCGCTGGGCAGACAGCGGTCAACCTACAGAACAGCAATGTCAACGCACGCGGCTTTGTCTGAAAGCAAGATCTCCATTGATTAGTGGCACCGCCACGATAATAACCGGTAAATTAAATCGTTAGCTCTATGGCGCCTGTTGAGGCCAAGCTGTTTAATTAGTAAAGAGGAAATCAAACTGGAAATAGAATCAATACAATGTGGGCTTGCTCTCTTGTTTACCTCACGTCCCACATGACACAGCAGCAAACAATAAAACGGATGACCTCACAGAACCCTTGAAGCCCACACTTTCGTCCGATAGGAATTGCATGTACCGTAATTTTCGGACTATAAGTCGCGGTTTTTTTTTCATAGTTTGGGTAGGGGGGCGACTTACATACATATATATGGTTTTTTATATATGTTTTTTTTTTCACTTTTTTGGGCATTTTATGGCTGGTGCGACTTATACTCCGGTGCGACTTATAGTCCGAAAATTACGGTAAATTCAAAACGAGCCAATTAGAAGCGCGGCTGGAACCACTAGCTCGGTAACTGTAACAAACGTACAGTGCTGAATTAATGAAAAAAAGAAAACTTAACGCTAACCCCTAACCCTCAAACATTATGCGATTAGCATTTAATTAATACTTTTGCATACCACTAGAGGGACCCCTTGCACCACATTATGCGTAGGATACTGTATAAATATGTGAAATATTCCTATCAGGGGTTAGCGAGCATCCAAGGCCAGTTACCTGAGGAGATGGAGGCCAAGCGGAATGCATCCTGGTGTCTGCCGGGTGCGACAGGTTCATACGGGGATGAGTCGTCCATATCTCCGTCTGAAAGGACAGAATGAAACTTTGAAGCACTTCATTAAAGCCACTTATAATCCTTTATAAATCTTCATAGAAGGACATTTCTCTTTGATTCCACACACATTCAGCAAGTCTGAACCAAAGGTTATTGCATGAAATACAGACGTTTCTGTTGAATACTATATGGCTATAAATTCACGGTCATATAACTTTCTTTTGGACCTTGTGGTTTAACGTTGGTGTGCAACATAAGTGGCAGCACATCTTTGCTTCGAAAATAAATTCAAAGAATCTAAGTCCTACGTGTGGTTCTTAATCCCCGCATTTACATTCACAACCATTCGGTGTGCGTGAGTACCTGTCACCCACCAGCGAGCAATAGCTTTGCATTGGAATACCGATAGAACTATTAAAGCAGTGCAAATTAACCAACAAATGGTTGAGGTGATGTGGAACCACGTATCGTCACAAAACCAAGCCGCGGACAAACCTGCTGTCTATCCGTCACTCAAGAGGCACCCTGGTTAGCTTAGGAGCTAGCTGACTGCTAGCACCTGTCTTGGCAACACGCCGAAAATTTAATTATCGATTTGTTGAGTCACGTGTTGTGCCAGTCGCCCCAATCATCGAGGGATTAATCACTATAAGAATATGATTATTATAACTAGTTGCAACTGTGTTTGTTTGTCATTTTCCAAAGACATAGTGAGTTTGAAAATAGCTAGCTCAATGTCATAACTTTCTGCTGTGTAGTTTTGAGTTTGGAGACTAAAAGCTACGCCGCCTGCCCAATCAGAGAAGCAATCAGTTGGTACAACATATTTGAATTTTATTCCTCGGCATTTTACTTTTGCGCGTCTCCTGTGAAAATACCTAATCAACAAATCAGTAAACAGAATTGAAGGCATCAACCATGCGTTGCTATTTTCACAAAAAACGCCTTGTAAAATTGGAATCCAACCATTAGTAAAGGCTGATGAAAAGCAAATGAAAAGACTGGCGTGCTTCAAAAGACATTTTTCAAACATTTTCCAGAGGGGAAAGAAAACAAATCTTTGGCATGTGTACATCGGTAAAGTCATTGCTTTATGTGAGGCTCTCTGCCCCCTTTCCATCAATATTAACAATCATAACAAGATCGAGAAACTCTCATGGAGCCAGTGGCAGCCGAGCACAGTGTGCCAACACGAAGCCTGTGTGTAGAGGGGAAGAAATGGAACTGAAAATGTAATCCCCTAATCCTCAAAGTTTGGAGTCGATGCACTTTTCTTGTTTTTGCCTTTTTTTTGTTTGTAGCTGTTGATCAAATTATACATCTGAGCGTGTTTGGAAGCTTCCTGCCTTGCTGCCTGCCAGCCTGCTTGTGGAAAACATGGCGACAGCCCACAGTGTGTTTAATTACACTTGCATTCTCAAGTTGTGCTACTTCAGAAGCTCTTCAGGAGTTTCACTGACGCGGCAACAACGTTTACGGCTATTCCGTGTCGAGAGTCTCAGCAATGGACGCAGCTATTGTACGTTCCATAAAAGCATAAAGGATGCTGTGTGCGCGCCGCAATGTTTCTTGTATGACATCCAGAACACGCTGTACTGCTCTTAACAACCTGGAACAAAGGCCTTATATCGCTAACGCTCGCTCATGCTGAAATTGAAGGTCATCACCAGACGTAGGTGGAGTCGCGTAAAACTGTTCTTAAGTACTACATGGATTTTTCCATACTTCAAGTCGTTTAGTGTCTTTGAAAACTTTGCTATGAGGCTGCTGAGACTTACGTGTGGGGTCATGTAACTGCCAAGCTCCGTTTGATTGGACATTGCTTTGGTGAAGAATTTTTTTATTTTTTTTTAATTACTTTCATTGCTTACTACTTTTTAATTCTTCTAAAGAATGCTGAAAAAAAGATTGGGTTCCCTTACGGGGTACATGTGGATTTGTCAGAAAAAACATTCCTGGAAAAACTGGACAATTAATATATTGAGTCTGGCACTTGGGGGTCCATGCATATTTCAGAAGGGGGGGGGGGGGATTGCTCCTACTGCCCACCCTTCTAGCTCCGCCATTGAAGTCATGGGAAAGGTCTTAGTGACATACCAAAAAAAAATAGATTACACAAGCACTAACTAGTGAGTGGAGTTTATCTCACTAATGATGTATTCGTAGTATTTCTCCTTAATCACTCAAGGAAGCATAAAACGTTGCATTACAACTACCCTGACAAGTACAATATATCCAAGAAGTTACTAAATGTAGCGATGTAGCAGATAGCTAGTTCCAACCTTCCCCTGCTCCCCTTTGTGACTTCCAAAGTGCAATTGCTCATCCATTGCAGTAGGTGGCAGTAGTGGTCTCATTCTTGTGTGTTTTTTGCACTTAGCATGGGCACACACTGCAGAGAGTAGGAAAAAAACAGTTGCTACTCACTTAATTCAGCAATCATCTCCAAGCGTTAGCCACATATTTATTTCACTTGAAAAGCTTTTTCAAATCACCCAAAACTACGTAAATTTCCGACGAATTACAGCATCTTTGCTGACAGGATTCTTATTAAAAGAAAAATGCGGTTTGATCACATTAAGCCCAACACAGTCCTTCCGAAACGGATTCAAAAATTCTACCAAGTCTCCCATGTGCGCTCAAATATCGCTGCTCTTTGACCCACAGCCAATCATGCGTCATCATCATCAAGTAATAGAAGTCTTCCCAGCTGTTTTGCGATATGATGTTTTTAGCCGCGGGGCGCCAATTTATTGCTGTAATTAAGCCGCCATTTGCCTTCATTTTCTCTGCCAGCGCAGAGCATGACACACCATCAGGCCTGCGCGGAAGCGCGACATCACTCATCCTCGTGCATGCATTATCAATGAAGCTCAACTCCCGAGGTGATGGAGATTGTCCTTTTGATTTTCCCTGGCATTCTTGGCAACCTCCTAATGGCTGCGAGCAAAGTCAATTTTAATAACTGTCATTCGCAGCTCTCTTATTTTGCTCCCGTTTGATTGATTTTGCATTCTCTCTTTTTCTGCAGGCTAATGTTGGGGGGGGGGGAGGCGGGGGAGTCACAACATTGGCCAATCTTAAAAATGACACTAGTGTTCAACTAGAGCATAATGAAAACCGCCCCGTGTGATAGAAAAAGACTCGCTGCTGGTGGCGCACGCTTCGAGAAAACAACAACAAGAAAAAAGTTTGCTGTCAGAGCTCCCAAAAGCTTGCAAAGTGAGCTGTCAGCGTCAAATTGCTTTTGAAGAAGCGCCGCTGCAATACGGCACGGCACCTTCATTACATTAGCGCGAGGTGCAAACATGGAGTCAAACCAGTGGCGCACGTGCGTCTTTCTTTGAATTCCACTTCCCTCCCCCGAATGCATAAATTCCCTTTGCA
Organism: Syngnathus typhle; assembly: GCF_033458585.1. Classification (NCBI taxonomy): domain Eukaryota; kingdom Metazoa; phylum Chordata; class Actinopteri; order Syngnathiformes; family Syngnathidae; genus Syngnathus; species Syngnathus typhle. The sequence continues at coordinate 19,546,343 of NC_083742.1, forward strand.
GCGCTGCTTTTGAAGTGATATTGACATTTTAAACTCAATTTCAAACCCGACAAATAGAATATTGGATTATCCCGTGATAATATTTCGAGTCTCATATCCGAATGCGGCGACGTGCACACCCACCTCACATTTCCTTGGGCGACGTATAATAGTAATGCGAATAGTTACACACTCACTTAGCTGATAGCACCATCTTTATTTATACCCAGCGCTTGGTGATTGAAAACTGTTTTCCTTCTGAAACCTTAAGTTAAGACACAAAACGGAGAAATCCTTTCAGTGCACCGCCGCGGGTCAAACAGATCGTTAAAAACGGCGCCGCAGCCTCAAAATATCAGCCTCCCAATTTACATTTTATAGCAAAACTAAATTTGGCTTGTTATAAAAACCAAAAGGGCTTAAATGTTGCTATCAAGCACTTCAATATTTCATGTAAAACATGATTAGTGCTTCTTTACGGCCGCGTCGCTTAGCCGCGGGTAAAGCAGCCAAATAATTAATGCGTCTGAATTTACAAAATAATTTAACCCCTCCGTGCAGAGAGGGGAGGGCCTCCTCTGACAACAAGCGGCAATTTCAATTAACGATGCTGAGTGAGTGGCTGCAGCTTGCCGCCAAAACACACACACACAGAGGCGTGCTGTGATGATAGCCTGCGGCTCTGGAAGTTGACTTGCGAACTGCACATTCATTTAGCGCTGCTGCGAGAGCACTGAGTCTTAAAACTCCCTTCATGACGGCATTCACAGTGCGGGATGGCCTGTCACTCAATTCCCCCCCTCCAGCCACTTCACCTTTAGGGGGGGGGGGTTATATTACGCTCCTCGCATTTAGAAACGAGAGTGGAAAAGTTGGCATGACGAGAAAGAAACGCTGTGAAAGAATGTATTGATTGTGTCCAAAAAGCTATCGGCAGGTTCTTTCTTATGATGATGAAGTAGCTAGCTGTGTCGGCCACGGGGTGTATGGCTGGCTTGAGCTGCAGGTGGGAGGGAGGACGTATTCAGCATGCAAGAGGCTGCTTCCCTTCCTGATCCGCCTGACATGAGGGGCAGCCTGGAAAAATGTTCTGCTTATGACAGTGGATGGCCAAGGTAATGGCCGGTGACTGCTACCATTGCTCATAGTAATGAAGGTTTCACCCAGGAATACTATGTACCTTTGTACCCCCTTGCTCCTCCTTCTCCGCCCCCCCCCCCCCCCCCCCTCCTCATTCCTCTCCTTGCTTTCTTTCGGGTTCTCCTCCCTCATTATATTTGCCGGCGCCTCTTTGCATCCCGGTGAGCTGGCGGCAGCCGCGTGTGATATGAAGGTGATATCGCACGTCATAAGCAACTTGTGAGATTAACGTGATGTAATGACCTACTCGGAGGGTGACTTTGCACTGTTGACATTTGAGAAAAAAAGCAAAAAATAAAACCGAGAAGTCAACACGACTTTTGTGTGTCCACACAGTCCAAGTGCAAAAAAATAAATAAATGTACCGTATTTTCCGGACTATAAGGCGCACCGGACTATAAGGCGCACCTTCAATGAATGGCCCATTTTAAAACTTTGTCCTTATATAAGGCGCACCGGACTATAAGGCCCACCATTAATGCATCATGTCAGATTTTTTATCCAAATCAAATCACGAAAATCAAAATAATGATCCATAGTCTTTTTGATTCATGATTCATAGTCTTCAGCGGGCCACTTAGGATTGATTTCATGACATAATGGTTCGGGCAAGTTTAAATTTAGGAATTTGATCCCTATATAAGGCGCACCGGACTATAAGGCTTTTGAGAAAATTTTAGGTTTTTAGGTGCGCCTTATAGTCCGGAAAATACGGTACTATAACATCCATGCTAATTCATATTAGAAAATCAAACTCTCGCATCTAGTTTTTGTTGGTGAAGTTCCGTCACCGGCGCCCGGATGCTAATTTGCTTTTGAACAATTTTCCAGCTTAATTGTCATGTAGATGATTGGGGTTGGTGGATGTGGGCGGTGGTTAGTGTGTGTGTTCTCTCACTGCAGAGGAAGCTGGCTCAGCTAATTAAAGCACTCTGAAAGGTCCTCATGAAAGCTTTTTCACGGCTAAGCCGAGGAAATAATGCATGTCGGAGGTGTGCGAGCGAGGGGTTGTTTGAATGTTCTATTCTGCTGCACTGACGCAAGGCCACATGCAGACCAGGCCCCGGGCACTAATGAAAGAGAACCATGGCCGACTCTCTATAGGTGCTTGAGTCCGTGCATCATTTATTTATTTTTTTAATAATGACTTCTGTCGTACATTCCGAGCAAGAACCGCTCATTATTTTTTGATGACTATTGTACCAATGTGTTACGTTTGCAGCTATTTCCTGTTGGAACACATTAATAGGTTGCCATTAGCACCTCCTGCGTCTATGCGCACATTCTAACCCCTGTCATTATTTTAAGCTTCAAAATGTCGGTGAACTGTGAAATAGAAAGTTCACTGTTGATGTACGACTAGTCGGAACTCATCAAAAAGTATCCGGCACATTTTAGAGAGCGTACTTTAATGTACTGCGCAGCGCTTGCTAATTTACTAGCGGATAGCGTGGTTAGCATTATTGGCTAGTTATTATGTCCTTTCATCTTGTTAGCAAGTCCCGATTATAAAAGGTTTTATTTGCAAGTGCCTTCTTATTTACTGACTGTACGCTGTTGGTTTATGATCTTGTTTGAGAGTTTGGTTCTTGCGTGTTATTACTAGCGGACGTTATGAGCGCATCTTGCAACTTTAGGGCTTTCTGAGAGCCTGGTCGTTTGTTTTAAAAAGGTGCAGGTTATTATCTTAGAAAGATTGCTCGACTTTCTTACAGTTAGCCGTGGCCAACGTATATCACGCAGCTACCATCGCAGTTTAAAGGCCGAGCGTGGGAATCATTTCACGTCCACTATAATTCACAATGTTCGGGGAAACAAAGAGATGCTGATAATTAGAAGTTGTGCTCTTTTTTTTATGTGTGTCCCTTTATAGGTTGAGGAAGCATGTTTGTTCAACTTGAGTTGAAATGAAAATGATATCACTGTAAAAATGGCTATAATAATATAATATGATATTTAAATGGATGCACATCATCTCACGTACTGAACAAAGCAAACGCTGCAGTCTTGAAACTTTCCCTACGCGCGTCTGGCATTGAATATATTCTCTCAAGCAATGGTTCGGTGTATTTTGCTTGTGTAAGCCAATTGATGGATCCCACTGCAGGTGTCAAGCCTTGACTTTATAAGCAAGACCACTCAAAAGGTGCCAAAGCAAGTTTTGTTTGACAACGTGAAATGATGATGGCGGCGCTTTCTCCTGTCACGCTCCAATCGAGTCTTAAGGTTATCTTAAGGTCATTTCCAATCCAGAAGGAGCTGTGGAAAATTGTAGCCTTTGAGGATGCAGACGTTATCAAGGTCATTTACATTATCTGTCTCGCTGTGAACTGATCCGTTAGATGCTTTCAAGTTTTCCGCTCCTTTAGATGGTAAAGTCGCTTTGTTCTTGAGAATAAAGATGTTCATGATGAGGTTACTTGCTTGTTTGAAATCTCATCTTTTCGGCTGTGAGAACAAATCAGCCGTGCTGTGAATTAGATCCTGTCTTTGACGCCACTTGCCACTCAAAGCTTTCAGTCTTTTTGTTTTAAAGAGCGCATAGCTTCATGATAGAAATGTTGACATCTTTTCTTCAAAAAAAAAGTCATTTGGTGATACCGAAGCTACATTATGCCCTTGTAGCGTCCTCTCATCTGTTTTCTCTTGCCTATTCTGTTTCATTCATGGGTGACCTGAAGCCAAGCTGACTTTTGACCACTTTGCAAGGTAGGGGGTACAATAGCTAGAAATAATAATAATGATAATGGAAAAAAATGTCATCAACAATCTTCCATCTTATTTTCCTAGTCTTATCAATCACTGTAAAATCCTCGAGTGATTTTGTGAGAGTACCGTCATTTTCGGACTATAAGTCACACCGGAGTCATTTTATATGTGATTTGTAATTGCATTTTTAGTAAACATTTCGAAATAAAGCAACACATTTTGAGGAAAAGAAAAAAATGAATACCGTAATTTTCGGAGTAAAAGTCGCACCAGCCATAAAATGCCCAAAAAAGTGAAAAAAAACATATATATGTATATAAGTCGCTCCTGAGTATAAGTCGCCCCCCCACCCAAACTATGAACAAAAACACAACTTATAGTCCGAAAATTACGGTATATATTAAACAAGTGTCCAGATAAGAGTGTTGTAGTACACGGATTGTTAATAAAAGCATAATCGAGCGCATGCCGGATGGTGATTAAATTAAAACTGAGCTTGGTTTGTGCTGAAGCTTCCTCTCGAAGGGCGACAGCACCAAAAAAAACAGGCCACTGCTGAAGAGCAGACTCAGAAATAGGACGCAAAGGACACGCCGAGACAGCCGGACGACTTGTGTGCTGCATTCAAATAACAAAAATATATATATATTGGAAGAACGAAACCACAGAGCAAAACGGACATCGTCAAGAAGATGCCCGGGGAGCTTCTGCCTCATCCCCTTTGCCTTGAACTCATGACGGGGACCTTCTCGCACCATCAGCGTGATGAAGTGAAGCTGGTGCCGTGAGCCGTCGAGCCGGGGCAATCACTTCACGGATGGGCGGGCAAAAGTCCACAATCCTCAAAGACATGCCCGCCATTAGCCTGCGTGTCACAAATGCTGAGTGCATGGTGTTCCTTCCGTGGCAACACTGTTGACTCCCACCAGTGGGGAAGCGAGTCATCTTAAGGCCAAACCTCCTTCAGACTCATCGATAGGACACGTTTGCTGACGGCGGTCCAAGTGAGGGAACTTTTTCACCCTCTAAAAGTGTTTTGGTGTTAAAATCCAGAGTTACAACAAGAGTGCTGTTTTACGTGGCGCCTAAGTGGACGCATAAGGGCCATCGGGCTATACAAGCGTAACCTAATTACATGGTAATATGGAACACTTTAGGTGAAAAACAATAAGTCTACCATAACAGGACCTCCTAATGTAATCCCATTATGCCTCCATTACCTTGGAGAGGATGGAGCGAGCAGGAAAAGCATGTCTTTTTTATCCCGGGGCTCAAAGCATCTCCTTAAGAAGACACCAGGGTAGAGAGCATCAGCAGGGTGTGGTGGTGTACATCTTCCGAGCTTTTAAAAGTCTTCTTGGATCTAACGTATGGTGTGGTATGCAGTTCGGTTGTATTTAACTTTTGCCGTGTACAGTTTGCTTTGAATTCTTGAAGTCGTTCGATTGCCTTGTTTTGAACCAGCAAATTGTCCAATGGGTCCAATGTCAAATAAAAATGGCCTTCCAGCTTAACGTACTGCAGATATGTATGGAAAGGGACTAGAATGGGCTCCACACAACAAAAGCATTTCAAGGACTATCCGCATTACAGAAGGAGGCACACAGCCCAACAGATGGCAGCTATATATCACCAAGTGAAAAAAGAAAAAAAAAATCTTCCTTCCGCATCTGAACCGAATAGCAGCCGGTTTTCTTGATGCCTTCAGTCTCCTCACGGAAAAAAAAAAAAAAGTTGTTGCTTCTTTTGTTATGGTCATAGGCCAAGCCAATTCGATTTTTTTTTTTTGGTGACACATCAGATGTGAACAGATTCATGAAATAGGAATCGGATACGCGTCGGTTCCAAATGTTCTAGCTCGTGCGCTTAATGAAACAAAAAAAGTGTGTCGTAATTGTACAATGGACAAGAAACACCAGTCAAGTGGGAATGAGTCCAACTCGGGCTACTCACTAATGAAGATGGATGGATGAATTGATTTAGACGACGACACATAATGTATCTTTGTTGATCGAATCGTGCCGGCGACGTGAGCTCCAATAAATCTGCGTATCCACCTGTTGCCATCCATCTAACAGAACCTTTGTGTTCCAATCAACAGATCCAAATTTCCCGTTCCTTATGTCTCCCGTGGGACATTTTTGGGCTCAATCAAGGTTAGGAAATATTGCTTTAATCCACACAGAGAATCCTGCTGCATTTTGAGCAAAACCATATGGCGCCTACCTTCAGTGAGTCCCATGTGGATGGTCCAGTAGTTCTGAAGACACTGCAGCTCCTTCTTCATGCCCCTCTTGCAGCGGCACTCAAAGAGCGGACTGACCAGCAGCACTTCCAGAGCCGCTTGGCACTCCCTGTTGTTGTCCAGCATGGCTTCCTTCTCCTTGCCCACCAGGCACTGGCGCATCACGCGGTACCGAGAGCTGCAGTGCGGGTTCTGGTTGCACATGTCGCTCGCCTGGATGCAGTCCACCCATTCCGATGGCGTTCCGGCCACGTCGGACCCGGCGTGCCCGTCGGCCAAGAGCACGGACAGAGCCGAGGAGCCGTCCCAGGAGCTCGTGGTTTCATCTATGAGAAGAGAAGTTCAGAGCTTTTATTCTGGCAACAGGTTGATCATCAATTAAACGCGTTGTGACAAGACATCTGCACGTGCTCAAGCGAGACTGTAGAAACATTTCATGGGCCATTGGAGTTTTTGTGCCACACAGGGCTATTAGTCACAATGTTATGCAAGAACCGTTTCTGTACGTTATTTGATCCCACCAACTGCTCCCAACATCTCGTTAAAAGTTTGCTGAAGCAAGCAGACATCACAGCAGAATGTTGTTCTGTCTCTTGCGGGGAATAAGATCACGGGGGCAGACGCTCAGGTGTGTCCGCATGACACAAGATTGGAGACCCAAGCCCACGAACACCTGCGTGCAGCGGGGACAGGTAGAAGGGCAAGAGCGACCCCTTGTGGTGATCTTGAAAAGTCAACTGTCATTGAAAGAGACGATATCCAGTACGACAGGGACATGAAGTTAAAGCGTGATCACTCTGATTTTTATGTTTGTGTTGATGGCATTGAATTTTAATTAGTATTTGCCTCAATCAAAATAAAATCACATCTTTGTGACAGCTGACCACATATCTGCCGTTAAAATGATCCATTTTCTCACAAGACAGTTTTTTTTTCTAATGCACGTTATTGGAAATATTTATTCCGACTTCACCTTTACACATTGCAGGACAAATCTCAGATTAGCCAAAGCCTACATCTCGCACTGAACACAATGATGGAATTATGGATCTGCACATTTCACCTCTCACCTAAAAGCAGAAGAAAGCTGCACACGCAAATCCACGCAGTGAAGGACCTCATGTTGGAGCGCAGATGTTGTTTCCAATTGGGGTCTTTTAAATCTTTTTTTTTTTCTCAAATATTATTCCAAAGGTTAATCCGTGTTTTAAGAGTGGGGAAACAGCATCCTCTTTCAACTCCAAATTACTGGCCCAAAGATCCCATAATAATCCTCTGTTTTAATTTTAGATCTATAATGACCACGATAGTTGAAGAAAAAAAATGAAAGAAAAAAAAAAAGTGCAGTCACTGGGTCAATCCATGAACGCAGCTTGTCAAGGTCCGTGCGCGCTACTAGTGAGACTTCTTCATCTGTCAGATTTCTATCTTGCTCCCTCGTGGAATTAATTGTGCGTCAGTCATCAACGCAATTAGTATCTCGCGTGGAAAGAAAAGTCCGAGCTCCGCAAAACAAGTGTGCGTCTCTCAGGGAACGCAGCACTGACTGCGCGCGTTTGGAGGCATCGCATGCGTTTTATTGGAGGGGGCGTAAAAGGGGGGCGGGCGCTAGAGGGCGCCGCGAGGAGGGGGGGCTGACCTCATTGGAGAACATGTGGAATGCATGAGAGACTTGTTTCTACCTTTGCCTGCAGGAGGCTTGAATGAATGCACCCGGAGGAGATGACATCACGATAGCATTTGTTATGCTACACACTTTATTAAGTACACCCACGCAGTCTATCCATATTTCCACAAGTCCTGGGTCAGCCGGGGTTTATTTGTGACGTAAAGAAGTTCCTGTTGTCATTTCAATTCCGATGATCTTTTCACGATTTAGCTTGCAGTAAAAGCTTGCCCAAGAATTGTTCTCGGTTTGAGCCACTGGCGGAGCTAGAAGGGTGGCCATGGGGGCACTGGCTCCCCCAGGTTGCAGGCCAGATAATTGACTATTGGGGTTTTTCTGATTTATCTGGGATTTTTTTTTTCCACATTTACCCCAGTCCCCTGTTGGGAACATGTTTATTAGCGTTTACTAAAGAGTTTTTTAATGTTTTTTTATTTGCGGACACCCTGCAATATCCTTGGCCACCCCGTGCAGTGTTCGAAACAACCGTCAGTATGATGCAGTGCAATGCTACACCCCAATAATAAACTTAGTGTTGAGCGAATACCCCTCTGACAGTGTCGATGAAGCATATCGCTGTGTCCACCAAGACTATAGTTCACTTTCGACTTCTTGCACATTCAATTCATTTTGGATTGACAGAAAGAAATCAAAGTGAATCAGAGGAGATTTGTTACGGCCGATTCCAAGTTGGCTGGGCCAAATGACATCACTCATTTCAGCAATATCCTGGCAATGGCATCCGTGTTTCCTTTGACTGAAAGAGAGATTAAAGCGGCACGGCACAATGCATGGTATTATACTGTATTTGCTCTCGGAGAATGGTCGAGCCCGCGGAATGTGCCATTTTTCAAAGTGGTTTCACATTAAACAAAATGACTTTGTTGTACATCATCGCTCAAACGCTGGCAAGAATGTCGTAAATCTTTACGATTCTTGAAAACAAAAGTCTCTATTTAAAGACAGCGACAGTGACAAAGTGCCGGGGGGCTGACTCATATAATGATGCCTGACTGTCAGGGCAGGCTGCCGTCCAAATAGTGAATTCTTCATCCTGCCCGTGGTGGACCGAGCTTCTTGTCATCATCTCCCCCGAGAGTTTGGGGGTCTGTCATGCTGATGACGACATTACGCTATGTCCTGGCACTGCGTTGGCTCGGATCATCTACTCCGCTTTTGAATAGAGTCTCTATTCCATCACAAAATGGCTTTCTTTAAGCAACTTCCACTGGAGCTACACAGTTTTTTTGGTTTTTTTTAATTTCAGCAGGAAGCTTTATTTCCTACTGCTGAGTTGTATTTATTTATTTATTTATTTATTTATTTACACTACAGTTCAAAAGTTTGGGGTCACAAAATTGTTTGGGTGACCCCAAACTTTTGAACGGTAGAGTAAATATTATTATAATAAAATATTATGAATTAAATATTATAAATTATATCTTATATTTGGATAAGATTATATATAATCTATGAATATAAGTATACATATATATTATAAGATTTTTTATACAGAAGATTATAGATATAATCTATAAATAATTATCTAAATAAATATATACACTACCGTTCAAAAGTTTGGGGTCACCCAAACAATTTTGTGACCCCAAACTTTTGAACGGTAGTGTATGTATTTATTTATTTATTTATTTATTTATTTATTTATTTATTTATTTATTTATTTATTTATTTATTTATTTATTTATTTGTAATTATATTTTTGCATTTAGTTTTATTTTATGTATTTATTAATTTTCATTTTCAAACATGCATGCAAAAAGTTGCTGATTCAAATTAGTCCGGGGGGGGTCATTGCAAAGGCAGACTTTTGATACAGGATCTCAAAGTCAAAGTCAGCTTTATTGTCAATCTCTTCACATGTCAAGACACACAAAGAAACCGAAATTACGTTTTCTCTATCCCACGGTGATATAAGGTAGTGTAGCTAATATTGCGGCTGATAAATGTATGGTTAATAAAGCCTTTTACTTGAGAGAGGTGCTAACGCATTCATTTGCATGCATGCCTTCGTTCTCATAGATCCTATTGTGGGTTGGATCACCCCATTGTAAGAATAAGCACACGCAGAATTGCATCTAATCAGCATGTCAGCAGACGCTGGAGACGGTGAAGATAGATTGTGTGTGCATGTGTGTGTGTGTGCACGCAAAAGTATGTGCGTGAACAAAGAACACATCAGCGTCAGCATCCAAAGGATCCTCCTCATGATGCTTCTGACAAGTGTGGCTAATAGACTGAATATGGAACATGTCATGATGCCTCTGCAAAGAAATAATGATGGAGACAACACTAAAGACCACTTGTGGGTCAGATGAGATGAGTGTCAGCTTCAAATCAGGAGAGACACGCTTGCATGCTTATCCAGTATCCAGGGTGAGAGTGTAGACGCTTAAGACTGCTGGGCACTGGCGGAGCTAAAAGGGGGCGGGGGGGAGCCCACTCACCCCTGAAACAGGTGCCGAGCCAGCTAATGGAATTTTCCATTTTTTTCCCAGGACATTTCCTCCATCTAATAAATCTTTATCAGCATTTTCTGAATTTTTTTAGGGAGCTCAATTTCAGGTCAAAACTGTCCAAGCTAGCTATTAGCTACCGTCATTTTCGGACTATAAGTCGCGTTTTTTTTCATAGTTTGGGTGGGGGGGCGACTTATACTCAGGAGCGACTTATATACATATATGTTTTTTTTTCACTTTTTGGGGCATCTTATGGCTGGTGCGATTTATACTCCGGTGCGACTTATAGTCCGAAAATTGCGGTACTAACATCCAATCATCCAAATCATTTTGCCAACCTACACAAGTAGCTGGTTAGGAAAACAGCCTAGCATTTATTAGTGCATGCATCATTCTCATCAAGGACACATTCTCAATGTAAAGGTAATGTGTGCATGGCTCACTTGATAAGGTTTTGCTTTGTTCAAGTCAAATTAAACTTGGGGTTAACCCAGGGCAAAGGTCTCCTGGATGTGCCTGTCACGCACATCACAATGTACTAATAAAATGAACGTTTCAGCACTCGCTCACAGATGCAGACTGTCAGAGAGAGGTTAAGCATGATTGATTAGATTAGAAATTATGAGCTAATTAATGCGTATCTTGGGAGACTAGTGCAGCATGCTTATTAGGAGACACAGCCGTGGTCGGCAGCAGGGAACTGTTGTTAATTCCCGCTATATTAGATGTGGCCTTACATGAATCGGAACAATATGCCGCCACTCAGACCTTTCTGTGTTACACATAAAAAGCATATGGAGATGAAAAATCTGCTTGTCCGGATTCAGTCGTGAAGTGGAATGGCATTCGGGTGAGAGCAGACCGGGGCCAAACAATCCAAACTTGGATCAGAGCTTCACAGATAGTTTTAATTTTTTGCTTTCGAATTTTAGTTTGTTTTAAATTGTATTATAATCTTCTTTTTCCCCAATTACTCTTTATTAACCAATCATTGTTGTTTCTTTAGTGGGGGGTAAATGACAATTCGTCAATATCATATGAGAAATGATTCAGTTATTTGTTCGGTCATTACTTCCCAAAGTAAAAGCAGATATTTGCAAATGTGTCAATTTGATTGACCCTGAAACCTGTTTTCATTAGCGATTGTTTACTGTTGCGAGGCTGAAAACAGATTTGGACCATTTTAAGTCAAACTGTAGCAGTAATATTTAGAGGCTAAATGATTAATAGTCGTCGATTAATTTAATGATCGGTTAGTTGTCGATTAATTTAGACACTCTCCCTGTCAAGAGGTTTTCAGTCAAGGTTCACCAACACAGTGGATGAGGCGTAGAGATTTCCTTGGATACCGTAGAAGTGATCATTTGAAAACGTGAGCGCTAATGAAGGAAAGCGAAGCTACTTCGGGGGTTCACGGACAATAACATATGACATTAGTATTGGATTTCTGAGATGTGACCGTTTGCATTCTGTCTCGGGCTGAATGGGGCCTTTGTGACTCACAACAATGGCGTGGAGTGGAAAATCGTTTTTTTAGAGGAATCATAAGACAAAGCAACTCCAGTTCTCAGAAATCATGTAACGTTTAGAAGCAGTCGTTGATGCCTGTGAGGTGCAGAGCCTGAAGTCAGGATGGATGGATGGATGGATGGATGGATGGATGGATGGATTGGATGGATGGATGGATTGGATGGATGGATGGATGGATGGATGGATTGGATGGATGGATTGGATGGATGGATGGATGGATGGATGGATGGATGGATGGATGGATGGATGGATGGATGGATGGATGGATGAATGGATTGGATGGATGGATAGGATGGATGGATAGGATGGATGGATGGATGGATAGGATGGATGGATAGGATGGATGGATAGGTTGATTGGATGGATGGATAGGTTGATTGGATGGATGGATGGATGGATGGATGGATGGATGGATGGATGGATGGATGGATGGATGGATGGATGGATGGATAGGTTGATTGGATGGATGGATAGGTTGATTGGATGGATGGACGGATAGGTTGATTGGATGGATGGATAGGTTGATTGGATGGATGGATGGATGGATGGATTGGATGGATGGATGGATGGATGGATAGGTTGATTGGATGGATGGATGGATGGATGGATGGATAGGTTGATTGGATGGATGGATGGATGGATAGGTTGACTGGATGGATGGATGGATAGGTTGACTGGATGGATGGATAGGTTGATTGGATGGATGGATAGGTTGATTGGATGGATGGACGGATTTGATTGGATGGATGGATAGGTTGATTGGATGGATGGACGGATAGGTTGATTGGATGGATGGATAGGTTGATTGGATGGATGGATGGAGTGACAGCCACTGCCACAGGCTACTTCATATTCAATCCAGGCCACAAGCAGCAGCAGCAGCAGCCTTGGCCATTCCTTATTACGGTTGTTTTTGTTGCTGTTATTGCGACATCAAAGTGCTCTTGTTCCCACATCAGCCCTGCCATGTCGGCGGCGTTTAAGTGAATGTCAACGTTGTTTTGCTCATTTCAACAGCAGCGAATTTGTGACGCGACCTCTGTCAGACTCTCGGGAGGCTATCGACCAGTCGGATCCATTTGTTTTGCAGCCGTTTCTTCGCGCCGTCCATTTCTATCACATTACTTTGACAGAAATTGAATTTGCTCTGATGCATTTTGATGTCTCCTAAGTGCACGCGTTGGAAGTGTCGTGTTTCAAGTGGCGCGATGATGCCAAAACACTTCAGATTTCGACAAAAGAGATGGAAATTGATTTCATTTTATTGTCTTCTGCTGCCATTTGGTTATGCATTTCTGAAAAGGGATTTGTCCTTCAAATCCTTCCATTTGGCTTTTAGTTAAGAGCACTTCAGGACAAGTTTGCTACCTGGAACACCATTCAAGCATCTCTTCATCAATGTTGTTTGTGGAACTATTAGGCCATGTGATTGAAGACACCGTGCGTCCCATATGGGATATTGACGGGCACCTCGGCTCTGCCCAGTTCCCTGAACGACTTGGCATCCAGAACGAGAAGGAACGCACTTTTGTCCTGAGAAAAAAAAAAAAAAAAAACGGAACACGTCAGTGTTTGCCCAACAATCGTATTTCCATCTATTTTCAATGAGGGATGCTTTGAGATATGAACGTTTTGGATTAGGAGTGCGGTCGTGGAATAGATGGAACTCTTAAGTCAAGGCAACAGTCTAGTGTTATAGATAGATAGATAGATAGATAGATAGATAGATAGATAGATAGATAGATAGATAGATAGATAGATAGATAGATAGATAGATAGATAGATAGATAGATAGATAGATAGATAGATAGATAGATAGATAGATAGATAGATAGATAGATAGATAGATAGATAGATAGATAGATAGATAGATAGATAGATAGATAGATAGATAGATAGATAGGTAGGTAGGTAGGTAGGTAGGTAGGTAGGTAGGTAGGTAGGTAGATAGATAGATAGATAGATAGATAGGTAGGTAGGTAGGTAGGTAGGTAGGTAGGTAGGTAGGTAGGTAGGTAGGTAGGTAGGTAGGTAGATAGGTAGATAGATAGATAGATAGATAGATAGATAGATAGATAGATAGATAGATAGATAGATAGATAGATAGATAGATAGATAGATAGATAGATAGATAGATAGATAGATAGATAGATAGATAGATAGATAGATAGATAGATAGATAGATAGATAGATAGATAGATAGATAGATAGATAGATAGATAGATAGATAGATAGATAGATAGATAGATAGATAGATAGATAGATAGATAGATCTTTATTTGTCATTGTCACATGTACAACGAAATTTAAAAAGTGCCAACCGATCCGCGCATGAGATAAAAAAATAAATTGAATAAATAGAATAAGAAAAAGATTTAAAAAAATATATACAAGCTAAAACCCACAGAAGAACAATACACAGACATAATTATTTACGTTTATAGTCAGACTTGGTATTAAACAATCAAGCTGGGGGGGGGGGGGGGGGAATCTAAGTTTATATTATTTCTGCAGATGTGAACTCACTTCCCGCGGTGTGATAATGACTGACAAAACAACTCCGTCATCTTCCTCGGTCGCTTCAGGCGAAGCAACAAAGACAGGCTCGGACGGGAACAAGCCGGGATAGCGCCACACCTAAACAGGAAATAAGGCATGAAAATGTGCTCGGCACCGAAAATAAAACTCAACTAATTCCAGTCCAACTTTCTTGTAACAACAAATACAGTAGCACTCATGCAATTACGATGCTGGTCTTACTCCAAACAAACGTTCCCATGAAATGAAATGACATTATTTGTGATTTGTGCCAGTGTGATCGGTGTGAGACCTTGAGCTCCTTGGTGTGCACGTCCATCTTGAGCAGCGAGTCACTGAAGACATGTCCAAAACCACATGAATAGAAGTAGCGGTAAGGTCGTCCGTTGTATTGCTCGTAGTTGATCTGAGGGAACTCCAGGCCACCGTATTGCAGAAGTTCATCGTCGTGAAGTTCCTCGTGGGTCATGTATACCTGGACAAGATCAAAAGTTCACACACATTGATGCGTATTTTGTTGAAACTAATTTCATGAGGCCTTCTGGACTATGACTTCAAAACAAACTGATGAATAACTAGTTTTCAATCAGACTAGTAAAAACTGTTCAAATAATTTAAAAAGATAATTTTAAAAGTGAAAATTTGACGCGCAATTTGTCTTCGCGGACCACGTAAAATGTTTTGGCGGGCCGTGACTAGCCCCGGGCCTTGAGTTTGACACTGTTCTAATAGAATACCGTAATTTTCGGACTATAAATCGCACCGGAGTATAAGTCGCACCAGCCATAAAATGCCCAAAAAAGTGAAAAAAGAACATATATATGTATATAAGTCGCTCCTGAGTATAAGTCACCCCCCCCCCCCAAACTATGAAAAAAACGCGACTTATAGTCCGAAAATTACGGTATGTTGTGTTTTATGCCAAATTCGAAGTCTCGCTCTATTCCTCACATTTCTACCCGCTCATCAGAAAAATCTTCCCGTGTGCGAGCTAATCCTCATCAAAGTGTGTAATTACTCACAGTTGACTCAATTGATTACAATTTCGACTTCACCCTTAACTGCATAATGGAGTTAATGATATCATGATCGAGTGATGGATGCTACCTCTCCAGGTTTGGTCATTTTGGCCGTGGCTTTATAGTTAGGCAAGGTCACCAGGTTCTGCTCCAGGGGGGCCGATTTGCCGACATTTAACGGCAGGACGTATCTCCTTGGCAGGTTTCTGCACAGTGAGTTGTAAAACTGACAAAGGAAAGCACAAAAGAGTGACTTGATGACCAAAATAGATGCTTCGGAAATGCTAATTGATGCAAATTCACCTTGTCCAACTCCTCTCCTGGATCTCTGCGGAGGTTCTCCAGGGTGAAGTCACCGATGACCTGTCCGTCATCCCCGCAGCACATGTCCATAACCAGCAGTCCGTTGTCCTCAAAGGCGTTGATCTGATGCAGCGTGAACATGGGAGCTGCGCGGTACGTCACTTCACTCTCCTGAAATTTAACACAGTCTTCTTCTGGCTTCTGATGGAGAGTTATCGCAGGCGTGTCTGGACACAAGTGGACTTAAATGCTCTGTTGGGCCAAAGACCAACTATGGAGTTCACTTGACTGAAGTCTGTTGTTGTGAATTAATGATAGTCATCACGAGCCGCTAATATTGGCTAGCTGAGCGAGGCCTTAAAGTGATCCTTGAGGGCAACCTGGTTGTTACGTTGGTGCACCTACTGTGTGTTTGCTCAATGGCCTGTGTGGAGCCAAGTGAGTGTGGCCTAGCTTTCACTCACTTTTCCAGTGTGCCGGTTGACCAGGTGGAAGACGGTGTCGCAACAGGGATCCCAGGTCATGACCTTTTGGAAACTCTTTCCTTGGATGCGGTAAAGCATGAACTTGAGCAGATCCAACTTGATGGGCTGCTCCACAAACACTATGTAGTTCTCAGACATGACTGGAGGAGGCACAGACAAAGAAAACAAATACAAAATTGACATGTGTGTTTAAGGTAAAATATCATTAGAATGTAGATTTTGCAACAGACACAAAATCCCGTTTTCGTTGTATAAAAGTTGTATAATGACAATAAAAGTATTTAATTTAATTTAATTTAATTTAATTTAATTTAATTTAATTTAATTTAATTTAATTTAATTTAATTTAATTTAATTTAATTTAATTTAATTTAATTTATCCATCCATCCATCCATCTTCTTCCGCTTATCCGGGGTCGGGTCGCGGGGGCAGCAGCTTCAGGAGGGACTCCCAGACTCCCCTCTCCCCAGCCACTTTAATTTAATTTCATTTAATTTCATTTAATTTCATTTAATTTCATTTAATTTCATTTAATTTCATTTAATTTCATTTAATTTCATTTAATTTCATGAACTGTAAGGTCACATCCTGGAATAATTTGGGTTTGACTAAAATGTCCCAGTGTTAAAATGAAAAAAGAAAATCAAAACAAAACACGGATATTGTTTCTGCGTGAGTAACACAAACGAGGGGCTTTCCTCCATGGCGCACCTCTTTTTGGCAAAACAGTACAAAGCAGTTATGTGACACAATCAAGGGAATTTGGAGACTAAAATATGTGCTTGTGTATAACCAAGTGTATGTGGTGGGAATTAACAGATTCTCTGCAACCACTGCAAATCTAGCGAGGGATGCAAGTGGGCGCCTTGAACCGCTTTACAATTCTTCCCTCTTGACAGAAAAAAAAAAAAATGTCTTGGTGCCTTCCAAGAATAGCATGGAGGTCTGCACAAAATCACATTGTGTGTGTACACAAGCAAATACACGTGAAGTCTCCTCTTGACTTGTATTCTGCTTCTGTAATTTTCAATATATGTTAAATTATACTTAAATTACTGTAATTTTCGGACTATAAATCGCGGTTTTTTTTCATAGTTTGGGTGGGGGGGGGCGACTTATACTCAGGAGCGACTTATATACATATATATGTTTTTTTTCCACTTTTTTGGGCATTTTATGGCTGGTGCGACTTATACTCCGGTGCGACTTATAGTCCGAAAATTACGGTATATTATAAATTGTACGGAATGGAGACAAAGCGAGACAATCAAACCTTTGCAGCCGGTAAGAACAGAACACAATACAAAGGCACGGTGATTGACATAGGGTGAGACGAGAATTTGAAGGAGTAATTCATTGGAATATGAAGGGGGAAAAATATATATAAAGTGTAGGCTGAAGCCAGTCAAATCGGGCCGGCGTCAAAGCTTTTCCCATAGTTCATTTGACTTCTCACCGAAGCTGTGATAGTAGCAGGGTTTTCTGGGTTCCTTTGCTCGGATGGAGCAGATCACTTTAGCTCCGTAGAGGTCTGCGCAGTCGTCGCTCGCCCCCGCCTCCCCAGGTGGGGGCACGCGGATGATGTTGTAGAAGAAACCTAAAGACGAGCAAACACGTCAATGTGTATGTGTGCAAAAGCTCCTCGGTGTAATAACAATGTGCATAAAAGTAGAGAAGGCAGAGTATTCGGAACATGAAATTGGAAGGAAAAGAAGCGAACACAATGAATGAATGAATAAATGATAATATGAATAATTAATATGATTTTTTTAATACAGTCAATACACAAAGGAAACTAAGATGTGCAAAGTATCCGGACACTTAATTTGGTGTATCAGCACAATACAAATGATATTCGGCAAATAAAGGAGCATTAAAAAAAAAAAGTTGCTGTTTTGGTTGAAGCGGTCAGAGTTGTTCGTTTGACTTGACTTTATTAATTCATGCTTGCAGTGGAGCCAAAAAAAAAGGCCCGACTGAAGAAACAGCAGAACTTTACAATAACAACAAATATTGAATATTTAAAAACATTCAATGTTTTTATAATAGTGAGCACGCTTCGATTCTGGGTTTGAATCCCAGTTCCTGTTAGCAGTTAATATTTTCTCTCTCATTTAATAAATACAACATAGACCACTTCAGTCACGTTAGGTGAAGTGGCTTGACTTAAGCATTTTGGTTTGGAATGTAGTGCGAGCTGTTACCTCCTTTCCCGTAAGAGTTGCCCATGTTGTACGTGCCCCCTTGGCGGTCATAATGTGGGTGGGCTGTGGCTGCATTGATAGCAACGTATTGGCTCCAGTCCACCTGAGATTGGCAAGCATCATTCATTTTTGTGCAATTTTTTATATACATCCAGAAAAACAAGACAGCGACACTATATTTGTCTCTCTACCTTTTCTTTTGTCTCCAGAGTTTGAGGATCGATCCTTCTCATGTAGTTGGTTTCGGTGCTGACGAAATAGTCTCCTTTGTACTTGACAAAATTCACGCTGGCATTGTCCGTGGCCTCTGCTCACAACACAATGATGGATTTAAACACTATAGAGCATCGGTGTCAAACTCAGGGCCCGGGGGCCAGATACGGCCCGCCACATCATTTTATGTGGCCCGCAAAATACAAAAATTACAAATCACTTTTGGAAAAATGGAGAAATTGCTAGCAATTTTTATTACATTCATTTTTTTCAAATATTTGAACACTTTTTAACTCGTCTGTGATTTCAAAACTAGCTATCATCAGCCGACACTGTATAAAATAAGGCGTAGACAGTCATAATGGCCCTCAGAAGGGAACTATGATTACAATGCAGCCCGCAACAAAAATGAGTTTGACACCCATGCATTTTGCCTGTCAAATTGCAGAATAGCCATTTTAAAGAGGCTGTGGGCAAATCTGAAAACATCACAAATTGGCCTCCATTGTAATAGATTTGGAGCGGAGTGTACACATTCTAATCTAATCTAATGCATTAAAAGTGTAATCCCTTTAACAAATGAAGCGGTGAGAAAAAAAAAAAGAAATAGCCGTGGCTTCTTTTTTTTTTTCTTTCCAACTCAAATGTTTAGGCTGATGAAAGGTGTCATCGGGATTTTTGAAGCTTTCCTGCCTTTTTTAAGCACATTGCAATTCTGAACACAATTTTATTACAGTGAGGCTTGCTCACAATTTAGAAGGATTTGGAACCCCCCCAAAATATGTGACAGGTTTTAGATTTTTACCTCTGCCAAGGATATTATGGATTACACAGATGATTTAAATTGCACGCAATGCTTGGCTACGGTTTGTTAAAATCCCCCGTTCAGGTGATTTAATTTTGTTAGGTGAAGGTCGACGATTGAACGTGAACATTGTGGCCTATAAAAATGGATGCTGCCTTGTTGAGTGTACAGCACTTTATTTGTATTCAATCTGATCTTATTTTTATTTTTTTTTAAGACATTTTATTTTATTTATTTTTTTAAGACGAGCAGCACATTCAACTATTGACTTTTGCTGCGGCCCCCTTTTGTCTGCAAAATACAAATACAATGCGTACAGTGCTTCTGCTCCGATGGATAATAATAATGCATTGAGTGATGACCGAGTTACGTACATTAGGATGCACTAAAAAGACATCCATTATATTCAGCATTTGAAGCGCACATACTTGGGGTCTGAAAACGTGAGAAGAATCGCGCAAAGATGTTCTTGCAGGGATCAGGCATGGCCAGCGTTCCGAACTCTGACACAACGATGCGGTTCTTCTCCGAGTTACGCACGTACGAGTCACTTCTCAGGAAACGGCTACTGTAGGTCACGTTGCCTTCACTGATGTGAAATCTGTGCATCATTGCCATGCCGTCGAACCAGTGGGTGTATCTTGGGTGGGAGAGACCTTGGCTTTAATATCAGCAGTGAGTGGAAAAAGCCACCCCAATGTGTGGCTGAAGGGCAAAATTCTTCAAGTTTGCCATGAAAAATGTGAAGGTATAACTTGGATGACTCAGTCATTGTTATTGTACCTGTCTTGGCCAAATTCAAACTTCCCCGGACCGTTCCTCAGGAAGCTCCCGTTGATCCATGTTGGGATCGTTCCTGTGATGGTAGTTGGGATGGGATCAGGGCTTTCCTCCACAGAGCTCACCAGTGGGGCCACACTCTCCAAACCTTTGGCCTGAGGGCATCTCTCCCTGCTGGACACTGGAAGGAAATGGAGAAAATGTTATAGGCTGTCACTTGTGCCGTTATAATGATACCTTTAGTATTAAAACCAGGCGTAATGATAAATAAATGTCATTTTGATATAAATATTGTATTATATAAAAGCTCATGCAACATGATAACACTTGTGGAATTTATCATTCATATTAATGAGCACACGCTACTAATACGATTATCAATACAAATAATTTAAATTAAAATTGAAAAATAATCATAAATATATTGATAAATTAATCCACTGTATGTTTAATAATATATAATACATGCTAAAAAGTAACACTAATGCTAATATTGTACAATTACTAATAATAATACAAATAGCAAATATTCAACTCAACTTTATTCATAGCGTACTTTAAAAACAACCATCACTGCATACAAAGTACTGTAGATATGGGGTAAAAATCACACATACAAAAAGAGTTTAAACAATAATTAATATCATTTTTTTTAAATAAAATGAAAAGAAAAACACTATGAAATGCTAAAACAATGCCGAGTGAAAAGCCCTAGAATAAAATTAAATAGACTACAATACATATACAAACAATACATCATAGATGAATCATTTGTACACAGTAAATAGATAATAAATTATGATATAAAATGTTATTTTTTTTACAATATTTCTGATATTATAACCCAAATAAAAAGATGTCAACATCTTAATTAAACTGTTGCATAAGAAAGTGCATACATGAGAGATACATGATCTATTGTGTGCCTTGTGAGATTATGTAATGCTTGGCGCACGCTAAATGACACCTGCTCTATCTGCTGCCTTATCTGCCATCCAAAAAGCAAGCAAAAAGCAAATCATTGTTGTGGATCAATAATGCACCACGTGCTGAGCTTGGGTTTCCACCGTTCTTACAATGCCAAGCGTTGGAATAAAGGGAAGAAATTCACTTTGTTCCTGAGATGCTAATAACACAGATAATGAAAACAAAAACAATGGCGAGATAAAATGCTAGAGGCTAGAACAGACTTTTACTTTGTCAACAACTTGAGGTTCAATTGCAATTACTGCTTCGTGCATTGGGGACGTAGCATAAGTTTTTGCCTGATCAAATTTATATATATACATATACCGTAATTTTATAAGTATAAGTCACACCAGCCATAAAATGCCCCAAAAAGTGAAAAAAAACATATATATGTATATAAGTCGCTCCTGAGTATAAGTCGCCCCCCCACCCAAACTATGGAAAAAAACGCGACTTATAGTCCGAAAATTACGGTATATATATATATATACATGTATACTATAAAATAATATATAACGGCGTCTACTCACATGGCTC
This sequence comes from Syngnathus typhle, assembly GCF_033458585.1. NCBI lineage: Eukaryota > Metazoa > Chordata > Actinopteri > Syngnathiformes > Syngnathidae > Syngnathus > Syngnathus typhle. Next base: position 19,567,943 of record NC_083742.1, read on the forward strand.
CGGCTCTGCGGTCCCGGACATGCTCGGCCTGTTGCTGTGCAAATCAAATGAGACTCAACACTGCGCTTTTATTACCGACGATCTGTGCAGGAGAGACTTTGGACTCCGGGATGGGTGTCGAGTTCAAGAGGTGATAACTCGACATAAAAAAAAAACGGTACATCAGTCGCGCTATCAAACTACTGCTCGTGAAAACGTCTCCAGGCGCTTCCTACTGTTGCTCTTGGATGACATAATACATCATGATGTTTTTCTTCAGTGTATAAAAATGTCAAGTTCCACCTGAGTCTTCGTAGCTTCAAAATCTTGCAGAAAGCTTTTAGAACTGATTGATCATTATTCCACCAATTGAAAGTTGGTGCATATTTACACATTCTATTGTGCAAATAATAAGTCCGGAGTCCAAAGTGGCATCTCTGCACATACTGTACATTCTTTGGGTGATAGACGACCTCGGCTGGAGATCATGTTGTGAGTTGTGCATCACATATTTTCGTGTGAATCTTGCCTGCAGCTCTCGTGTCAGAAAACCCAATGAATGCACGTTTGCTTTGGCGGTGGTTCTACGTTTGCACTGATCAAAGAAATTGACATTTTGATGAATAATCGTCATTATGTTGACTTTCAAAAAGGCAAAAAAGAGGCATTTTTCTTGATCGGATAAAAAAAACAGTGAGGTTCATTCATATTAAATGTTGCTAGGCATCCCAGCGCATGAGGCGTACTCCGAATTCAAATAAATATTAACTGGCCTTAACAGACAGCCTGCGTGGTGCAGCCGTGTTCCCCCTCTTGACATGAGTGGAGTGGAAACACGGCAAGTAGGAACAAGTCCTGCAGGAAGACCAGTCGGGGCACGAGACGTTTGTGAAGATTTAATTAAAGGACTTGTTCCTCGCTGCGTTGCGTGTACTTTCAAGGCATGAAATGCCAGGAAATGTTGAGCTCCAATTCTAAAAAAAAATCAAAAGGGAAGAGATGATCCAATGCACGGCCCGTACTTGTCATTCTTTGCGCAGGAGAATCCTTTTGAAATTGAGGCCAAATCATTAGGAACACCTCAACATAGTTTCAGCTGTCAACGACTGAATTTTAAATTAGACAAATATCCAATTAAGAGCAAACGTCCATCAAGGTTGGAGTGCATCCAACATCTTAATTAAGACTTTGGCGGGGAAGTAAAAATTGACAAAATTGCTTGGAACCGGAATTTTTTTTTTTCAAAAATCCAAGGAAGAATTCAAAGAATCAATTTTCAAAGGCAGAACAAATTGTTGAGCTTCTCCCAGGAGAGATTGAAGCACAATGATTGGTTAGCAACTAGCTTGCATCACCTGTGATGTCATTTTTAGTTGACAGCAAGTGGCAGTACGAGATGGCGGAAAACGCAATATTAATCACAATACTATGTTTAGATGAGTCGATGTGCAAACAAGTTATTATTGTAAAAAAAATATTTTTGACTTGACTTCTCCTTTAATGGTATTTTCAGCTTCGTCTTGAGATTCAACTGACTTTTTGACCCAGAACCTCTCGTACTCTTTTAATGATCCATATTTTTTTATTTGTTTGTATCCAGGGCCTGCCCTGCCTCTCGCCCAAAGTCAGTTGGGATCTATTCCATACTTACTTACACGCCCACCCGCCCTCGCTGGAGGCCCGTCCAGTCCGTCATAAATGAATTGATAAGAGGTCCGAACCTGCTCTTCCTAATATTTCTCGATAGCATTGAGGAACTATCATTGAGAGGCAATGTTTACTGCCACAAGGAGATAGAGAGCAACGCTGAGAGTCATGGAGAGTTCAGCAGGACTTCCTGACAGGTAGAACAGGCTGAGACCAAGCGGCTACAAAAGGCCTTTGGGAGCCTCCCCTTCCTCCGGCAGATCCATCACCGACGCCGTGCAGCAGGTAGACCTCAATACAAGAGGTTTAATCATCACAAGGGGAGGTGAGAGGGGGGGGGGGGTTATTGTGAACACGGAGCAGCGATAAGCACAACAATGTTTTAGAGAGATTTGACGAAGAATTTTAATTAGCTTTCAATTAATTGCATATCAGAGGAGCACACAGAGGGATGTCGACTATCTCGGTTTATTCTCTTATTGTCGTGCTTCATCTGTCTCGCCGCGGCTAGATGAAAAGGGGTCGCCTGAGTCCAAGTCAGGAAACAACTTCAGCGATGGAACCTGCAAACTGGCGGACAATCCTCTGGAACTATTTTCAGGTAGAATTCCTCTGGGTTTTTTTTTTTTTCCCTACAACGCAGGGTGGGGGGGTGGGGGGTGGGGGGGGGGGATAACTAAACTACACAGATGAATTGTCCCATCTAGTGGTTAACTGATTGAATGGTTCAGGTATTTTCTCTCTCATAATGAAAAAAAAATCATCATCATATTTGTCCTCATTAGGAGTCCTAGGTGAGCTTGGAGACAAGGTTCATCCTGCATTGCTCATCAATCAAACGCAGGGACCAACGTGACCTGTTTATTTTTAAAACCGACAGCTACTTTTGGGATATTGAGTCACGCAAAGGGCCAGCACTTTCACACAATTCACAAAAAGGTTCAAAATATCTTGATTTAGATTCTTGTATCTTTTGGCAATACTTAATAATATCCAATATCATAATCATACCCAGCATTAATACGCTCTCAAGATTTGTTTTCCAACACTGACTGTCAATATTGTCAATGTCACCATCTGGTTATTTATTATTGTAATGCTTCCTTGGTTGGATTTTGTGTTTGAGAGCAAACACACCCACACGCCAGTAATCCAGATGTCGGCTCCTCACGCTCTCACGCAAGCGTTTAATTCCTAGTTACAATGGATTGACATCAAAATGTCGAAATGATTCTATTTGGGTATTATTTATAGAACTGAATTGAAATTAAAAAATAAATACAACAAGCATTAACAGTTAAACGTATTTACCTCGTGTTGTCGATGATGTGTGGGTGAAAAAAAAAAAAAAAATGAAGGTCATGAGAAATGTTCCGAAGAAGCCACCTGTGCGGTCCGCTTAGCTATTGGCTGACCTTCATCCCTGGGGGGACCAATAGTGAGTGTTGCTGCATTCCCAAAGGGGGAGTTGGCGGCGGAAGACCGTTTAAAAGCCAGTGAGCGTTGAGTGGCCTCTTTCGAGACGCATCAATCAACATGATCCCAATTGTGTTGGCCTCACTTCTCATTGCTGCTGGTAAGAACATCTGGGCTTCTTCACTTGTGTGTGTGTGTGTCGGGGGGGGAACAGCCTCAGGCCTTTGACATTAAGGCAGTGCTTCTCAATTATTTTCTGTTACGCCCCCCCTAGCAAGAAGAAAACTATTCGCGCCCCCCCTCCCCACCGTGACTATCCTAAATTGTCTTGTAAGTCGTAAAATGTTGCACTGTCGCAAACGTGACAGAAGTAACAATGAGAGCGCCACTGCCCCCTGCTGTAGCAAACGCGCAATTACACTTTATTCTAGTACTGCCAAAAAAAAAGCCTGTTCCCCAGGGTCACACGCGCCCCCCCAGGAATAGCACCGCGCCCCCCAAGGGGGGCGCGCCCCACTATTTGAGAAGCACTGCATTAAGGACAAGGTATGCACTGCCTTAGTTTCCAGCAGATGGCCCCAGATGGTCTTTTTTTTTGTTGTTGTTGGTTTGTTTTATTTTTGGGTAGGGAGCAAGGTGGCCGAGTGGTCAAAGTTCAAGTTTGAATCTCCACTCCGGCTAATGATGTTCATTATGGTTTAAGGCCCGAGTGAGTAGAAAAGTGAATGGTGTCATTTTACATGTTGGTAAAGTGAAGTTTACCTGAGAGATGAAAATTCAATTTTTTCTTCTTTTTTTTTTTTTTTTGTGCTTGTTTTTGCTAATTCTACCTGGCAACAAGTAGCTATGCAAATGAGTATCATAAATCAGAGCAAAGATGGATGGATAAACAGATAGATAGCTAAAAAAAAAATTATTGATCCATTGAGGATTGTTATTTCTGCTGCCTGGACTTTTCTTGATACATTTTTTTGCACTGATTCAGAATCTGCTCTTCCTGTGATGTCATAGATACAAACGCCATATTATATATTACGCAATCTTTTATAAGTCAAACCATCTCAACAAGAAGATTGAAAAGAAATGTTTCTTCAACCTATTGCCCTTCACACGTCCTTTTCCCTCAGCCCTCGGGTGCGGCACGCCGCCCGTGGAGCCTCGGACCTCCCGTGTGGTCAACGGCGAAGACGCTAGGCCTCACAGCTGGCCTTGGCAGGTAACGCCAATGCACATCTGTCGGACTTTTCAAACGAGCTGGCAAGCGTCACGCGCCTGGCATCAGACTGAAGAGCTGCTCAAAGTGCAGTAATTAGATGTTTCCCTCTGAAATGTGCTGCCAAAAACCTTCTTGTGTCTGTGCAGATTTCTCTTCAGTATGAGAGGGATGGAGAGTGGAGGCACACTTGTGGCGGATCTCTGATTGCTGACAACTGGGTCATGACAGCCGCTCATTGCATCAAGTAGGAGAGCTAACTCACAATTGCAACCGTGTAGACGCAAACGCGGCCTGCGACAAAAGGTCCTCGGGTTCGATTCTGGCATCGTTTGCGGAGGAGGTTCTCTGTGTTTCTTTCCACAGCAACAAGCTGTCCTACAGGGTGTTTGTGGGCAAACACAACCTGGTGGAGGAAGAGGCCGGCTCCAAGGCCATCCTGCCCGAGAAGATCATTGTGCACGAGAAATGGAACCCCATCTTTGTGGCTTTTGGGTAAGAAAAAAATACCGTAATTTTCGGACTATAAGTCGCGTTTTTTTTTCATAGTTTTGCGACTTATACTCAGGAGCGACTTATATACATATATATGGGGTTTTTTTTCACTTTTTGGGCATTTTATTGCTGGTGCGATTTATACTCCGGTGCGACTTATAGTCCGAAAATTACGGTAAGTGAAAATAAGACTATCTGGGCTCCCAAGTAGCACAGTCAATGAAATCCAAATTCTCCAAACGTGTGATTTTGAAATAACATCCTGGTGAGTGTTTCATTCGAAAGGGGAATTGGTTACTGCAGAGCCAGCGTGTACATTTTAATTTGGGGTTCAGCACAAACAATGAATTCTCACTCAGAAACGACATCGCCTTGATCAAGCTGTCCGAGCCGGTGACTTTGAGCGACCAGGTTCAGCTGGCATGCGTTCCCCCCGCTGACACCCTCTTGACCAACCTCTACCCCTGTTACATCACTGGATGGGGTAGACTGTACAGTAAGTCAACCCCCCCTGGTTTTTCTTCCAGGTGAGCAGCTCCAGACTGTCTTTTGGATCATGTCGAAACAAGCATCCCCGGCAATCCTCCTGAGTTGCCATGAAAATAACACACGTTAAATCCCATCCGAATCATTTCTGGCAGTTTAAGCTCCTAAATTGAACATTTGCGACTGCCCGTGGAAGCCGCTGGCGATGAGCTAGAACGCGTGCGGTCGCTCACACGGTGCGATGCGTCTTCTAGCCGGAGGCCCGATTGCTGATAAGCTGCAGCAGGCTTTGATGCCGGTGGCTGACCACCCCACTTGCTCGCAGCCTGACTGGTGGGGCATCGCTGTCAGGACCAGCATGGTGTGTGCTGGTGGCGATGGAATCGTGGCTGGATGCAATGTAAGGAAGTCATACCCAAAGATAAATCCAAATTATACACAATCAGAGACTTTGTGTCAACTATTTCGTCAGTGTGCCTGTAACCAGCCGAAGCAGCGGCAGAATAAAACATGATGTCTTACTTCTCAGGGAGACTCAGGCGGACCTCTGAACTGTAAGAACATGGAGGGTACCTGGGAGGTCCACGGCATTGCCAGTTTTGTCTCCGGCTTGGGATGCAACTACGCGAAGAAGCCCACCGTCTTCACCCGCGTGTCCGCCTTCAACGACTGGATTGATCAGGTACAGGCCGCACAAATTCTACTTTGCTTCATGTCACTTTTGCTTTTTTTTTTTTTAAACGACATTTTGAAATCGGTGTCTTTTAGGTTATGATGAACAACTAAAGAGAATGAAGTGTCAATAAATCCACACAAGTCTGCATTGGTCTCGTGTGGTGATGTGATGTCATATTCAGAACGTGACACATGAGGTAACTGTCATCCATTTTTGGGGGTCACTGAAGCACCCCTTGAGAAAATCCACAAAATTAAGAAACATTGAGACTTTTTTAAAATTGTATGTCCTTTTTTTAACAAACTAGAGAAGTGTAATAATTGTATCTGTCTAGGTACATACACTACCGTTCAAAAGTTTGGGGTCACAAAATTGTTTGGGTGACCCCAAACTTTTGAACGGTAGTGTAAATATTATTATAATAAAATATTATGAATTAAATATTATAAATTACATTTTAGATTTGTATAAGATTATATATAATCTATGAATATTAGTATACATATATATTATAAGATTTTTTACACAGAAGATTATATATATAATCTATAAATAATTATCTAAATAAATATATACACTACCGTTCAAAAGTTTGGGGTCACAAAATTGTTTGGGTGACCCCAAACTTTTGAACGGTAGTGTATATCGAAGTACTTCCCCTTTGCCTGAAAATGGTTTGATCCACCCCATCCCTCCCACTTCTGAGCTTGGGGCGAGTACACACTCATCCAGTCATTATTCAGTAGTGTGATTTAGTCCGCCACCTTGCTTAAAAAGGTCACTTGGCAAATTTCCTAACTTTTCCATTAGCAATACATTATCATCGTAACCGGGCCTAACTTTTTCTGCGATTAAACGTACGTCACCGTTTATTAGGTAGGGGATAGCTGACACTTTTTTTCCTGACTACAACAATCTTCCATTTGCAACCCGATCACTTCCTGAGAGTATTCCAAGGAGCATCCCGATTACGAATGAGGGCATACAGTCGAACAAACGGTGGCTATAAATCAGCACCAAGTGATAAAATCTGTCTTCTGTACAAAACCTAGCATCTGAGCAGCTGTGTATATTTTTTTTCTATCCACAATTGTTTTGCTCTTGGTGGTGTGCAGGGGGATTTTTTTTTACATGGGAAATTTGTGTCTTGGCTCAATAAAGGCTGCTAAATGATTGGACTAAACATTGAAGAACAATGACAACAATTATCCAGCAGGTGTCCTCACTCGCTTATCTTGTAAAACAGGCCCTGACTAGTTTTCACTGCCTATGATAACCTCCCAAAAAGTGAACAGATTGAGAACCGACAAACACGTGACGCGCTGCAAATTTCTCCCCAAAAAACAGGCTCGCTACAACAACATGGCGTCAGCTCCTTTATGAAACTGACCCTTGGTCTAAAATATGAGACTAATATCCCTCCATGGCGTGTCTTTATGAAAACCATAATGCTCAGCCGGGGAATGCGACCTCATATTCTTGTGATAAGAAAAAATGAGGAGGGTGACAATGCCAAAGCTGAGATTAACACTTCTCTGGTTTATATGCCTCACTGTAATGAGCGTGCCGTGCCGTGCCGTGCGTGTGTGAGAGAGTCATGGTCTGAAATAATAATATTGATGAGAAAATGAAATAGTCTTCTGCCCAGCACATTCAATTGGTCACATTTGCAGCACCGATTTGACAGGGAAATTGACGACCAGGGCACGAGAGGTTGAACGAGCAAGATAGGAAAATTCATTAATTTGTGTGTGTGTCAAAGTCAAAAGTCAAAGTCTGCTTTATTGTCAATTTCTTAACATGCCAAGACACACAAAGAAATCAAAATTACGTTCCCACTATCCCACGGTGACAAGACATAGTACACAATATGCATATAATGTGTGTGTGTGTGTGTGTGTGTGTGTGTGTGCGTGCGTGCGTGCGTGCGTGCGTGTGCACGTAAGTATGAATGCGTGTGAAAAAAAAATTATGTGTCCTTCAGTTTCGATCCTTATATAAAATAAAAATGAAAAAAAAACTGCACTATTTATTGTAATTTGGTTCAAAATGCAATTAAGTGGGCAACAATGTGCAACAGTGGTTAAAAGGGGTATAATGTGCTTTAATTGAAATCCTTGACATTTATTTCGTTTTCAAAGTACGAAATGAATTATTTGCAAATATGTTTAACACTCCGAATGAATTTCTTCAGACTGAACCTGTTCACTCTTCAGCTGAATTTCTTGGAGAAGAGGTTGGTGGCCTCCAAAGAATGCTTTTGTCTGACAGGTTGAACTCGAACACACACAGTGCGAAATGAGGACAGGGAACCATGCTGTTGTGCTCCATAGTAACCAGAAAAAGGGGAAGGGAACTTGTCTGAAGAGGCTTAAATAAGGGACAAGTGATCTTCCATGCAGAATAGAAAGAATGACGTGTCATTTTATATTTCTTCTTTTTTCGTGCTGTGAAACTATTAAGCCACACGAAAAAATGCTTTCAATATTTTCCCAGTCTAACTGCTCAAGCTAGAGAAACTAAAATTTCAATACTAGTAGTGCCGTTAAAGCAAGCACCAAAAAGTCCCGTTTTTTTTTGTTGTTGAGCCCGGAAATCCATTAATATAATACTGATTAAAAAAGATTATTGACAGTTTGGCATCTTGTGTGTGGACTTTCACCAAAGTGTGAGGAGTTGATGGGATGTTCCAAGAGTGCACAGCTCAGTAGGGAGCATAGAGGGGGAGGGAGAGAGAGGGGGGGGGGGGTGTAGTGGGGGAGGGACCGTCCACTCATGCACATCCCCACACACAACCCGATCTCCCTGCAGCCTGTCAACATTTACTGCGTAGCGACCGGGACTCCTCCGGGGATGACCGCCGGCCGGCGCGCACCGACTTGGGCTCAATCGGTGACCTACTTTTACCCCCCCAAGACTTTCTCATTTTCCTGTAGGTGAGTGGCTTGTGTTATTGCTGACTATTTATGAGCTAGTACATGCTTTGCAGGAGAGAAGGAGGACAACAAACTAAAAGGTAAGTTGGAGAAATATTTTGGGGTACAAAAAGTAAGCATGTCTTTTTAATCCGGTTTTTCATGGCAATTATTGGACATAGCAAGAGACAATGTGTAAGATGTTCTGTTCACCTGTATAGTACTTTTAAGAAACTTTTAGCCTGTATGACCTTTTTAGTTTTATTGTCAAGGGTTGTTTTTTTTTTTTTGATGCGTGTTATTTTCAAACATTTACGGTAGCTATATATAGCGAGACAAACGTGTTTTTCCAGATCATCGTTCAACGTAGACAACCTAATAACAAAACAGACAAGACGAAAACACTGTCGGTTAACCAACCGACAAATGTTTGTTTTAATTGCCATAGCTTTGTCAAAACAAATCCAGTCATAGCCTCCGACTTTAGCACACTTCTGAATGACAACTCGTTGATCTAGTTCGACCCAGAAAAACAGTGTGAGTTTTTCCCTCCCTGCTAGCAAAGTGATATTTGAATAAGGCAAGTCTGACTTGTATGCATGCAGGTACTTTGTCACATGAGAGGAAGTTGTCTCGCTGTGCAATGGGGATGGATGGATGGATGCATTATGCAAAAGTTCACCTGATTAGCATGCTAGGCGCGAGTTGCACGCGCATTTGTACAAAGAGGGCATTCTCGGTCGCTGCTAATGTTTGCATTCATTTACATTCAATTAGTAGCCTATGTGAGCATACGCACAATAGCCGCTTCATTCATGTGGAACATTGAGGACTCCTCACTGTGCATTGACAGTTTTCCAACCAAAAGCTGCAAGGGGAGTTATTGCGTAACAGGTTGCTATTTATATTGACCGGAGCCTCAGAGCGCATGCGCCCGTGGAATAATCTACATGTTTGTAGATGACTGATTTATGCACTTTAAATCACTTTTAAAGGCAGTCATTGGAAATTTTTCGTAAAAAAAAACCCGGTACATTAAATAATAATAATGATAATAATAATAACAATAATAATCATAATGACATTTAATTACAGCTCTTGTATTGGTCTGATTAAATCCTGGAGGGGTACTTAATATAAGAATGTTGTTTATTTATTTTATTTATTTATTTAAATTATTTATTATTTATATTTAAATAAATAAATTAGAATATTGGAAATGTATTGTTTTATTTTTGTACCTATTGTTTGTTTCAATATCCATCCATCCATCCATGATATATGGGTCAGTTTCGAAACCAACAAGAAAACAAGCAAGCGAAAACTTGCGTTATTTCCAAGTCCCTGTAGTGAAAACATACCCTGAGAAAGTTTCCACCGCATTGTAAATCCTTTTTATGCAATGAAGCTGTCACAAAAGATGTTCTTGTGTTACTTCTTACACGCACAAATGGATTGGAGTTGAGTGTCTGTAGGGATACGAGCACATTGGCCATGTGACAAACTTGGCTGAGACAAAGTAGTCTTTAGCGAGCTCATCTTTCTTGTGGACTCAGCGGATCCACGTGACAGGCCAACCCGGGCCAGACACATTTGCGTGTCTGTGGGTGCTTATGTGTGTGTGCACGGGCCTGGAAATGAAAGCCATTGTCCTTTTCTTTCAGGCTCTCCATGTGGCACAGGAAGTGAGTTTTGTGGAAGCCTCCACTGAGCTCTTCTCTCTCCCCGTTCTGGCTATGGAGCACGAAGTGAGGACGGGGCTGTCGGCGTGGGCCATCGCCGCCATCGTTTGCAACTCGGCGGTGGGCGTCCTCATCCTCATCCTCTTTGTCGTCCTGTACAAGGCCTGCCAGGTGCCATCCAAACCGGCGCCCGTCTTCACGTCTGAACCGGCGAAGAAGCAGCAGAAGTCTGAGCACAAGTATCTTCTAGCAGCCTGATGGTGACAAAGCGAACCCAAAAGGAGCTCCTCTTTTGTCTTATAATATTTCGAGGCTATCACCGTGCTGCAGCTTCGTGTGCAAAGACTCGAAGCAAGACCGAGCCGGCCGGCCGGCCGGCCCAATCCTCTTATCCCTGCGGTGCGTCTCTGGGACTGTCCATCTGTCAGTCTATTTGCTCTGCGGCTCCGCTCATTTTGAGAGGAATACCACAAACTTGAGCGGTATTGTTGGCTAGAAGGAGAAATCACACGAGGGTGAAAGTCTTTTTATTTATTTATTTATTTTTATAGACAGGAATTCAACCTTTGCTAAAAAGTCCTAAATTGTAGGGGGGAGCAATTATTACTTTGTCTTAATGTGCCTTACTTCGATTGCTGCCGTTTATTCAGTGTACTGGCAATAATAGACAGAGCAAAGCAGTACGTTTTTTTTATTGCGCATTAATCAGGACAAGATGTCATATTCCTTTATAACGGCCACTGATGTCTTCACGAGAAATCAGTTTGGGAATTGTATGTTGAGTTTCGAAGTTTATAACTCGCCGATTTTCATTGTAATAGACTCCATAAAAAAAAAAACGGTGGCAGTACATTCCATCAACACGGCGGACATGCTAAAAGATTTATTAGAAGCGATTTTTTTCCATTAGGTTGAAATAAAGCATTTCAAAGACAGCCAGTTGTTTTCACATTTTGTTAACAGTGAATTAAAGCCTCAATTCTGAGAACTAATTTTAGAGCAATACTTTTGGATGCATATTATGGCAGATGTCATGACATCATCCGGAGGAGACGAGGCATTTCCTGTTTGGGGTACAAATCTTTAGCAGTCTCGCAGTAGCTCTTTTTCCTCTTCTGGTGTAGATAGGGCCAAGGTGGGGCGGCGTTGAGCACCGTATCGCCGCAAAGGTTAGCTTAGCATAACATAGCTCGTCGCCTTATTTTCTTTGCAACATTTTTACCCATCTTTTGTATTGGAGATTTTGCAACGTACAGCAGAGCCACAGCCTATTTTTCCTCCTGTCCTCGCTGACTCCTTGCCCTCTCTTTGGCCTCCAACACTGCCTTGTAACTGGACCAGCGCCAGAACTTTGCAAAGGGGCCAGCGCAGTCGGACTTACTGATCTGCTTCAAAGTGGCACGCGTGGTTGTGAAGGTCAGCGCATTCTGACTCAGTGCGGCGCGTGAACCACCGCGCTGATCTTGATAAATGCTTATTGATTCTCACAGCTAGAAAAAGAAATTCACTCCAGTGCTGCACCAAATGGAGGAAAATTATAAATGAACATTCATCTCTTCCTCTGCTCCAGTGCACTGTAATCGCTCCACCTCGGGAGAGAGCGATGCAGTCCGGACGATGTTTACGGCGACTGGAGATTAGGCCCTCGCCATTAGTCACCACTTCCTTACAACTCAAGAGCCGCCCGGCCCACACGGGGCAATTTCTGTCGACTTGTCCCGATGTGAGCTGAGATGAAAGAGAGTCAGTGAACTCACCACGGACTTACGTAATGAGGGGGAGAAATAGCATGTAGAGATTACTAATAAACATTGGCCATAGGGCCAGTAATCTGCAGCTCCATCTGGACCCCTGGAGGGGTTTGCGTAACCTCATCAACATCATCACAATAGAGATAAAAAGGAATCTATCTTTTTGGTCATGCATGTGCGCACTCACAGCTTGGAGCTCAATGTTGGAAATGCAATTTGTTCAATGTTTATACGGACACAAAGACATGCAAATTGTGGGTGGGTGCTATGTTGCTTGTTCCACCTATGAATAATTAATAACAAACTGTAATCACTTTTAATCAGATTTTAAATCCCGGGCCCCCACAGAGTTGCCAGCACGCATTCAACAAAGAAGGTCATTAAAGTCTTTTTAACAACAGCTCATGGGGAGATGTTATTCAAATTAATGTTGTTTAAAGGAGACATACTATTAACATTTATTTATTTATCTATCTATTGCAATTTTGCTTACTTATTCATCACAGAATGTGAGTGTATATAAAAAAAAAAACCTCAACAATGGTGACAGAATTGATGAACGAGACTGCCCCCTGTCGGCTCACGTGTGAACTACACATCGCCGTCTGCTAGTTGTGAATATCCTCCATGAACTGCTGAGACGCAGAGAACACGCTGCTGCTGCCCTCTGCCGGTCAACGTGCAAACTAACAAGTTTTGATCTCCATTCATCCATTTGATGTCTATCTCACTGGAACCTCTTCCAGTTGACTTATGGTGGGCACGACGTGACTGATCGCCAATCAATCACAGTGTATGTGGCACTGAGATGAGCCCAAGCCAGTAGCTTTGATTAGAATGTTTAAGATGAAGTGCTTTTGGGAAGTCATCTGTCAGAAAGGCACACCATGATTTATCCCGTGAAATTTTTGCAAGGCTTCTTTGCCTAAGCTTGTGACTCGTGAGAGCATCCTCTGTATGTTTTTGTATAATACTTAAATAAAACAGACTTTTATCAACATTGCAAAACATAGCAACAAGCAAGGATTTGTCATATTTGAATTCCTAAAGCACCACTAGGAAGAAGCATTGGGGCTACTGCATTCTTTTTTTATGATCTGTTAATGATTTAAGGTTTTGCTAGTTTCACAAAACGATATCACAATATAAATGTTATCAATCACGATGAATACCACGCGTAAATATCTCTATCGAGCATTTTTGGTTGAAAATAAATGACTAATGTTAACGTACACTACCGTTCAAAAGTTTGGGGTCACAAAATTGTTTGGGTGACCCCAAACTTTTGAACGGTCGTGTAAATATTATTATAATAAAATATTGTGAATTAAATATTATAAATTATATCTTATATTTGTATATATATAATCTATGAATGTAAGTATACATATATATTATAAGATTTTTTACACAGAAGATTATATATAAAATCTATCAATAATTATCTAAATAAATATATACACTAAAATTGTTTGGGTGACCCCAAACTTTTGAACGGTCGTGTAAATATTATTATAATAAAATATTATGAATTAAATATTATAAATTATATCTTATATTTGTATATATATAATCTATGAATGTAAGTATACATATACATTATAAGATTTTTTTACACAGAAGATTATATATATAATCTACTATAAATAATTATCTAAATAAATATATACACTACCGTTCAAAAGTTTGGGGTCACCCAAACAATTTTGTGACCCCAAACTTTTGAACGGTAGTGTATGTGATGGGCCTCTGTTGTGTCCTCGAGCCTCAGCTTGGTCCACCATATCCGGAAGTGGGTGGCGGCCCAGCCCAGCCCAGCAGTCACCCCATAGCCACCGTCGACATTAGTACCAGCTGGGATGAAGCGCACTTCCGTGAGTGAGCAGGGGTTTGTATTATTTCTCGTCTGATCGGATCCCACGGGCATCACATTCCCGACACGATCTGGTCGTGAGCTGCGTCGTCGTCTTGGGCGAAAAGGAGGCGACATGATGGAGGAGATCGACCGATTCCAAGTGCCCAACGTCGTGCAGGAAACGGAGATGCAGCCGCTGGTACGACGCCACAAATTGGCATCATTTGTCTTTTCTCCCGATTCCAATATATTGATCATCTATCTCATTGCTAACGCGCGTGGCCTTGCACCGGTAAATGAGCGGACGATGTGTCAAAGCAAACGTTTTTTGTTTTGTTTTTTTGGTCACAATGTGAAACTAAGGAGTGCTTTATGTTAAATGTCATTGTGGCTCGAACGTGTTGTGGAGCGAACCGCAACCGTCACGTCCACGTCATCCTCATCTCCATCGTTTGGCGGAAGCCACATCACCAGCATCCACGCACGCACGCACGCAGCAACTTGCTCCAGCGTGTGATGGCGTTGATGGAGCTTAAAACAGTGGCGCCATGGGGCTTTTATTGGACTTCACGTTGAACGTCATGATAGTGGAAGGGTTCATTTGCCTGCCATGTGTGCCGACGTTGTGAGTTCGAGTCCCGTACATGACGGTGACCAAAAAAAAGTCTGTTCACTCGTTTTTCGGGGTTTTTTTTTAACTACCGTTTTTCTCCATGTATAATGCGCCCCCATGTATAATACGCACCCTAAAAATGGCATGTTGATGCTGGAAAAAAGCCTGTACCCATGTATAATACGCACCCAAATTTTGACTCCTACTTAAGTCGGTTAACGTAAAATTATTTCAGAAAAAAGATCTTTGGGAACAACCGGATGTTATTCTGCCGGTCAGTATCACTGCGCATGCGCTAGCAAACTCGATAGGGAAGAAATGTTTCGGATTTGTGTAGGGTACATTGTGACAGCAAACGAGCAGATGATCGAGCTAGCGTCTGATACGAGAGCATTGTGTTCGTATGGAGCGTGTTTGAATCTGTAATGGCGGCCTCCGTATCATATCCGGATTTTTAAAAAAATAATATATTTTTTTTTTTTGTACCCATGTATAATGCGCACCCCAGATTTTAGGACAATAAATTAGTTAAATTTTGCGCATTATACATGGAAAAAAACGGTATCTATGAAATCCTGCTTTGAAACCCTCACCATACTTTAAAACCCTACTTGAAAACCCTAATTTGAACCACTGACCCTCCTTTAAGACCCTACTTTGAAATGATGACATTAGTTTAAAACCCTAACCCTACTTTGAAAAGCTGGCCCTACTGAAATGAACTCAATTAATTTTCCCAGCCCTAACTGTGACATTTCAGCCATTATTGACTGATGCGTATTTGTCTTCTCACGTTGCCAGGACCCGGCCTCCTCCACGGCCTCGGAGGCTGACTCGGACACCAGAGAGGGCGAACCCGTCCCCCTCAACTACAAGCCCTCCCCCCTCCAGATGAAAATAGGTGAGCATTGATGGCATCTCTTGATAACATCGTGTTAATGCTTTGGCGACATGTCCTGTTTTTGTTCGACCTTTGCCCCCCCCCCCCCATTGTAATCCAATGAGGTCGAGTTGGACAGCAGCTTGGATGATGTCCAACGTATTAGCTGTCAATCTTTTTACACTGTTGTCTCTCCTCGTGCAGCGTCGCCAAGATGAAGCACGAATTACGGCCGGAGTCACACTTCATCGTACTCTGTCTCATCCAAATGTCACGACTATCAGCCAATGTTCTTTAGGACGTAAACTCCATTATTCAGTGACCTTTCAAATAAAGCCATTTAAAAAGTGCAATGTCACTTTTCCCCTCACAATTGCATCAAGTTTGATGAGGAACATGACAAGTAGCTCGCTAGCAAGAGCCAATAAATGAGAAATTGGAAAATGTCACATTATGACTATATTTTTATTTCAGTGAATAGATGAGAACAATAAATAAAGAGACAAGCCTTCACTTGATGCTCAAGCACTCGCTGCTACGGTTCCTCTGATGGTGACAATTTGCTTTTACGATCATCACAAAGTAGCAAGAGGAAGCCAATTCCCTTTTCTCATCATCACACTTCCTGATGAGCGCCGGTTTTAATTACGCTCATCTTATTCCGCTCGTGAGTAGTTACACAAGGGCATCGGAGAAACAGCACAAATCTGGAAAAACTAAAAAGACCAATGCTTCATGTTGGAAGCGTGTGTGTGTGTGTGTGTGTGTGTGTGTGTGTGTGTGTGTGACAAAGAAGCCAAGCATGCTGACCTTCATTACTTGGGTGTGTCTTGCAGAGAAACAGAGAGAGCTAGCCAGGAAGGGCTCGTTGAAGAACGGCAACGTCGTGGGCAGTCCGGTCAACAACCAGCCCAAGAAGAACAACGTCATGGCCAGAACCCGGTGAGCAGAACAGTCATGACTGACAATCTGTGAAGTTCAGTCTGGTCTCGTATTGGCGTGCGAGTTGTGTTTCCTTGAGCTGCTATCCATCAGCCATTATGCGGCCCGGTCACATGGGCTCTTAGGAGGAAGCGTTCCATCGATCCAGACGTCTGCTTTCTCGCTATGTCTGCTATTCCGTCCAGTCCTACCCACGCCCCAAATGCTTCCGTCTTATCTCCGCTTCTCGCTAACAGGTTGGTGGTGCCCAATAAAGGCTACTCCTCGTTAGACCAGAGTCCAGACGAGAAGCCCTTGGTTGCGTTGGACACAGACAGGTGAGCTCCGTCCGTCCGTCCGTCTGTCGGGGTTTTAAATGGTGGCCACGCTGAAGAACGATGCTTCTTTTCAGTGACGATGACTTTGACATGTCGAGATACTCATCGTCCGGATACTCCTCTGCTGAGGTGAGTTCAAATAGAATCGTGCGATTGATATCGTCGACAGCGCGTATTTCATGATGTTAGAGAGTTTCTACATTTTTCAGATTCAACGGTCAAAACGTTTGCAAACATGACCTGCGTCTCTTGTAGCAAATCAACCAAGATCTCAACATCCAGCTGCTGAAGGACGGTTACCGCTTGGATGAGATACCGGACGACGAGGACCTGGATCTGATCCCGCCTAAATCGGTTAACCCGACGTGCATTTGCTGCGAGGCAAGCCCCTCCACCACCTGTCACATCCAGTAACCCCTCCCCCTCTTAACTCCCTCATGTTGATTTTCTTCGCGGTGAGGCATGGTAAGAAATATACGACCAATTGAAATGCGCTAGAATAGGAATGACTCATTTATTAATTCATGAAATGTTTGTTAAGGGAAAATGGTGAAGGTAGTCTGATGTTCACAAGTCGCAAAGAGTTGGCACGATTGAGATTTGGGGTGTAGCTTCAGGTTGAACCTAAAATGCACTTCCATCCATCCATCCATCTTCTTGATGGGTGAATTTAATTCGCTGAGAGGTTGTTGCCAATGATAGCTTCATTTATTGACTAAACTTCTGTGTCAGAGACTCTCCACGCTTCACTTTTTGGCCACAGATACACATGAATTATAACTATAGTGGAATATTATTATAAAATAAATATTTTATTTTGTAGTTGAGCTGTAATTGTAGCGCCTTTTTTTGTTTCATCCTGAAAAGTCACCCCAAAGCTGAAGATGCTTTTTTTTCTCCCCTGCTAGTGCTGATGTTTTCCTCCTATGGCAGGACATGCACTTCTCCTCAACATAATCTTAAATGATGATATTGCTGACTCAGCTGCTCCGCTTAGTTAACATACGGTTTACAATTTCTAACTACTGTTGCCATGAGTTTAATCGGTGTGTGTTGAAGAGGCAAATGAGTACTGTAGCCCCCCCCCCCCCCCCCCCCGATTCATCTTCTCCGTCCTCCTGGCTTTGACCTTGACCCTAAAATTAACCCTAACCCAGCTGAAGAACAAATTGAAAAGGGAAGTTAGCAAGGACCATTTGCACATTTCATTTCTGCCCTTCCCAGCATGTTTGGACTGTGTGTTGTATTATTTTAAATGTGTTTTCACCTTTTTAGGCCTTTTTCTTGCACAGCAGCGACACTGTTTCCCCGTTAGTATTAAAAAAAGTATATATATATATATATTTAGGCAGGAAGCCAAAGGACAAAGTATTTCATGTCTTCTCCACCTTTAAATGTTTGTACATTTTATAGTGTCCATCTTCAGACACAGAAAGGATGTGACGTGTCTTTGCACACGCACACACATAGTACGCACGCACACACACACACACACAGGCATGCATGTACTGTACATAACTTTCCATGCCAATGTGAATAGTCGGCGGGCAATTGTGGGTCTTGCAGCTTCAGTTACTGACCTAGCTCCCTTAAAGAAACGGATTATTTGCACTTAGAGTTGCCTTAAGTACAAACAAGCTAACTATAATTGTGTATTATTTATTGCCATGATGTTGCCATGTTGTTGATTTTACTGAGCAATCTGTAACTTGATTTTGTTTTTAATTGTCAGCGTCAATTGTTTTTCCTTTTATAATGAATCATTTTAAGTTCAAAACCATTTCCATTATGGTATTTAACATTGTTATTATGTGTGGTGTATGAGAACACAAAATAAAAACAGCTAATCATGTGAGAGTATGTATATGGATGGAGAAGTAGGCCAGGATTAGGAAGAACATTCTTTTTAATGTTAAATCTGAGGCTTAATTATTACAATGCCTAAATGTCTAAATTTACACGAGGTACAGTACAATAGCATCATGATGGCTTCAACCCGAAAGGCACCGACACTGAATCACAGATGTCGTTATAACCGAAAAAAATTCACAAGTCTGAGAATTCGGAAAACATTTGTAGTGGCGCGATGCATCGTTAAAAACATAAAACCAGTACGATGACAAAAACAAGGTACTGAACAAATAAGACGTTTGCTACATGATGGAATTGATTTGTGAACTAAAGGGTGTATTCACAATTGCACCCTGGGTTCATTTTAGTGGTGGGCGGATCCATCCTAAAGTATTGATAATGTGTTATTCTAATTATGTTCTAGTTTTTAACAAATCAAAAGTCACAAAAACATTGGAAATTTGATGCGGCTACCGTAATAATTATATCGGTAGATGTGCTGGCCCTGTATTTCGATACCAAAATAGTTTCGCACACCACTAATTTGCTTCCCGAGATCTTCGTGATGCCACACAAAGGAACCTTGGTGCGGACCAAAAACAAACGGACCGACACCCGCTTTTTGAAATGTCTAGCGTTGCAAAACCTGGATTGAATTAGACTCTCTTGCAAAATTATTTTGCAGGTCTAATATTCAGAGCAAGAATGCAGCACCAAATTAAAAAAAGTCCGCTTAAGGTCCGGACCAAAGGAATTTTCTGGCGTAAAGACAGTCCCAGACAGATAAGGTGACGTTTTGCTTCATCACCACCACTAGGAGGCGCAGAATGTTCATGGAAACATCCCTGACAAAATACAACGTGGACAAACAAGCCAAAGTGTGCTGGCCGGTACTGCTGGTCAGACAAGTCACTTCATATTCACTCTAGGTTGCTGAACACCAGTGTGAACAAAATGGTGACCAAATATTCCTTTCGATAGTGGCGAGGTGGAGGAAGGCACAGTCCTTAAGTGAAGAAGACCTGTTTGCTTGGAATCGCTAAGAAACTTAGCATTTGCCATGACCTTTGTGTTAGATAAGTCTCGTCAAGGTATTCTTGATGCATTTTTGTTCGGTTTCTTCATAAGAGGTCACTCTGTAATGGGCTAAATTCGGATCTATATGATAATCTCATTTCTCTCAAATAGCTAAATAGTCCATTTCCCTCTATGTACATAGTACCGTAATTTTCGGACTATAAGTCGCAGTTTTTTTCATAGTTTGGGTGGGAGGGCGACTTATACTCAGGAGTGGAGCTGGTGTGACTTATACTCCGGTGCGACTTATAGTCCGAAAATTACGGTAATACTGTTCTATTGTATATACGCATTATATTTAATGCTCAAACTTGTGTGTGTGTGAATATATATATACACACACCATTAAGTCCCTTTCTGTTATGACGTGGAGCTGACTCATGTCCACATTACTAAACAGTATCAGTGAGCCGCTACAGACCATTTTCTATAGAGCGATACAACTTTGGGCGACTGGTGGGGCGCACCATAAACAAGTCGCTGGCCGTTAGCGGGGCACAGAGACAGAATTGAATGGACCTAACGTGGGTTTTTGGAATGTGGGATACGAGCTATGCTAACCCCCACACAAGATTCAAAGCCAGAACCTCAGAAGTACAAGGTAGATGGATAAGCACGATTCCATTGCATGGCTTGATGTTATATGACTCATTTCAAAATAAACACACTAGGTCAACCTGACGAGAGAATTTTGTATAAATACTTGTCACGTTGGTATAGAATGGAAACGACTCTGAGAGAACCTTGGTGGTAGCGCGGCGGCACGCAAGTGTCCATGTCGGCCTCCGTTTCATACCCCATGAGGGCTTTGGTCTCCGGAGTCTGACGACGACACGGAGACGGAGCTGCGGCGTCTCTTGGCGGCGCTGGCCCCCAGCAGCATGCTGGGATGGAAGCCGGCGTGGCGGCGGGCATGCTTGGTCAGGTGGTCGCTCCTCATGAAGCACTTGTCGCACAGCGGGCAGGTGAAGCGCTTCTCGCCCGTGTGCGTGCGGTAGTGGCGGGTCAGCTCGTCCGAGCGGGAGAATTTCTTGCCGCAGGCTGGCCAGGTGCACTCGAATGGACGCTCGCCTGAGGAAGAACATGGGGGAAGGAAGTTTTTAGATCCAGTAAGATGTGACTCACTAAACAAAAATACCACTTACCAGTAAGCTGTGTATACCGTATTTTCCGCCCTATAAGGCGCACCTAGAAACCTAAAATTTTCTCAAAAACCAACAGTGCGCCTTATAGTCCGGTGCGCCTTATATATGGACCAAATTACTAAATTTAAACTGGCCCAAAGCATTGTGTCATGAAATCAATCATAAGTGGCCCGCTGAAGACTATGAATCATGACTCAAAAAGACTATGGATCATTATTTTATGATTATAAAGTAATTTGTTCCGTCTGAAGTTGAAATAAAAAAGATAAAATGGAGAATGATTTGATTTGGATTAAAAATCTGACATGATGCATTAATGGTGCGCCTTATAGTCCGGTGCGCCTTATATAAGGATAAAGTTTTAAAATGGGCCATTCATTGAAGGTGCGCCTTATAGTCCGGTGCGCCTTATAGGCCGGAAAATACGGTAACTTTTTTTTTTTTTTTTATCATACTAGCTTTTATAGAAATTTGAAAATGACAGTATTATGCAAAACAAATTCTATAGTTCGAAAGTCTGTGTTGTTCAGTGGCACCACGAAGAGATCACTCTTTACAATCCAAACAAATTTGTTACTTCAGAAGTGTGTCTCAAACTGGTAAGCCCCTTGCGATAATCAGTAGCTGCAGTTTTTAGACAGATCAATCTTGTTTAGTGGTTCTTCAGAGTGCCACAAAAAATCAAGGATGAAGCAATTCTCATGCAAGCACAGTACAAACAGTTTTTCTGCCTCCGTGCACAAACATATGGTGTTTGTGCGCGAGCGCGTGTTTTCTAGGAACAGAATCAGAACACGTTCATTTAAGAACAAGTGAGTCATGATATGAGCTTTTTTTTTTTAAAGCACGAAAACCACAGTCTCCTCCCCCGCCCGCCACGTGCGCTACAGCACCACGTGTTTTCTCTTGTTTACAACCACGCGCGTGAGGGAAGGGCGGGGGTGCGTGACGTATGCGGAAGGGGGCGGGGTTTTCGTTTTTATCACGGTCACAATAAACTTCTAAAAAGCAGGACGATCATTTGATTTCACACTCTGGTTGGTTTAGCATCACGGAGGCGTGGGCGGGTCAAGTGGGCCACGAGAGACGGCTAGCACAGACGACAACGTGTCCCACGCATCAGCGAGTAAGGGGGCCTGGCCCCGTGTGGCGGCTGATATTGGTTCATATGAAAAATACAAATGGAGCCCTCCGCCAGGGTTTGTTAAAAGTCTTTTTTCCTCTCCAATGCATCTTGTCTGCCCCCGGGTCAAAAAACGCCCCGCCATCGATCAAATATACACGCACGCGCAGACACACCTCTTCCTCCACCCGCTCCCACTGGCTGAGCACGATGCTTCCTATTATTAGTTATCGTTATCGCACGATCATGTCACGACATGTTCTCACGAACCTTTATATCGTGACACAGTGACGTCACAACGTAGAGCTATTTGAACAGTGACGTCAACAACAGTGACGTCAACAATAGAACTACTGATAACAGGGCGGATCCTTTAAAAAATAAAAACATAGAGAACCGGCCAGGTGAGATTTACGTACCGGTATGCACCCTCAAGTGGGCTTTAAGGTGGGACGACTTTCCGTACATTTTGCCACAGCCGCTAAAGGGGCAGCGGTGTCTCTTCTCGGAGGACTCTTGCGGCTTCTCCGCCCTCCTCTTGCTCTCGACCGGCTTCTCCTTGTCGTCCTTGTGCACGGCGTCAGGCCGACATTTGTTCAGATCCAACAGAATCATCGCCACCATGAGCAAAGTTCGGTTCTCTTGGTTATCTTTGAGCGCGTTGTCCATTCGGACCGGAGGCGGTCGCGCGAGGACAGAGTCCGCAGAGACCTCGGACATGACCGCTGCTGGAAGGTTGCGCTGGCGGAGATTGAGAGTTGTTGCAAAAAAGAAAAAAAAAATCTCCAACCGGTGAAGAGGAGCTGGTGTGGTTGATCCTCCGCACACGTGCCGGCCGGCGACAATGTGACTGTCCCGCAATGAGTGTGGGCCGTTCGAAATGAGACAAAACAAACAGTCTCAGTCGGCAGAAACGCAACTGTGAAGAGTTTTCTTCTATTCTCTCTGTGTATTTTGTCGTTCAGGCAGCTTCCACGGCATCTAATCGAATGTCCTGCACACACGCGTCAACTTGTTTTCTCTGCTTGCTAGGGTTGGCTCGTGAGTGAACGATGGGTTCAAAAGAACGAATCTTTTCAGTGAACGACTCACTTCCTAAAGTGATTCGTTCTTTTTTCAGTTCATATGACTTCAACCAGTAGGTGTCGGTAATGCCCGTTGAAGCTGGTGCCACCTCGCCGTAAAAGAAAACGAAGAAGAAAATGACGTAACTTCCTCTTCACGAACGAGTCGTAAATTGCATTTCCCTTTCGCCAACGAACAAATCTGTTTGCTTATATAGGAAATAGAGAACCGCTCACTGAAACGCGGCTTCTTTTAAGCGCGTTTTCTCCAAGCTAACGGCTAACTTTATTGCATGAAGGGATGCGCCGTTATGCAACAACGGGGAGATTGTGCTTCTCTTCGGGTCATCTTGATTTTATAACACTTATAGTAGTTTTTAAACCACGTGTATGCATATATACGCTTAAATATTGTTATCCAATATATCTACTGCAATTTCACTTTGGATTGCTGGTTTGAAATTTACTTTTAATATTATTTCAATAAACATTTATGTTAAAACTTGTCTGGTGTTTTATTCCTTGTTTTTATATTCAGATAAACCTTTTGAGTGAACCGATTATAAAGATTCAGTTCAAACCGGAATGCACATCACTAGTATAAAACAGTGCAGACGGCTGATGACTGACAGGTTGAAATAGCCGACTGGTTGGTGACACAGGCTCTAACTCGGCAAGAACTTGGTTCGAACCCAGGTGTGCGCATATTCTGAAATGTCGTTTTGCACTTGGAACCTCGCTTTGTAAGCGTTTTTTTCCCATTCATTAGGGAAAAAGCTTAAGTCAAAGTGAAAAGTACCACACCCGCCCTCACCCCACCTCATGATTCGCTGTTTAATCTGAGACGTCATTCGGACACTCCATTAGGTACACCGCCATTTTCAGGTGTACCTAATCACAGGCCACTTCATTAGGGAAAAATCATGGTCTAAGCTTCACGGAGGGAATCTTGGAAAACATATTAGAATGCGGCCCCGAGGACTACATTTTGACACCTGTTACCTTTGACCATGATATATCCCTCATTAAGTGGCCTGTTATTAGGTACACTTGAAAATGGCGGTGTACCTAATGGAGTGTCCGTGTGATTCCCTCGTTAAGCGCACCTGCGTGAAAAGTTTTAGCTCCTGCAGAACGTGAAAGTGGCTAAAACTTTTCACGCAGGTGTTTTTAACGAGGGTAACTTTGGAAAACATGTTGGAACGCGGCCCCGAGGACTAGAGCTTGACACCTGTGACCTTTGACCATGATATTTCCCTAATTAAGTGGCCTGTTATTAGGTACACTTGAAAATGGCAGTGTACCTAATGGAGTGTCCGTGTGATTCCCTCGTTAAGTGCACCTGCGTGAAAAGTTTTAGCTCCTGCTGAACGTGAAAGGAGCTAAAACTTTTCACGCAGGTGCGCTTAACGAGGGTCACTTGGAAAACATGTTGGAACGCGGCCCCGAGGACTAGAGCTTGACACCTGTGACCTTTGACCATGATATTTCCCTAATTAAGTGTCCTGTTATGAGGTACACTTGAATATGGCGGTGTACCTAATGGAGTGTCCGTGTGATTCCCTCGTTAAGTGCACCTGCGTGAAAAGTTTTAGCTCCTGCGGTACGTGAAAGTGACCAAAAACTTTTCACGCAGGTGCGCTTAACGAGGGTCACTTGGAAAACATATTGGAACGCGGCCCCGAGCACTAGAGCTTGACACCTGACGTTTGACCATGATATTTTCTTAATAAAGTGGCCTGTTATTAGGTACACTTGAAAATGGCAGTGTACCTAATGGAGTGTCCGCGTGATGTCACAGATCAAACTGCCCATCAAAAATTGGGGGTGAGGGCGGGTGTGGTACTTTTCACTTTCACTTAAGCTTTTTCCCTAATGAATTGATGAAATGGAAAAAAACGCATTCAAAGGGAAGTTCCAAGTCCAAAAGAACCTGCAGGTATGTGCGCACACCTGGGATCGAACGAACATCTTACCGAGTAAGAGCTCGTGTCACTAACCAGTCGGCTAGTTCGGCCAGCTAGCCACTCACCGTGTGCACTTGTTTGTACTAGTGATGTACATTCCAGTTCTCAATCTCAAATCAGTGCACTCTAAAGGTATGAATATAAAAACAAGGAATAAAACACCAGACAAGCTTTAACATAAATGTTTATTGAAATAATAATAATAATAAAAGTAAATTTCAAACCAGCAATCCCATGTGAAATTGCAGTAGATATATTGGATAATAATATTCAGGCGTATATATGCATACACGTTATTTAAAAACTAATATAAGTGTTATAAAATCAAGATTAACCAAAGAGAAGCATTGTTGCATAACGGCACATCCCTTCATGCAATAAAGTTAGCCAAATCGACATTCACGACTCGTTCGTGAACGGGAAGTTACGTCATTTTCTTCTTCGTTTTGTTTTACGGCGAGGTGGCACCAGCTTCAATGCGCATTACCGACACCTACTGGTTGAAGTCATGAACTAGAAAAAGAACAAACCACTTTAGGAAGTGATTCGGTCACTCTCGTTCACTGAAAAGATCCGTTCTTTTGAACCCATCGTTCACTCACGAGCCAACACTAGCGTTGACATGTGAAGAAATTGACAATAAAGCAGACTTTTGACTTTCGTTGAACGATTCGTTTGAACGAATCTTTTAAGTGAGCAGATTCTAAAGATTCAGTTCACTTAAAAGAACTGGAATGCACATCACTAGCGTCAACTTGTTTTCTCTGCTTGCTTGCTGCCGAGTGCTGAGTGTCCTTGCAGTCCCGAGAAACAATTTCGCGGAATCCCGCGGCGTCATCGCGGCACCGGACGCCCATTGGCCCACGGGAAACGTGACTGGTTGTTTTCAGGAATTTCCTATTCACGGAAGCCTCCACCGCCAATTAGAGGGCGACTTTGGCGGAAACGGGACCGGGTTTGAAAGATGTTGCGTTCAAGGACGACTATTGACTGGGAAAGTGTAACTTCAATCCAAAGCAGATGTATAATATAACATATGTACTAAAACTATACACTGTGTAACTATTGTAAACAAAGTATGTTAAGAAAAATACATGTAACGATTCATATAAATGAAATACAAAATAAATACTCAATAAGCAGCATCGCCACGGTTTCAATGGCAAATCGACTGAACATTTATATTTTAAGTTAATTGAAGTTGTCTAAAAAGGGAAATGAAGATCTCTTGGATCGAGGACATCTCCAACTGGATCTGCAACGCATATCCAGTTGAGTGGTGCTATTGCCACTGAGACTTGGACTTGTGACGTCATGGGTCTACATGTAGTACATGCAGGGAACGGTTGGTAACTAACCCCAACCATGCGCCATGCCTTGCATGCAATATAATGGCTATCTGGTGTTGCATTAGCCATTATTATTCTGGTGTTTTTGTGTAGTGTGAGATGTGATGTAATGACCAGTTTAAAATAGTAGCTAGGCGTTCCTATGAAGTATCATGATGCATTAATAAAACGTTCTAGTGATGTCTGTATGATGTGATGTATTCACTGGCATTTTGATGGTACGTGACGGGTACTGCAAAATTCTATTCTTCGAATGTGTACGTTTGGGAAGACACTTGAATGCATCATCAGCACATAATTAACGTGAGGCCTGTTTCATGCAACTGACATCCTGAAATAAATACAACGTGTGACTTGTAAATGTGTGTCAGGAAACATGTTTTGATTTTTCAAATGTAATCCAAAACAGCTGTTGTGATGAGCTCGTCCTAAATTAGATGTCCGACACGACGTGACTTAACATGCCTGGAAGAACTTTGCCCAGTCTCGAGTTGCTTCTCTGTGCCAATATGTAACAATTCATTCGCATACAGAGCCACAAATCCGAATCTAGATCATATCTGCTGGCTGTGGTCATGATGTGAACAAACAGGATGCTGGCTCAGGACGTCCTTCCATCTCACCCACTCATGATATGGACCGTGTTGCAGTTTGGCACATACATGCAATATTTGCTTGGGCATGTGTGTGCTCACCACCACCGGCCAAAACTTTAGGTGCACGTGTGCAATCCAATGAAAAATCATATATGATCTTAATTGTTTACAATCCCTGTATAGTGTAAAGAAATGTCTTGTAAATTTGACACATTGCAGAGAAGAGCTTTAGTACCGCTACTACAATCTGGAAAAAATGGACGCTACGCGGTGACAACGAGGCACTCTAAAGAGCAGACTATCTGAAGCGAAGCAGCATTTTAGGGGTGTAGGAATAGCCAAGCGGGGTAATAGCATATGGTAAAGGCTCCGGTGCGCCCCTGGAAAATGCGAACACGTGCGCGGGGCAACCTGCTTTTGTTTGACAGGCAAAACGTACATTCAAGGTCTCGTATGATATGCAGCACAAGCCGCAGAGGGGTGGGGGAGGGGGGGAGGCCTTGCACAACCGTGCAAGTCAAGAGGGCGGTTCTTTCCTGGGGGGAATATTCGTAGAAAACCCCATGGAAGCTTTAAGTGTAGACACATTTTGGACCTTTTGGGATGTGTTCAAGTACCTTGGGGAAAAATGTTAAGTTGGTGCTGCTTTAGTTGCACTCAGCACATTGGAAGTGGCCATTCAGTATAAGAGTCAGAATGTGCTCTAGCCTGTCAACAAATATGGCATAAGTAGGCATAATTACAGTAAGTATTTATAAGAAATACTTTAAACAATCAAATGAAAAAGTGAAAGAACGGCAGTCTCAGAGAAAATGGTGCACACGCCTCCCTCCTTTCAGAAAGAGGCTAAGCAAAGCCCAGCCCCCTTTCCTAGTGGCCCCACACTTCTAGGAATTACTCTTCGAAACTTAGGTCATGCTGCTGCTGCTCCTTTTCCTCAAGGCTCGAAATAGTTCCTGGGAAGAGGAGGAGGCCCGTCTCCCCTTTACTTTTTTTGGCACAGAATTGCACGAGGCACACATGTGGGTCAAGAAAACTGGTGCGTCGACAGAACGTTGCTTGTTGACTGTCGGCACATGTTGCAATGAAGAGGAATGTGTGTGTGTGGGTGTGAGACATTGTGTTCCTTTCCAAAGGGCCACTGGGTCGCAAAGACACACACAAGGTGATATGTGATCTTACGCTCCAAAATATGGCCCATGGGTCCCACTCAGTGATTCAATCTGGCTCACTTAGCATTGATATTACATACAAATATTATATAGAACATGTCATTTAATTACCGTAATTTTTGGACTATAAATCGCACCGGAGTATAAATCGCACCAGGCATAAAATGCCCAAAAAAGTGAGAAAAAACATGTATACACTACCGTTCAAAAGTTTGGGGTCACAAAATTGTTTGGTTGACCCCAAACCTTTGAACGGTAGTGTATATATTTATTTAGATAATTATTTATAGATTATATATATAATCTTCTGTGTAAAAAATCTTATAATATATATGTATTCTTATATTCATAGATTATATATAATCTTATACAAATATAAGATATAATTTATAATATTTAATTCATAATATTTTATTATAATAATATTTACACTACCGTTCAAAAGTTTGGGGTCACCCAAACAATTTTGTGACCCCAAACTTTTGAACGGTAGTGTATGTATATAAGTCGCTCCTGAATATAAGTCGCCCCCCCACCCAAACTATGAAAAAAACTGCGATTTATAGTCCGAAAATTACGGTATTAGCTCTCTGACAGCGTCAATCAAAAGTGAGTGTTGTATCAGACCTCTGAAGTTACGCGACTTGCGAATGTACATTTAAATGCCGCAGCGACATTCCGGCCGTCACACGTTTGCCGCAATACAAACACAGAGCACATAGCTTATCGGTTTGGCAATCTATTTGTTTATTTACCAATGCATGCCAGACATGATCCTATTCACATTTAAGAATACAGAATTTGTATTTGCATCTACTTTGATTTTCATAGAATAATCTCTTTCTCTGTCTTCACTGGTCATCTCTGTACACTCTGAGTGGAAGAACTGCATGCATCTCATGGACTTGGTTAAATAAATTCAGTGAGACCGGGAGGTCGCCGAGTGGGAAGTTATTGCGGGGAAAGGACGTCTCTTAACTCGAGCATGACAAGGAAGGAATTCAATGTGCTGATTATCGTCGTATGCTCGGGATTTCACAGGCTGGTGTTTTTAGGAAAATACTTTAGAAAATACTGTACACTGAGAATGCGTGTATGCTAAGAGCTGAACGCACACACGCAGGCACACACACACACACACACACCCGCCCATCGTTAGATTGACGCACGACAGGCATTTCACATTTATAGCATTATGTCGCTGTGAGGGTTCAAGTCTACAAAGTGTAACCTCCACCCGGACATCTGTTTTCAAAGTTGAGCGGATGGATCTATAGCACGCCTCAGCTGTGCACGCTGCATGTCAGCAGAACACCGCTCAGCTTCTTTGGCAATCTTTTTTAATCGCGTTGACGGGCTAATGACGGCCGTCTGTTCCAGGAAAAATGACCTCCCACTCCCCCATTGTTGTTTTAAACATTGGGATGGAAACCGATGTGATTTTATCGACATTCATTTTGATGTGATTGCCAAGACATAAAAGAGTCTTGATTTGATCCCTTACGTATATACTGCTCAAAGTGTGTGTTTCTCACTCATTGGTGTAAATCTAGTCGTTGGTTGATCTAGTCGTTCTTGCTAGTTATTACTCGCTTACATCACTGAAGTGTTGTTGGTCCCTGAGCACTTTGCGTCACGCTACTCCCTTTCAATCACATACAGTGAAACCTTCAAAGAAACTCTTTTGCTAGTTTGGATTTAATCGAAACACGATTAGCCTACATGTGGACGAAGTTGAACTACAAGGTAGCTCGCCGCTAACAGCTAGCTGCTAGAACAATCTGGCAACATATTAGGGCCGATGCAATTTTCATCGATGACAGCAAACGAAACCATTTTTAGTGTAGTAAAATAGTGATAGTCCTTATTTTAGGGTGGTATTGGTGGAAGTATAAGGTAGGGTACGAAGTAAAATAATGCATGAATAGCTAGCATAGCTAGCAGCCTTTATGAGTGAGCCGCTATTTCACCATTAGCAGACTGGATAAGTGGATCTATCCAATATGTATCTTATTGTTGCCAAAGTTTTACTAGCTCTGTCTGCTTTTCTTGATAACTAAAGATCAAATATGTGCTCAATGAAGATTGGAAAACACTGGTAGACTATAATAGTCCAAGTCAGATTCTCTCTATGTCCTAGAAGTGTTTTTTCATACAGATATTCATTGTAACGATGACTTTAATACAAATTAGCATTGCTAGGTAACAGAGGCTAGGCTGTATTGTGTTATACTGTGTCCGACAAATCTGTCATAAATTGAAGAGCCCCTGTAATTGTTTTTTACGTTTTAATCTTAATGATTGATTTAATTCCAGATTCTTTTTAACTTTAAAGGTTCCACTGTAAATTCACATTTCTTAAATAGACAACACAGGCACTGTTATCTACTGAGGGCGTCCTCAAGGTGTGTTGTAGTTTTGCTACAGAGACAACATACAGGTAGGTTATTGCGTGACACTGGAATGAGTCACTATTAAACAGAGTCCGTATTCCACTTGGACTTGATCTCCTCATGCAAAAACATACGTGAATGCGTTTTGGCAACAAATAGACGCAATGCTGCTGCCAACACATTCCAACAACTTTCTACATTTAACGAGCTAAAGCAGATGTCGGTGCTGAGGCCACATGCCGATGGACATTTCGATTTTTATGATGTGGGGGATATATCGAGTAAAAAAAGGAATACGCGGCTGAACTCCAACCTACTTCATCCATGCCCCAAAGGCACCTGAAAATTTGTTGCCGTGCGATTCAATTTTTCATCATATGATAAAAACTACTTTTAATAAACTTCTTTTTTTTTCACGGATACATCTGCATTTAGTGCATATATCTGTCTTTTTAATCCATTTAGAAAATTATAGAAATATCAAGAAGTTATAAATATCATATTCAGAAATCAGGCATTTAATTAATGATTGAATTGAGACATTAAATAACGATAGAATGATATGATAGGACTACGGATATCATAAGTGCGTGGGACTTACTGGCTGGAAAATTAAAGTGAATATATATATATATATATATATATATATATATATATATATATATATATATATATATATATATATATATATATATATATACTTATGTCCTCATTTGAAGAATTCCTATCTTTAAAAAGAGCCCTTTGTATCTCCAGATAGTCCTCTAAGATGGGGCCCACCTTACTGCAGTGGTTCAGAACCAACCAAAAACCGATGCCTTGCATCTTCGGGGTAATATCGGAGTCAACCACAACTATGAGCCACGCAAACCAACATTTCCATTTCCAGCAAACCTTCAAAGATTCTTTCCCTCCTTCCACTCCTCCATCTACGCAAGCTTAGTGATATGTAGCGGTGTTTGGAAGGCACTTTCACACGTGTGTGTGTGACCCACTTGTGCGCAAATGTTTTTGCAATCATTCGCTCGCAGTTAGCCGTTATCTTTTAGCCACTAAATTCTACACGCTGGTCCTTTCATTTCTCCTCTCACAGCTTGATCAAAACATTACCGAAAAAGAAGTGGCAGTTGTAACAAGTCCGCATTTTCTTCTTCATCCTGCTCAAAACCACAGTCGAGATTTATTTACCTTCCTATTGTCTGACCCCACTCACGAACAGCACCGTGCAAACTTTTTAGGAATGCTATCAAGACTTTTGCACATAACTGTTTCTAAACGTAAACAGCGGTGGTGGAAATAGTAAAGGCCAGTTCAAAACCACTGCAGACTATGAAATCAAAAAGTTGAGGATGTAAAGCAGTGGCGCATGGGTCGAACGTGAAGTGGGAATTGCACATTTTAAAAAGATGTCCGGCTGAATGAAAGCCAAAGAGACAGGGACAAAAGATGAAACGAGAAACAACCATTCTTTGGGTAGATGCCATTTTGGTTGCAGGTGGAAAGAAGCTGAGTCAGCGTATGGAGCAACGTCATGTCGCCCTTCCGTTTACACACCGCCTTTCAAAATCAGCCGATAGTAGCACGAGCATGTTTTTTTTTTTTTTTTGCTGTCTTATCACTCTGACGGATGGCATGAAGCTTTTGCCTGCTTGAAATGACAGAAACAAGCTCGTTTTCTGGAAAGCTGGGCGAGGAGCCACTGGCGGCGTTGCGGTTTGTGGAGCTGACGTGGGCTTGATTCCCACAAAATGTCCCGTTCCTAATCTTCCAGTGGCCTAAACAGGAGAAGTCAAGTTGGTGGTTGCCGTGACAACAATGTCGCGCCGCTTGATTCTGTAATGATTTGTTGAGGCAACATTATGCTACGGTTTGTGTTGTTTTCAATGTCCTTATCTCACCTTTGTGGTTCTGATGTTTTGTTTCCGTGACGCGACTGAGACAAAAAGATGATGTCGAGCTAGCGGGTGGAAGACGTACAGCACAAACACAGCTTCCACTGAGAGTTAAGTTAGCTACAAGATGAAGTGAGTGAAAGCTATGCTCAATTTATAGCGCTTGGTTTTTTGACAGGTGGACAGAACCCGCTCACACACTCCAGGTGCTGATCCCAAATGCACTGCAGATCTGGTCCAGGTAGAAATCTAGGGGTAAGGTGATCCGGTTTTCATGCTTTCCCTTCTTCCTTTCAGTGTGTGCGATGTGTGCCCGCGACGCGTGTCTTGTCACGTGTAGTTCTGTCTATCGAAGCTGCGGAACGCTGATGGAGCGGCCAGCTTCCTCATGGAGAGGCTGTCAGTCTTGGCCGCGTCAGGCCGTGCCCCGGACTTGCTCCTGAGGAAGGGGTTTCTGGTTCCCGCCAGACCCCGCCCCCCGGGCCCAGGTCCCCTGTCTGCCCCCGGACCCGGTCCCCTCTCCATCCTCTCACTCACCGACAGGCTCTTCCTGTGCGGAGGGGCCAGCGTGAGCGAAGGATGGGAGTCGTCTGAAGAGCAGCTGTTTGCTCGCTCCAGCCTGGAGAAGGGTGGGCAGAGAGGGGCCCCGCCGGGTCTGCCCAGGGTCCCCGGATGAGGGGTGTCCGGGGCCGGAACGAGCTCTTCGAGGTCCTCCGGATCGGACTCCGTGTGACTGAGCTCGGCCTCTCTCTCTGGGTGAGAGGAGCCCATGTCCGAGGGCTTATCAAAAGTGAAAGACGTGGAGCCCCCGGGGGAATGCGAGCGGTCGATGGGGGTGTACGGCGAGGAGACGCAGCGGGTGTCGATGCAGTCGGTGATGCTGGTGTACTCTGCAGCTTTGACCTGGACGCCCGCACCCAGTCCGCCGTAGCAGCTCCTCGCCGTGAACATCAGGCTGTGGGACTTGACCAAAGTAGGCTCTTCCAGGAAGGAGGTGCCCACCGCGGAGAGGAGCCGGCTGCTCTTGGAGCGCTCCAGGGGGCCGGCCGAGAGGGGCGGCGACGGGTCCGCGTCCCAAGCGGGGAGCCCAATGTCCGGTAACAGGTGGGCCGAGCACAAGGACAGATCGGCCGCCGCGCTGTCGTCAAAAACGGCGCCGGCCGTCCCGCTGCTGGCCGCGCCGCCTTCCGAGTGCCTGTCGCCCAAGCCGCTGGTGGTGGCGCTGCTCAAGTCCCGGCCTCCCGGCAGCACCGCCTCCACGATGTCGGACTGCAGCGACGCCCCTCTCTGGAGGGGCGGGACCACACGCAGAGATTCAAGAAAAACCTCGGCGGGTGCCGCCTCCTCGGAAGTCGAGACGTAGATATCGATGCACGATGACGGACGGTGCTGCTGGGAGACTGACAGCGTGGCCAGAGGGAGGGGCTTAGACTCTTTGGTGGCGGCGGACGACGACACAGACTGCGAGCTGTTGGCTCGATGGAGACTGAGCGAGCGCTCTTTGAAGAAGCTGTCGGCTCGTTCGGCGGCAGTGGCGCGTTCGCCGCCGCGACCGCCTCCCACGTAAAAGGAATGGCTTCTCGTTCGTGGCGCTCCGCCGGTCGGAGAAGGAGGCGACATGGAGCCCTCGGCGGTGCACTCCAGCGCTTCCTGAAGGCGGTACGTGTTCCCCTCGGTACTGTTGAAGCTGCTTTGGCGAAGAATGTAGGCGGCGTCCGCGCACTCCCCTTGGCGGAGGATGTACGCCGAGTCGGTGCAGTCAGACGAGGTCCTCGATCGAACTTTGTTGACTTCCCCGCGTTCCACGCCCGTCACTCGCTCCAGGGCCACGGCGATTCGCCCGATCAGTTCCTCCATTTGCGCTAGGCGGACGTCGACGGTCTGCAGCGAGGCCTTCATAAAGTGCTCCCTCTCGTTCACTTCCTCGAGACGCATGGCCATGTTCTCCACCCTGACAACAGAAACGACGAAAGAATATCGGCTTGATAACCTCCTTGCTCTCGTGTTAATAAGACGAAACCTCGTTTTGATCTCGGACACACCTTTCCGAGGTGCCTCTGATCCTTTCGTCATTGGACGAGTGGAATCGGTCATCCTTCTCTCTGAAGTACTCTTCGATGCACTGCTCTTCAAAGTCGTGGACCTTCTTCAGCTCGTCCTCTGTGATGAAAAGCTCTGCGGATGACCACAGTTGGAGGGCTCGGTTAAAACCAGACGCTTTAAAAGACGAGCGCTTCGGCGCCACTCACTCAGTCCATAGTCCCTCTCGTCGTCATCGTGCTTGCGCCAGCGACAACACAGGTGCTTGAGCACCATAGTAATGTGACTGAAGATGATGAGCGGCGGAGGAAGCACCGGACGCTCGTGGAAGGTCATGATGAGCTGGTAGCGCTGGAACTTCCAAACTTGGTTGGAGATGGACTTCACCTCGAAGAAGGTGTTGCTACCGTAACGCAGTCACAGTAGGAGGATGATGATTAGACCTTGCGATTCCAAAAGTGACATTTGGAAGAGAAATCGGGATGGCTTTCGTACTTGAACACAGCGATGAGGAGATTGACCAGCAGTATGTTGGCCACCAGCAGGTAGCAGGCCATGATGGCCGGGACAATCCAGGCGCCCGTCTTACATGGAGGCAGAGTGACCACCACTCCGCCCTCGCTGGTGATGTTCTGCCCACAGGGAGCTACACACCACAAAAAAACAAAAAGGGTAAATGCACAGGATGCCTCAAAACACTCAAGACATCAGTAGATCCAAAGTGCAAAGGACACACAAATAAGCCAATTAAGCAAGACATGATCAGAATGTTAATAGTGACAAAAGCAAGCAGAACAGAAAAATAAACAAGACAAAATGCTTTTTTTTGGTCAAGCATATGCTTCATATAATGAGGGAGCGGGGGAAAAAACAAAAACACACGTCGACAATATATTTCAACACATCCTTCTGGTTTCAAATATATTGTCGCAGCTAACGTAGCTTAGCCATAGCTTGGCTAGCTTTGGAATGTATGTAAGATACATTCTGTGTTTTTTCCATCCGTGATGGTTCAGTTGCTGCGGATTACCAGCGGAACATCCAGCATCGCTTCTTGCCGTGTTTGCCTTTTTCGGATTCATTCTGGTCATGCTCGTCAATTGTTCACACAATGCAGCCCAAAGACAGAGAAGTGAAGTAATTGTCTGCTTTTAAAATTTGTACGCTCAAAATTAACAACTCTGACAACTGAACCACATGAAAAAACAGTTTATACATGGTGGCTGATTATGATGCACTGAGTTGCTTATTATGAGTCTCTTTTTTGGGGGGGGGGGTTCTGGTTTATGCTGAGTCAGCAGTAAAGGAAGGCGAGATGTGGCAAGCTTTTTCTAGTGACGGAAGTGAGAGCAAGGAACATCAAGGGACTATCGCAAGTTTAAACTTCAATAGTTGCCCTTGCTGTTAAAATGGGAAAAAAAAATAAAAATAAATGACAGACAAACGTCTTATTTAATTTTTTTTACTGCCGTTTAATAACGACAAAGAGGCTGCCAGTGAAGGTTAAGTTGCAGACAGCAAGGTAGCCTTCGGTCAAACTACAAGTGGACCAAATATGAAAAATATATACATTGTGTATTCAAACCTGGTATAATTCAGGGTAGCCCCAAAAAAACGGACATCATTTTGCAGTCCAATAACTTCGCCAATTCTCACTCAAATTGCTTTTTAACAAGATGTGTACCAAGTTGAATATTTTTACAGTCCACTAGCTAACACTCTTATTTTTCTATCTTTATGAATATAAAAAATAAACAAAATACAATACAATTTTTTTTAAAAAAGACCAATTAAATCAGTACCTTTGAAAGATTTATAATAAAACCCAAGTATGTTACAAATTTTTGATAATGCACTTTTTTATTAATTTAATTTTTTTTTTTTTTTTTATGACTTTTTATTATTATTTGGATTCAGTTTGTTGTACTCTAATATTCATACTTCAAATGATGTCACATTATTTTAGGACCACCTGGATTTTATAGAGTAGCTGACCCAAGGCACCAAAGAGGCAACTTCAACCGAGTGTGTGGTGTGGTGTCGCATGCACACTTGCGGCCTCTAGTGGCAAAAGTGGGCATGGTCAAGTGAGGATGATGAAGCAAGGGGCAGTGAATTTACGGTCAATGTCATCATGAGTCAATCTATATTGAGGAGATTTACTGGAATTCTGAGAGCACTGGGCAATGTGGGATGCACCACTACTACGCCAGGTTCCGAGAGTTCGTAAGTAATTTTCGACCAGCCAGAGTTTTTCATTCAGCCTGTGCTGTAACTTCCTACTATGAATATCTGAAACACAGAATGAAAACATTATTTCAGATCTCTTCTCTTTGGGCCACTCCTCCCGTAATGGACAAGCAAACATATTGACAAAAGAAACAACACACGTACAGACCAAACACAGTCTATACTACAGTACAGTACGGGTTCATGTTTTTCTACAGCCGGGATGGGCAACTGGCGGCCTACGTAAAATGGAGGGAAATTCCAGAAATAAAATCTCAAACATAAAAAAATATATATATAATTAAAAATATTTAATATTTTAAGTTGCAATATCACCAATGACCACTAGATAGCAGACACATCTTAGTTGCGATTACTCGGGTCTTATACTGCACTATTGCTACAACACGAGTAGGCCTCGTATTTTTTGGGGGTTGATTTGGAATGATATGCAGAACATATATCAAGAATAATTTGCATTTTGATTCAGTTGATTTTTGAGGAAATAAACTTTATGAATGGTCATTTTTATGCAATGGAGGAAAACAAAATCGTGGTTATTTTGTTCTTAACTTTTGTGGCCCCTTCCAACATTTAAGTTGCCCATCCCTGCTCTAAGGTGACGTTAACAATTGAAGCCTAAGGCAAATTAGTACCAAAATGAAAGACTGATGTAGTAGAAAATGCAATTTATGGCACAGAAAACAGCATTTGATTCTTTCCCTCCATAAACAGTCAAGCGCTATTTTTATAGGTTGAACCCTCGTCAAATTCAGCTCTTGGGGAGAAAAAAACAAATTACTTCTGCTGTCAAGAGCTCTTGGTTGTGAACTTACGGTCAATCTGGTCAGCAAACACCTCGCCATAGATCATCCAGTATGGCATGAAGAAGATGTTGCGTGCCAGCATCCAAGAGGGGTCTTCGTTGGGGTTGAGGATGGCCTGCCGTGCCACCCCAAAGCTCATGAGCACCACCAACATGATGATCACAAAGTACATCATGTCGATCATCTGACGGAAGGGGCGAAGAGGAGGGTTAGTATCAAAGGACCCAGGTGGCTCACAAGGAAGAGGGAAGAACCAAAAAAAAAAAAAGCTCACA
The DNA here is from genome assembly GCF_033458585.1 of Syngnathus typhle. Lineage (NCBI taxonomy): Eukaryota > Metazoa > Chordata > Actinopteri > Syngnathiformes > Syngnathidae > Syngnathus > Syngnathus typhle. The sequence continues at coordinate 19,605,810 of NC_083742.1, forward strand.
GTGAAACTGTGACTAATTCATGATTGCCCACTTGATCTTTCTCATTGGACACGGATTCTTGGTTGATCACTCCAAATTAAACCACAGACTTAATAACCATAACAAATCCAAACTGAAAACATCCCACGAGGAGGGTTGAGAACATTTTCTCAATATCAACCCATTATTTTTGTGTATGCCAAGTCCTCCTAATTATGACTCTGATGGATTCAGAAGGCTGCGTGCATTCAAGCTTGTTTCCCTCTGAAGCGCTTTGATTTGAAGGCAGCCACAACATCACAGGCAATTACCTGGACAACTTAGGCCATTCCCTCTCTAATTGCTGATTGGCATCAAAGAGAGAGAGAGAGAGCAACCTACATTACCACCTCAAAAGAAACATCACATGCTGGCCTTTGGAACTTTGTCTTGAAAACTTGTGCCCTTTTCCTAATCAAACAGCAAACTTAGACTATAATTACACTCCCACCCTATTTTCCATCTCAGCGCATCATGCGGAGTTGCGGGAAAATACGTTTGCCCGTCACGTTCTACCCACGCTGGCCTGAAATGGTCATTGTGTAAAAGTGGCTTTCAAGGCTCTATTAGCATTGAGAACTGAAAGGAAATTGGCGAGCCACGTAACACAAAAGGAGTTCATGCTCCAGCTACATCTCACCATCTTGCCAATCATCATCACATAGGGACCCAGGTACTTGTTGACACCAAAGATGTCGAGCAGCCGGATGTACCAGTAGATGATGTTGACGCAATAGATGACCCGTCCATAGTTCATGAGCGGGGGCTCCTGGAGACGCAGAACCATGCCGACAGAAAATATCAGGATGGCCATGAGGTCTGTGATGTTCCAATACTCCTGAAGCCACACCTTGACCTTTTGTAACAACTTCCCTGGCTCTGACATAAGGATCTAGAAGAGGGTTGGAGAAGAATTAGAGCTGGGAAGGAAGACCAGAAGAGAACGCTGAAACGGGTCAAGAAAAAAGGTAAATACGTTAATGTCAGGCGAAGACACGGGGCAAACATTTGGTGGTTTACGTTACAACTTTGCAGCCAGTGGACAGTAAACCACATTGCATGAGTCTGAAAATAAATTCCAGATTAACTGCCGGTAGAGGGCAGTGTAAGATCACCTATTCAAAGGCACAGTTCAGGAAAAATGGTTGTGACAAATTGATAAATGCTTTTCATACATTTACAGCACAAGCAGGTCACAACCTAACACGCCGTAGTCTCATGAATCTACATAGTGTTCATCTTTGTTGTTGATTTTACCAACTGTCCGAAAGAGCATCATGACCCCATTTGGTTTACGATACATGTGATTATTTGTGCATGTGTCTTTTCAATGAGTACCTCTCTCATCTTCTCAATGCCGTTAGTGAAGATGTAAGCGATGACGATCCACTCTTGCGGCGAAGGCTGTAGATCCATCTTTACCAGGACAATGTAGTTGAATAACATCAGGTAGCCCACGTAGGCCATCTGGAAAGCAAAGAAAATTCAAATTCTCACTCTTAAACTAGCAAGCAGTAATCTGAGCAGAGAAAATGTTAGGGCATGTATGGGATTAACATCTTGCTCTGTATTAGGGTATATTCCTAATTACATTTGATAAAATGCTAACATGCTAACAGTTGATATGCAAAAATATAGCGAGTCAGCAGCCTGGGTTATAAAAGCGCCAAGACGGACTGCTGAGTCGAGAATGTGCTGAGACCAATTCATCCTTTCCTGTAATTAGTCGCTATTTCTAACGATAATTGATTCGAACACTCTAGCAATTGGTATGCTAACAATTCAAAAGAGTAGAACGTGATGAGACTGTGATGGGCCCGCAGCATCAACCGCTAACCGTGACACTTGTTTTAATGACTGCTCACCGACCGAGTGACACTATCCCCCAAAATAGAGATTTGATGTGGAGACATCTCACCACTCTACCTGCACGCTTGGCCTGAAAATGTCCATTAGGCATCTCCCGAGGCTGCGCCTATTAACATCAGTCACCGACTGACTGATTTGATTTCTACGGCACTTGTAATATAAACTGTAGCTCATCACCGCGCAGACCAGAGGAAAAGGGATTCAAATCAGAAGTTAGGTCTTATGCGGAAGTAAAAAGGTACCGTAAATTCCGGACTATAAGCGGCACCGGACTATAAGCCGCACCAGCTAAAATTGAGGGATATTTTAGTTTTTTTCTTATATAAGCCGCACCGGACTATAAGCCGCATGTGCACACGTTTTTTTTTACAAAGAAAGCGTTTTTAAAGTTTTTATAACATACTTTAACATGTCTTTCTCAACATTGCCTGTGACGAAGGGTTTAGAGCCCTTTGACGCAGGTCACCTAGCGTGCATTCCTACTAAAGCTCATAATAGTCACAAGCAACACAGCCAGAATAAGCAGCAGCCATAGTAGTGTTTCAAAATAGTATTTTTGTTGTTGTTTTTTTCTTCAAGATACCGCAGTGTATAAAAGTGATCAAGTCATCACAAAAATCACGAAAAAAAAAATCCTTATATAAGCCGCACCTGACTATAAGCCACAGGGTTCAAAAGTTTGGAAAAAAGGCGCAGTTTATAGTCCGGAATTTACGGTAACCATGAAATATTATTTTGGTTTTAGACATGCTATAATTCAAGGCCAAATTAAACTGGTAAAAAGAGCTATGTAAACTGTGCTAAGGAGAGTACAACAATAATGGAAAGCCAAAGAGGACCACATTAATAAAGTATACAAAAGGAATCAGAGGAAGGTAAATAACCAGAGGCGGGAAATGAGATAAAAGAAGAAGCATAAACCGTGACGTCTCTTCAAGGAAAGTTAATGGAAGCTAATTCGTGTGATATCGGCAAGAATATAATCAGCACATTAGGCCATTAAGTGCACCCAACAGACACACATAAGAACTCAAAACACTTGAAATCATGTTATTTTTGTTTGTTTACATCTGCAATGAAGGAGAATATCAAATTTATGAAAAGTGACACTTGGGTAGATGATGAGCAGGGGCTCCAGGACAGAGCCCTGGGGCACACCGGAAGTGACGAGGGAGAGACTTTAAAGGAATGAACGGAGTGCGCTCCGATGTGGATGAAGCCAAGTCTATTGTGTGTAAGATGGTGTCAAAGGTCACACTTGGGTCAAGGAGGATGTGGATGGAATATGACTTTGTGTCAGCTGGAGTGAGGAGATCATTGGTGATGGTGGAAGCACAGAGTACATTTGTGCTGGACCACAAACTGACCGTATGGAACCAGAACTTGACGATGGGAGCGTTATAAAACTCGTAGATCTTGCGTCCCATGGGGATGAGGCGGTGACGTTTCTGAACCTCCTCGACGTCCTTCTTTCTGGACGTCTCCGTGGCTACCTTCCCCAACATCGCCTGGCGGGGGAGGGGGAGGCACGGGATCCCCACAAGGAGCAACGTGGGCGGCGAGGAGGGAGGGAAGGATAAAGGGATGAAGAGAGTGGGAGGAAAATGCAATGCGGCCAAGGAGGAGGGAAGACAAGCATGTCGAAGGAAAGAGGGTGGATGGGGTGTGTTGAACACGAAAAAGAAGAGAAGAAACACACAAAGAGAAGAAAGGGTTACTTTCTAGGCAAGTAGACAAACCTCATCATTTATCATTCTGCCAAATCCAAAAAAAGCAAGCACAAGCAATGTCTTCATTCCAAAATGTGAAATGTGTGTTTGAGGTGAGTGTTGAGGTGAGCGAATGCTGGTGACGCACAACGACACACGGACGCACACTCATGGATTGTGTCTCAGACAACAAGACGGACCAGAGGGGACAAGGAGAAGACAGAAAGAAAGAGAGGAAGACATTGAAATCTACTTTTTATCTAGGACACAATTTCGAAATCCATGAGCGAGGGTTCACGCCCCAATCTTATTATGTGAAAGCAACAGCAGGACTATGAGAGAGTTTATATCTTTGGAATTGATATATTACTCAATGGGCACTTTATTAGGTACACCCACACAATCTTATGCAATCCAATACAACAGCTGTATGAAACATTTTGATAACCGGTCTGCGTCATTTGAGAACATCGGCGGGGTGTTGAAGAACGCGCTTGGAAAAGCTTTTTTTTTAATTTTATTTTTTTTTGGAACCAATGAAACTATTGGTCGGGCGTTTTATAAAAATAAAAATACATGTACCGTAATTTTCGGACTATGAGTCGCGACTTATACTCAGGAGCGACTTATATACATATATATATGTTTTTTTTTCACTTTTTTGGGCATTTTATGGCTGGTGCGACTTATACTCCGGTGCGACTTATAGTCCGAAAATTACGGTAAATACATTTGAGAAAGCACTTCCTATCATTTGGTTTGAGTGTGACTTTTTGTAAGTAATAATCAGGATTTAAACTGAACATTTTTGGCGGATATTTGTTTTATACAGCCGTTCTATTTGGTTGATATACTTGATCGGAATAAATTCTTAGCGGTGCATTTGCACAGTCACAAGCCGGGACAAAATTGCAAATGTGTCCTCTAACTGCAAGCCTCTTATACATAGGTCACGTCCACGACGAAAACACAGCTCATTTTCTTTTCAATGGACGTATTTTGCTCTCCGGCTCGTCCACTGAATTGGGCAAAAATCCATTTTGCTTCTTCTGAGTCACACGTGCTAGCCTCTCTTTGTGCCGGCTTGCTAGCTGAGCTGAATGCGGATGAGGGAAAGAGCGTGGTGCTGAAGTGCTCAACTTCAATGCAATCAGTTAAAAGGACAATATAAGATCCAGGTTGCGAATTACAAATCAATTGCCACTCTTGATTTTAATGCGCAAACCCGATCCTGATATATCTCCTCAACTGATTAGATTGAACCGGGAAAACCTCCAAGTGCTGCCCCGGCATCCAAGTCTTTTATAGACGTCAATGGCTGTGAGAAGGTGCTCGCTCAGACTCTGGATGATTTCAGATGTGCAGCGGCAGGCACGCACGGGAAACATCAATGCATATTGTGGGCCGGCCCATGCTCGGCAGCCCGCATGCGGAGCGGCCCGCCGTGGTGAGCGTGACAGGCGGCTATCGGCTAGCGTTGTACAGTACCTCATCTTGGAAAGAGGGAGGGAAGGAGAGGGGGTACAGGATGGGGGTCGAACGAGAACAAGAGGCGGGGAGGAGGATATCGACGGAGGGAGAAACATTCACGAGGAAAACCCACAAGAGACGCTACAACTCCAACGTCTTGGCTTAGACAACGAAGAACGGGAAGCTTGGCCGTGTTTGGAGATTTGTCAGCGTGTGTGCGCGGCAAATTGTCATTTCCGGCAGAATCAGACTGCACTTGTTTTTTGGACATGACTACGAGAATCGTGTGTAGGTTCTGAGATGCAGGGCTGAGGTGGGTTCTCTCACCACGGAGTTGTACTGCGCCTCACAGTAAGATCTTACTGTGAACTCCATGTCTTCTTCCTCCTTCTCCTTGACGGGCTTCTCGGGCTCTTCTTCCTCCTTTTCCTGTAAGTAGGTCTCCTGGTCCTGGGGCATGTACGACATCTCGTCTTTGTTCTTGAACTCCAGGCTCAGGATAGACGGCGGCAGGAGCAGGCCCAAGATGACCTGTTGGGAGCCGTGACAGATGTGATGGAAACGAGCAGCGATGCGGCATTGATCATCATGTGATACATAAAGTGGGTCGGGGCCGCCGTGGAGGCCGTCGCTGCGGAAGTCATCCGAGGAAGCTTTGCGGATTCGGTACAGTGCTCTGAAAACACTTTCAAACGGCAAAGAAGATGGATCGAAGATGCCGGAAGCAGTTCTCGTAATCGGTCGTAGCACTTTTTAATGCACGGAACACTCAATGCTCATTTGTAAGCATGGCAACGAGGATCTTAATGGCGATACGTTGCCAGCAGCGAGCGACACACACTCAAGGCGACATTACCGAGACGCGAGTCGTTAAGGCCCGGCAAATACAAAGTCGACTATTGCCGACCCAGCGACATGCCTGACCGTCAATCCGAAGGAGGGCAAATCATTCATTTCGCACCGAGCGTCTGTCATTAGTCAAGCGAATCGAAAGACGTCAGACATCGATAGTGTCAACTCCTTGATGGTGTTCCTAGCCTGCGGTGATGAGTTCCGGTTTTGAGAATGGATGCTCACCGTCGCGGTGATAACGTTCGCGACATGCGCATTATTTGGACAGCGTTATTTGCCAGATGTCACGACACCCCGAGGGCACGCCATCTTGTTTGTCGTGTTCACTGTCTCTTTCCACTCCCGTGAGCCTCGGCACTACACTCAAAGGTCAAGGAATACTCGAAGCGTTCCCCGGTTCCTCCTGCTCCGGGAGGCTAAACCGAGACAGGGTGCGACCCCCCCCGCTGACTGCACCCCTAGCAACCCAGAAACCGACTGCTTGTCAAAATGCAAACTGTTACCGCAGGACATCTGGAAGTCCAAACTTTTCCCTCCAAGTGTCTTTGTCACCCATTAGACAGAAAAACGAACAGAAAAAGTGCCCAGTTGCATTTTCACCTCAAAGTGGAGATTTATGCAAATATTGAGTAGGCAGTCAAAGTGAATAAGTGTCCGTGGCCCTAAAGCGAAAGCTCCAAAATATATGGGACAGGGTTTGAAGGTTTGCTCGTAATTAAGGTCAACTCTTTCATTGCCCGTGGCTTCAGAAAAGAATCGGCAGGATTAAAAGTAACGGCAGAAGATTCGCAGCTTGCGGCTGATTCGACTCATTACGCTCTTAAGTGTTGGACTATTACCTCAAGGGTCCATAAATGATTATTTCCCTTACCTTGAGTCCCGAGTTCTTCCGCATGCGCAGACGTCCCATCCACATGTCGGTCAGCAACATCTGACTGCAAGTGTGGGCGATGAAATCGCGATGCTTGGCCGCTACCGCCAGCTGCAGGCAGGTGGCGTTGCTCCAGTTCTTCAGCTCATACGTCAGGAGCTTCATGGCCATCTGCTCGTCCTGTTTATAGGACTGGTCCAGAAGTTCCACAGCCAGCTGGGCAAACTCTCTAGGAAATAGTATGCGGAACATAAGCGCCCGCATAAAGACACGAACAGAGGGATTGTTGTGCCTTGTCACGACATGTAAGGATTACATGAAACTGGTCCAGGCATCACTGACCATCTGCTCCACATTCGAAATTAGATTTGCATAAAAACGCAGTCACACAAGAGAGAGGACTAAAAAAAAAAAGTCAACAGCACATAAAAATGGCTCAAGTAGACACACACGACATCATGCTGAGAGACGTTTTCATCAGTATGTTGCCTTATTTAGCAATATGAGATTGGCAAAATAGAAACATTTCAGTATGTTGCAATACAGTTCCACCGAACTTAAATGAAACTTAAACTTAAATTCCCCCCCCCCCCCTCAAATTTCCCTTTTTCAGTTCTTCTGTAGCCATACATTTATTATTCTTTTAATTATTTTAATTTTATAAAGACGGGTCTGTCGCGCCCACCTGGAGTTGTGGTTGAGCTCCTGCGAGATGTCGTCCACCATGTCGTTCTCGGAAGCCTCGTGGGCCATGGCCTTACACAGTTTGCACGCCACCAAGGCTTTGGCCATGGCCTCTTCGCCGTGTTGCCAAAAGAAGAGCGCCATCTTCTGCCGCTTCATCAGCACGGCCCACACCATCAGCTCGTGGAAGGGGAAAGGGAAGTGGTTGATTTCGGGATCGTCCAAATCGATGTCCACCTCCTCCTCTCGTTTGCGCGTGGTTTTCTGGCGGCCCCTACGGATCGGCATGTCATCCTGGGGGGGATCCGTGACATGTGACAGGAGGGGAGGAAAAGATAGATAGCTTTGTAGAGTACGGATGATGCTCATTACCATCAGAGCAAATGTGGCGGCCCTGACCACTTTCAATTTCGCATACATATGAATGAAAATGACATGTTCAAAATCTCATTTGCCCTCCTTGTGTCTGAAAAGGTCTCTCGGGTAGTGTATTCCTGTCTCTGGACTGACACTGCTAGCTAGAGCCTAACACATGATGAATTTTTTATTCCAAAAATTGTCATTTGATTAATGCTCAACTGTAAATATCTAGTGGCTAGCTGTAGCGCTCTAGATATTCTACATGCTTTGAAACAAAACCTGGCCAATGAATAGCCTGTAATGCAGTCAGCTAACATAACAAGCTAACATGTTTTGGTTTAGCGACATTGACAGGCACACGTGAAGAGAATAGACGAAACATCATGCATGTTTTTTCTTTTTAAATCCATGATTCACAGAAAACTGCAGCTACTACACAGTGCGGAATCACACATGACGTCAGTCATTGCTCATTCAGTTCAGGGAAACTGTGAGCTCAGACAAATGTGTTCTCACAAGAATTTAGTAGAAAGTTTCACAAAAGTGAGAACTGATTCTCTCTAACCATTTTGGGACTCTATTAGTTCAAGGGGCAAACTGTCATTGTCGTAAATCTTTTATTGACTGTAGCGGATAGGTGTTTTTAGACCTACGTCTACGGCTCCTAGCTAGCTTTATAAAACCTTGGAATCCCTCTGGAGGAGCTGGGCGGAAAGGATTCTCTGTTTGAACTTTTTCATACTTTTTTTTAATATACTCATCTAGAAATGACATGGCCTTCCTCTGGTTCTTCAGCACAAAAAGTTCACCCACCCTTTAACCTAAACTGCCCTAGCTAGCAGGCACACATCTGACAACTGTGCTGCTTGGTGATGAAAAGACGCCAATGAAAATTACGACTCGTTAAGACTTTAACATTGAAAATGTCAAATTATCGCAAAGAATCATAAATATATGTAATAAATATGTATAAACATAAATTACCTCCAAATCATTAAAGTAAACATGGAAAGATATTCTCCAGCATGCTAACGGGTAGCGCAGCATTCCAACTCTTGAATCTTGAATTGTACAGTAAATTAAAGGTTTTGTGCAACTTCAGAGGTAGATTTTATAGTGTATTTTGGCATAGTTTTAAAACAAGTTTTTTTTTATATAAATTAAGTACCGTAGGAGGGTATTGTCCTTCGTCAGTATTTGCCCAACTCTGCTAAGTCCAGTGTATTACTTTTCGTATGAAATCCTACTAAAAACTCTTGTGAGAAGAAGCTCCACAGACATGACTGACACATTTAAACAGTCGGGAGCCACAAAACAGTGATGATTATTTTGGAAAGAAGAAGACACTGACTGACAAAACAGGGACAAAACACAGACCAGCACGTATTTGGAAGAACACTTTAAAGGAGGGGAAGGAGGAAGTGGAGGACGGACGGGCGGTGAAGGAATGACCATGATGGCAACACTCACCTCCATCCCCAGCAGTTTCAAGGCTTTGGGCTAAAAAAGCAACAAGAACATGAACAGACTGAACAACATCTTTTGGGATGTATTTTCATGGAGCAATGTGTTGCTGGTGAAAAGACAGGATGCTACGTATGTGCACAGCTACAACCTCTCTTGAAGCAGAGCGGTGGCTTTAGTACAGCGTACTGTGTATCTGTACTAAAAACAAGGCCATGTTTGCATTATGCATTCATGAGCTATCATCCCAGTTGGTAAAAATAAGCATGGTTTCCTTGGGGGGGGGGTGTTGATATCTGCATCTATTTAAGGGCTTTGTTCCTTTTTTTTTTTTTTGAACATGTGTTTATGTGCGTGCGTATGAGCGTGTGATTGCGATCACAGCTTTTGCTGGCGTCGAAAAAGGCAAAATAAGAAACGGATTCCCTCGCCATCAAAATAGCTTTGCGTGACTCCATCTTCCTCCGTCAAGCTGCTTTTGTTGCTTCCATTGGAGACATGCAAATAGATAAACAAGCACATGACAACGCACGCACGCGCACACGTACGGCGGACCATGAAGCAAAATGAAGACATTGTGATGTTTCTTTTATCATAACACCCATGTCTGATGCAAGAACCCAATTGAAGAGGAATGGACTGCTCATAATGAAGGTGTGCATGGGGTGGCCAAAAAAAAAAAAAGCCAACTATAAGGTGCACAGGAGCGGGTAATGAGTCTTTTGCTAAGTGGTTTCTAACGGCCAAGTGAGATGAGTGGTACTGGCTGCATCGACAACATTTACAATCAATATCAATGTGAGTTCAATGACACACACACACAGCATCAATAGAAAACGGTAGTCTGTAATAGTTTGACCTTAATTAACCTTCCATCAGAATCCCAGCTAGAAAATAACGTGGATGGGCTAATCATTGGTTCGTTACCCTTGGCGACAATAGATTAGAGCTTTCTTGCGGCTATCAGTCCACCAGACCGGACAGCCTTCAGGTTGTTAGCATCCGCGTCAATGATAACATTGACTCTCCAAAGTTACACGTTCAAATGAACAGATAAGGCTCATTTGAAAACAGATGACATCTATCTCCGTTTAAAAGAATGGAAATTCCAATTTGTGCGCCGAAAGCAGCGAAAACGCGAATAAAACTTCTACTGCCTGCATAATTATGGGCTAAGGTTGCCGTGATCTTGCTGACCAGTCAGGCATGTGGCAAGAAACACTGAACTTTACGTTTTGCCCTGGAGTACACATTGTAGTCCCTGCTTTGCATATTATATCATGATTAAAATACAATGCATCCAAATTATTCATCTTATCAGGGTTAATTTGGTCATAGGATATATTTGTAATGATGAAGATTAATGATTCAAGTAGTGAAAAAAAAAATATATATATATATATATATTACCGTAAATTCCGGACTATAAGCCGCACCGGACTATAAACCGCACCAGCTAAAATTGGGGGATATTTTAGTTTTTTTCTTATATAAGCCGCACCGGACCATAAGCCGCACATGCACACGCGTCTTTTTACAAGGAAAGACCGTTCACAGAAAGCCTTTTTAAAGTTTTAATAACATACTTTAACATGTCTTTCTAAACCCTGCCTGTGACGAAGGGTTTAGAGCCCTTTGACGCAGGTCACCTAGCGTGCATTCCTACTAAAGCTCATAATAGTCACAAGCAACACAGCCAGAATAAGCAGCAGCCATAGTAGTGTTTCAAAATAGTATTTTTGCTGTTGTTTTTTTTCTTCAAGATACCGCAGTGTATAAAAGTGATCAAGTCATCACAAAAATCACGAAAAAAAAATCCTTATATAAGCCGCACCTGACTATAAATCGCGGCTTATAGTCCGGAATTTACGGTATATTTATGTATAAATATACATATATATATTTATATATATATATATATATAAATAGATACAAATATATCAATATTTACATATATTTGAAATATATAAAAAGAGATATAAATATACACAAGTTTTGCCTATATCTAAAATCAAAATAATGACTGTTGAAGAAACATGAGATGAATTTGCTTACCCTTTTGGGTCCAAAAAGGTTGTGGTACAGAGTCCTGAATCTCTTCCTGGTGTAGTTACAACGATAAGCTCCGCCCATTAGGTACTCAATGACCAGTCCGATGTCGATGAGGCTGATGCGGTAGTCTGGGGGCAGGTTTCCCTGCAAAAGTGCGCAGCGTTAATGGGCAACAACTTCTTGGCGAGCCAAGTAATGTGCACACTCACGGCAACAACAACACGAAAAAAAATCCACATCAAACTGAGTTTGGCTATGAAAGAAAACGTGATTATTGGATTCACCTTGAAGTAGATCCAACTGAACCCTGGATATTCTCGCTTGGAAAGAACACACAACGTCAGTGAGTAGAACGCACGATAAGCACGAGCAAGGGAAATGAGAAACACAAAACACGACGCATGGGATCTCTCTTCCAGCGCTTGGCACAAAATTGTTTTTTCAACAAGTCCGTGCTTTACATTGGAAGGAGTGCCAATACCTGGGCTGGTCTCGCAAGGCTCGAGACATTGACAAAATGTCCACGTCTGGCCTTCGATGAAAATTCTCAAACTGTCTAAAGAGCATGATTGATTTTTGAGGTTAATTTTAAAAGCTGAACCATTTTCTTTTAAGGACTAAAGCGGGAGAAAAAAATGTTAGTCTGGAAGAGACGGGTGATATAAAGAGGGACAGACGAAGGAGGATTTAAGGATAAGATGTTTGCCCTCGACAAAAACCCTCAACGGTGCTTCATCCATTATCACGGAACACTTACCCTCAAGGGATGTCCGCTTAGTTAGGCGAGGTATACACGTAGCGACAATCAAGCACAGTTTGACGATTGTCTAATGCAGGGGTGTCAAACTCATTTTTATCGCGGTCCTGCGGAGGGCCATTAAAATTGTTTTCAAATCAGACTCGTGAAAACTTTAAAAAGACGATTTTTAAAAGTGAAGAGGATTTCCAATTTTAGCAATGACATGAATTTGTCTTCGCGGGCCACATAAAACGAGGTGGCGGGCCGTATCCGGGCCCCCGGGCCTTGAGTTTGACACCAGCGGTCTAATGCTTCTGATCCAGGCCAGACAAAGGCTTGATTATTGACGCGTTTTGTTTTTCTGTAGTCGACCGGAATGTGATCCGTTGGAATATTTTCCCAGAAATTTCATCGGTCCCCAACCTGCTTCAAGTAACGAAGAAAGTCGTAGAAATATATTGGATTGCAGGCAATATTTGACAAGTGTTTCGAAAGAGTGTCATGAAGGCACACAAGTGCCGTGATAGTTATATTCTATTATTAAATATAATTGAATAAAGATGCCATGTACTCGCAAAAGCAACAAGTCAAAGAGGCAGGTTACTTTCCGTGCTGAGATGTGGAAGCACGGTGCCAAACCGGCATGATCCACCTTTTGTTCATTTACACGTCAGGAAAGTCCATTTCTGCTTGAGCAGCTGCAGCCCACAAAGCCAATCTGCCACCGTGTAATGATTGGAGCACATTACACCCGAGAGCAACCTTCAGCAACAGTTACCAGAAGAACACCTGCTTCGGGATCTAAAAGCCTGCCCAGGTGAACCAAAACAGCGGCCGCGAACGCTCAATCCGGGGAAGGCGCTAAAATCTGACGTCAGAGAGATGCAGTGTAGTTCCGCATCATTTCAAACTCTTACGATTGAGCGATTTTGAACACATTTGAGGAAAAACAGCAAAGACTCTCCGTAACTTCTGTTAACAACCCTGGCTAAACTTAGCGAAGAACTAGACCAGTCCAGACTCATTTCGACATACTTCATTGACACCGATTACAACAATTCTTTGTTAGATAGACCTTTGGCGCCCCCTTGTGGTATAGTGTCTTGTGGGTATTAAAGACGTCAAAAAGGGATGTGTCGCCATGCACTTTATTTGTATGCGTGTGTAGGTGGGGTTGTTCAAAAAGGTTTGAAAATGTGCGATTGCAGCATCCAACCTTTTCCGCAACTCCCAACGCAGGATGCAAGGCTACTAATTAATGTACCGCTGCTAATGCTAACGCTGCTGATTTTGACCCGTCTGTTAATTCCCAAACGAGGGCTCATTCGGAATTGCCACGGACGGACCGTGAAGCTCAGATTTCGCTTTGGCTACGTTCCAATCAAGTTGTGTGCGCAACAAAAACAAAACAAAACAAATGGCGACGGTTTAACTTGCAAGAAGTGAATGAAAACATTTCATCATCTTCACGATGAAATCAACGTGATTGCGATGCATAGGGAACAAATGTGGCAAAATGTGCATTTTCGCTTGTCAACACAAACAAACACATGAGGTTACTCCTTCTCAGCCTGGCAGCAGTCCCACAGCTGTTTTCTCAAATTGCAAAAGGTCTGCGAATAAAAGACTGTTTAATGCGCGCTGGCGTTTGTTTGCAATGGTGCTGTGTGTGCCTTCGAGAAAGAACAGAGTCAATAGTGAAGGAGTAAACGGAAGTGGACAGAGGGATGAGAGCCATGCACAGCTCTACGCAGCTCCGGCTGAAAGAAAACCGACCGGCCGGCCTCTATTTGCGGGTTAGGAGCAACTAGGACTAGCCAAACCAAGAAATACAAAGAAAGGCAAATCAAAAGAAGCTTCATGTGGTCTTGACTACACAAGACATTCCAGCCAACATTCCCAGAGGCTGTGCGACCAAAAGTGATTCTCGTACCTTTTTGACATCCCTGACGAGGTGGGAGAGCGTGTTGGACGGGCCGTGCCTCTGCAATCAAAACGGAAGGAAAACGTAACAAACCGTCTGCGACGGCGCGTCGGCGACGTCAACGATTAGCTTACCGTGTTGTAGAGCTCCTCTAGCCTGGATAAGGTGAGGAAACGATGCATACTGACTCCGTTTTCAATCAGCAGCTTGACAAAGTCCACCCGGTCCAGAACTAAGGCATCCAACATGGCTTGCTCCAAGGAACCAACCTGAGGAGACGTTCGTTTAATGCAGGGGTGTAAAACTTATTTTTTGCCATTGTGGTTTACTTTCCCTCCGACTGAATAACTATCGTATTTTCCGGAATATAAGGCGCACCTAAAAACCTAAAATTTTCTCAAAAGCCGACAGTGCGCCTTATAGTCCGGTGCGCCTTATATGTGGACCAAATTCCTAAATTTAAACTGGCCCGAAGCATTGTGTCATGAAATCAATCATAAGTGGCCCGCTGAAGACTATGAATCATGACTCAAAAAGACTATGGATCATTATTTTGTGATTATAAAGTCATTTGTTGCGTCTGAAGTTGAAATAAAAAAGATAAAATGGAGAATGATTTGATTTGGATTAAAAATCTGACATGATGCATTAATTGTGTGCCTTATAGTCCTCATATAAGGACAAAGTTTTAAAATGGGCCATTCATTGAAGGTGCGCCTTATAGTCCGGTGCGCCTTATAGTCCGGAAAATACGGTAGTTTTGAAATCAGACTGGTAAAACATGTTCAAATCATTTGAAAGTAGGAATGGTAACAAAACTTGCTAGCAAAATCTCTATTCTTAAAAAGTGAAGACAATTTGTAATTTTAGTAATGACACAAAGTCCAAGGAAAATTTGTCTTTGCGGGCCACATAAAATGATGTGGCGGGCCGTATCTAGCCCCCGGGCCTGGAGTTTGACACCTATGGTTTAACGTGACCGAACTTTTCAGCCAAACTATCACATGCTAAATAATTCGGGGTAGAGTTTAGGCAACAAGGGAAAAGCTTCCTGTGAATATCTTACAGGCCACTGTTGTCCGTAGATGAAGATCTGACTCCGGGCAATGTCGACTCTGTTCCACGCCAGAGCCAAACTCAACTGGTCAGGAGCTGAAGCGTTGGCGCCTGGAGGAGGAGGAGGATGAATCACATGCATGTTTGCTTATGGGATATGTTGTCCTTTCTAGAAGCAATTATAAAACTCTGTAATGGTAGTCTGAATTTTGTGTCTCGCATAATGACACTGAAGAAGCTTGAAGCTCGCATCTTGAAACAGATAAGCATCAGCAGTTGTATAACAATTCCCCGACAGCCCACCTTCCGGAGATTGTCTCATTCAACCCCCAATAAAAACAAAAGGCTCTAATGAGTTGTTTTGCCACCAAGGCGACTGAACCACCAATTGGTATGCAGGATACTCGGTCACCAACCACTCTGGGCAACAACAACACTATTAGGATGACATCCCCTCCTCGGCATTTAGAAACGGAGACGCCGCTCTTGTTACGATGACCTAGATGAATGAGAATCTACCCAAATAAATTTTCATCATTTGATTCAGTGTGAAAACTGCAGATTGAATCAAAATGGATAAAAAATAATAATAAAATAATAAATCGTTAAATAAATAATAATAAAATACTTAATCCAGTAGACATTTCATTTAGGATTGAAGGCAGAAATAAGAATAATAACAAAGCAACGTCCAGTTAAGCGGTGGGAAAAAAAATTGACCGCTCAGACGATAATTTGAGTCTTTTAAGCTGCCTCATTTAAAAAAATCAGTCTTCTGTGAATTAAACCCTAATAATCTTTTAGTATGTAGACAAGAATATTCAATGAGTCCAATAGAATAATCAGTCTAGAAAGTGGCGCTACTTGAAGGCCCGCACACGCATTACTGGAGCCTCATGCTGCGATTTCCACTAATAAGAGGACAAGCTCGCTAATAAGCACTTTACTGGAGATTTGTGTGCATTAAAGTGCAGCGTGCTCTTGTTTTATTCAAAGCGTCTCATCTTATAGCGCTTCTCCGTAGAGGCCAAATAATCTTTATGGAGCCAAACCTCAGACATTGTAAATCAATTATTCCCTCAAGTCTGCTTTATTGTCAAATCTCACAACCTCTTGTTTGCTACGTTCTTGTTGTGTGATCTACTCCAGCCTTTTCAAATGCAGGATGTGACAGAGGCACAATTTCAATTTGCACTAAAAGCCTTCACACGACTTTTATTCACCGTGCGGGAGAGAGAAAAAATGTCTGAAATGACTCTCGAGCGGCTTTTTTTTTTTTTTTTTGGTGCTTCCTCTGCACGATTTTAATGAAATCCCTTCTTCCCACTTTCAAAACACCGGCGTATAAAGAAATGGGAAAACAAACGTATTAGAAATCAGGACGAAAGAGTGATGGAGATAACAGAATGTTTGTTCACAGGCAAGGCAATAAAGGCAGGCGCAAATCGCCGCCTGAGTTAAACAAATGATGCATCTGCAAGAATTATGTCAAACATTCCAATCTGCTACAAACTATTCCTAAATGCAAATGAGAGAACGCTCCAAAAGGGCTACTGAGACAATTAGAGTCCGATTGTACCATCAGAGCAACCGTGATCAATCAGAGAAGCTGAGCCACCAATCGAAAGTATGGATCCTATGTGTGTGTGGGGGAAGATTGTCCTTGGGAAACAATTGGGGATGGTTCAGTTGTGTGTCGGACTCCCAATGCCCCCCCCCCCCCCCCACACACACACAGACCGATCCCTGTTTATTTGCTTAGGCGAATCAAGACGCGGCTACTGAATCAAGGTTGAACATATCGCCGGATGTTTTTTCCTTGAGGTTAAATGAGCCTGCATCTTTGAATATGAACAATATTAGGGCTTACCTTTCAGAAGTGCGGTGAGGATGGCAAGGTCAATATCTTGATGACCTTCGGAGCCCATTCGAAAGACTGTAATCTGGGAGGGACAGAAAATATATGAAATGAAAAGAAATATAGAAATTATATATATAAATATAATAAATAAATGTAAAAATATGAACACATTTTTCGGACACCGCAGTAAAAGAGAAAACGATTCCCTTCCTTTGTCTTGAGGCACGCTTTTATTCCTTCGAGGTGATATTTGGCAAACAAGCGTTGGCACGCGTGGGCATAGGCGCACGTACATGTATGATGTGCTCACGCGTGGAGGGCACCTTGAAAAAGCCAAGAGGCGTGTTCTGAATGGCTGACGAGTTACTCCTCTAATCCCGCAATCCAACCATCCATCTCCTCCCACCTCCCTTCCCTCTTTCTTTCTTTCCTTCTTTCCTTCTTTCCTTCTTTCCTTCTTTCCTTCTTTCCTTCTTTCCTTCTTTCCTTCTTTCCTTCTTTCCTTCTTTCCTTCTTTCCTTCTTTCTTTTCTTTCTTTTCTTTCCTTCTTTCTTTCCTTCTTTCTTTCCTTCTTTCTTTCCTTCTTTCTTTCCTTCTTTCTTTCCTTCTTTCTTTCCTTCTTTCTTTCCTTCTTTCTTTCTTTCTTTCTTTCTTTCTTTCTTTCTTTCCTTCCTTCCTTCCTTCCTTCCTTCCTTCCTTCCTTCCTTCCTTCCTTCCTTCCTTCCTTCCTTCCTTCCTTTCTTTCTTTCTTTCTTTCTTTCTTTCTTTCTTTCTTTCTTTCTTTCTTTCTTTCCTTCTTTCCTTCTTTCCTTCTTTCCTTCTTTCCTTCTTTCTTTCTTTCTTTCTTTGGCTTCATTCCATAGCACGGCGGGAATCGGCCGACGTCCGCCGCCGCTGCTGCTTGGCCGTTCTTTCGGCCAATGTGGCAATCATGCGGGCCAACCCTACCTGTCCTTTCTCCAATGATGTGTGTTTTCATACAAATATTGAAAAAAAATCCCATCCTCATTGGTGATTTATGGTATCTATTATCTCGGCCCATTGGAGCAGCGTATGCTGATGACATGCGGACGCATCCCTGCGAGGAATGAGGAGTGAGGCGCGACGTAATACCTTCGGATTGTGTCACGTAATCTCTAATTAGGGGCGCACTTCAAAATGTGTGTGTGTGTGTGTGTGTGTGTGTGTGTGCGTCACCACACATTCACGGCCGCGTAATCAAAAGGTCTTGATGTGAAGGTATCAATTAGAGGTCTTCCTGAGAAGACGCACATTGCTTGCGTGTAATTGCGCCACTCCGCCTGCAAAATATTTCTTTTTTTTGCCTTAATATTATCATCCACAGTTTGCAGGATGAAAGAAGAATTGGAAAGATGGTGAGTACATGACTCCATCAGACTCCGGCTCAGATCATTAAAGCTCAGTTGAAATTTGCATTTGGCTGCCTTCAGAACAAAAGATGGATGAAGTTGTCATTTAGGAAAGAGCACAATCAGTGAAGATCATCTTGGCCCCCCCAGAAGTATTCACCTTGACCGCCGCGCCTTCTCCCAGCCACCATCTTTGTGCCCAACGAATCTAACCATGAATCATCCCGCCCCTTCCCATTCCCCTCCACTCTTCCTCCCAGTCTCTCCCTCTCTCTTTCCCTTTTCCAATCACGTCGTCAAGGTGACCCCTGAGTGTTTGTGCCTCCACTCATAATGGAGATCTTTTGCAACAAGGCAACCTGTTAGAAGGTACAAGCTTGCTAATCTGATTTCAAGGACCCCCTTGATGCAGCAACATCTGCTACATGCAAAGTGATGTCCACCTAATCTGATTGTACGCTCGCTTCATATCAGGCCTTTCGTTTGAAGTCGCTTCAAAATAGACTTGATGTTCCCGGAGCATCATGGCATGAGACATTTTCTGCAATACCTCATTATACATCCGACTGGAAAATAATAATAATAATAATCTTTTTATTTATTTTTCTAATAATAATAACAATTATTATTATATTATATTATATTATGTTATGTTATGTTATGTTATGTTATGTTATGTTATGTTATGTTATGTTATGTTATGTTATGTTATGTTATGTTATGTTATGTTATGTTATGTTATGTTATGTTATGTTATGTTATATTATATTATATTATATTATATTATATTATATTATATTATATTATATTATATTATATTATATTATAATTTATTATTATTATTATACCGACCCAGTTTTGTCTGCCTTTGAGCAGACCAGAATAAAGGATAAGACCTGAATCGTAGCGATTTCTGAAGGAAGACGGAGATGAGAGGAAAGAGGAAGTCTGTGTGTGGCAAAGGAGGCAGAGAGGAGCAAAGACGGATGTGAGAAGTGTCAAGGCAAAGCAATCTTCCTGTGAGTGGAGGATTCCCTCATCTTCATACTTGCTAAGCTACACGCTTTGGGGATCATGCTGGAGTGTGTCAAGCTGATTAGAAAATATGCAAAATGCTGTGCCATGATGAATGCGACATGCACACATGTGAACGGCATTCCATATTTTGGCAACCAAAGCAAAAACATTCTGGCTGTGAATTTAAATATATAACATATTTGAACATGTATCGTGAGAAGAAATAATCATTCACAGCTTGACAGCCCAAAAAGGAATTTTGTGAACTAAGTTTGTCTCCTCATCCATTTTTAAACAGATGAACTGCCCATCTGATAACAAAGTGTCTCGCCGGCAACTTTATCTCTTTCTCCTCCCCCTCCAAAAGTTTAATGTGCTAGCTCAGTTTTCCTCTTTTAAAGTCACATATTTTCCTTGACTCCTTCTCCTAAGTGACCATTTTGTTCTCCAACTAATTCTTATCTTCTCCGGCCGACGAAATACGGTTGTTTCTCGTGAATATTTCATTTGGATTAAACATATAAGGGCGATTCTTCACTCAATTATTCATGCCAAGATGGGAAATATCATTGAGCAACTTGCATAACATCACATTTAAAGGGAGGGGGGGGGGGGGGGGGAAGGTCTACCTCATGAATACTTCATGAGACTTTTGGTTATAAGCGCCACAGGAAAGAAAGAAAGAAAGAAAAAAAAAGTGCATTTAGAGTTTTTGGATGTTTGCTTAATGGCGACGGAAAACTGTTGCTCTATTCTCTAAAGCAAAAAATAAAAGGCGCCATTTTGTGCGCTCCTACACATCATATATATGTGAAGCTGACATCATTCATTAGTGGAGATTAGTCTCCAAATCTGAAATGTTATTACTCAGACTGCCGAACCACTCTATAATGTCTTCATTTTTTTGGGAACGACAAAAACGTGTCATGTCCACTTGGGCACAACACCTAATTGTCGGAGGCCGTGAAGTGCCAAGCAGCAAAGTGCCAACAACTTTCTGGCTCCGAGACAACCGTAATCCATTTAGGCCTTTACTGAGGAGAAATGATCGCATCCTGTGAGACAAGTCCTTTTTAAATGAAGACAGTGGCAAGATAACAGGAACGCTTCGTCCTAATGACAACGTAAAAAAAACAGACATAAAAACGTCTTCATAGCGCGACTTCAATGGAAGAGAAGGAAAAAGAATGTGAGCAATATGGCCGCCGATTCACCGCAGTCTGTATGTTGTCATAATGACGGCGCGTTATTGCGACGGTGGTAATTGTTGTGCAGCTTGAAATTATCTGCGCTCTACAGCTGCTTCTGCTGAATGATTCACGTGCCATTGTTCCGCTTGGTGGCATTTGTGTCAGGAAGCCGGCCTCTTTGGAGAAAGCCCGCTGAGGATGCCGTCAATCCTCTTACATGGCGGCCGGGCTTCCGACCTGCTACTTTGCAAATACGACAAATTCGATACGTTGCGAATGAACTAGAACACAAAGTTGAATCAAAATGAGGATGAAGTGTTTCTATGTGAAACTAATTCCAGTTGTATCGGCAAACTTACACTTGTGGCTAGCGTCGATTGATTCGAGACTCGCTGCGGAATAAAGTGGAAGCTGTCGATAAATATCGACTGAAGTTCTTTTATTCATTAGCGTGTTGTGTTTGCGTGTTGAAAGATAGTCGTCTGCATTTCATTTTCATTCATCTATTGAATGATTTATTATTTTATGATTTAGCAATGTCATGAATGAGAGATGAATGTGTGTGACAACACAGGATGTGTGTCTTACCTTGAACTTTGTATAAACCCTCACCGCGCAGTTCACGTCAGCTCAAATTTTAATTATGGAATAGTACCACATGGCGAACATTTATACAGTAGTATAGTGGGTCTATGTGTTCGTCACAAACGAGACAGAGGTTTTATTAATATGACTTTGGCTTTTGACTGACTTTGGACTATTCTGCCACTGTAGATTTTATTTGTGGTTGCCCCATTGCTATATGTAAAAGCCACAATATAAATAAATGAGTATTATGTTGTATTGGATTATGATTAGGCAGTGTAATATTATGCACAGTTTGGATACTCTTGGGTAGAATTAACATTAGCGCTATATCAACCAAGGCAAAAAAATTGGATTAGTCTCAAGCCCTGTGAGTGGTTAGCGTGTCCGATCAATATTTTCAAAGCACTCACCAGCTCCTTCTTTTTCATGCACTCCATGAGGATGATGAACAGATGTTGGGCCTGTGTGCGGCTGTAGCTGAAGGTTTTCTGGATGGTCACCAGCAACTGGTCTCTCAGAGACTCGTTAATTATGCTGCAGAAAAGAAGAAGCCGAGAGGAGCAGGATAAATGGAAATCAAACCAAAGAAAGGCCAGGGGGGGGGGGGGTCAATTAGATTTGTTGTCTGTAAGGGAACCCAAGGTTGACCGGGACTATCGGCCGCTACAGTATTCCTCATGCTCTTTGGCAAAATGAGCTTCATCTTCAACTGGACACAGTGAGAAACACTAAAAACAATTACCCCAAGCGCGTCTCGCGAGAAACCCGTTGCATTATTAAAGTGATGCATCAGCATATTTTCCAGTAACAACTTTAATTTGCTGCAATTGTTTTGATCCCAATAAGCCGTTTTCCTTAAATGTATTCATCATTACACATACTCGGAGGAACGCGTCTGCAGTATGCACGGTATAATGAGATTCATTTAGCATCGGGGCATGTCTATTGGCCAAAGGCATAAAAACGTGCATCTGTACGATGGTCCTCTCCATCCAAATCTGCCTACCCTCCCTCCTCGGAGTATTTGTGACCAAATGCCAAGATGTCGGAGGCTCTTCCGCTGCCGTCACACACGACTACAGGGACCGGCGGGGTGTCCCTGAGGTACTCCAACACGATGGAGATCACGTTAGGGCCTCCTTCCACAATGAGAGCCACCACTGGTACGCCCTGGCCAATACCTGGATACAAATAAAACAGAAAGCACGATTTGGAATTCTCGGTCAAATCCGAAAACCATTACAAATTGAACAGTGGCAAGATATTCGATTTTTCTCCTCAATTCAGTCCATGTTTTTTGTTGTAAGAGAATATCCATTGAGGCATGACGGCTCAGTATCCGCCCCCGCCTATTTAACGCTTTGGGTCCAATCCATTCCCTAAACCCGCCACCCCTCTTGTCTTGTTTGACATGCTATTTCTTCTTGCCGTTTTGACTCTTGTAATTCAAAAAGCTACGCCTTGCTGGATCGTCCCTGCGCCGCACTCTCGGGTCTGCATAATTCACACGGCCTCTTGCGGGCGTTTGGCGTCATAGACTCCACCGCAAGGGGGACAGTTACATAAGGAGAATATTTTCGGGACTTCATCTGCTTCAAAGAGTCACTGCGCCGTGACACGTCACAAGATTAGACGAGGGCGGGACACCGAAATGGACGCAGGCGTAAGGAAGCTGATCTCTTCCGTCTTGCTCTTTGCACGTTTGGGGTTGTTTTGATGGCTGCGGAGGCAAAGTATCATTCAAGTCAAAGCCAATGAGGAGGGGGAAGCACAGCTACAACAACATTTACATTGGAACAACTTTAGAATAAAAAAATATCAACTTTTTTTACAACTTGTTCGCTCACCTTCCATCCAGTCATTTATTTATCTATCTATTTATTTATTTATTTATTTATTTATTTATTTATTTATTTATTTATTTATTTATTTATTTATTTATTTATTTATTTATTTATTTATTTATTTATTTATTTATTTATTTATTTATTTATTTATCTATTTATGTGTGCGTTTATTTAGTTAATTATGTATTTATTTATTTGTTTATTTATTTATGTGTTTATTTATTTATTGGACAAAGTTTTTTTTTATGACAGACAAGTTTGGTTAGCGTTTACTGGCTTGGTTTGTTTAGCATCTGAGCGTGTCTTACTTCTTGCTTGAGGTTATTCCAGATATTGGATATTCAACACAATACTTGCTACTAAGTAAATGATTGATGACAATAACAAACACGTCCTGGATAGGGAATGTTTTGTAGAAATCCTAAAAAAAACATTGCCTTAGGTTAATTTACTTAATAATTGTATATAATAGAAATATCAATGTTTGGGAATAACTTCTCTCCATCAGTGTTTGCTTTGATTGATTGGCTTCGACTTCTTTCCGCCGGCGTGCCACGAAATAATCTTTAATGGCAACTGAAAAAGTACATGACGGAAAATCATACCCTCATATTGCTTTGATTCACATCAGCCAGCCACCCTAGCACTGCTAACGTGATCTTCTCTGTGTTTAATTAAATCAGCTCCTGAAGGCTTGAGAAAGATCCAAAAAGATCAGAACTCGGTAAAAGGTGCGTTATTCAAAAAAAGAACATATTATGTTCGTGCTAACCTTTTATCACTGCGGCATATGGCGAGCGAGTAATAAATGAAGACTCCCGTGACCTTTTCCCTTCTGGTGGAAAAGATTTGGTATTCCGCAGTCCGCGCTGCTGACCACGCACTCGCATTCTTTCCACATCATGTCGCATTTCGCCATCCACTCACGTAGCAAAAAGTGAGGCTCGGACGACAACGGAGTACTTCAAAAAGTTTGCCTCGGTTTTGTTCCACGAGGCTCTTGACTTTCCCGGTGCCGTCGCTTCATTTTAATCTTCCATCTATGGGCCGGTCCACGAACGAGGTCACCGTGTCACGGCTAATCTGCAACGCAAGGCCTGATGCCTTTCGAGATTCAATTACCTGGCCTACTTCATCTTTATTTATTTACTTTCATCATGTGCTGCGATTAATGAAACTGCCCGTGGAGAAAGGTCAGCGAAGGTTACCTGGAGTGAAAACACCCTCATATATTACATTATATTACATTACATTACATTACATTACATTACATTACATTACATTATATTATATTATATTATATTATATTATATTATATTATATTATATTATTATTAATATATATATATATAATATATATATATTAATATATATATATATATATATATAATATTATATACATTCCCAATAATTGAAGTGCAATCGGAAGGTGCCTTCATCGTACTGGTAGACTTTATTTGAACTATTTTATTTAGTATTATTTATTTATCTATCTTGCTTTTTATTTATTTATTTAATTTCATCCTGTAGTTGTCTTTCATCTATAAGAAGATCCAAGCCATGTCACGAATGGACAATTTGCAACTTATTACTGCACAGAGTAAAGGTAATTGATTTAAAAATAATTGATTTCTGCTTATAATGTCATTTTTCCAGTGTGACATAATAAAAGCCAGCGCAGGCAGGACATCTTTCACCTAGCAGCCTCTCTTTCACCGCACGTGATTATACGTGCAGTCCAACCTTTCACTCTGTAATTTCTTCAGTCCTTTAATTGTCTGGCAGGCTACAGCGGGATGCAGCGGTGTGCCGTGCTGTGAGGAAAATTGATACCGCCAATACTTGATTTTGTGGGCAGGTAATCAAATTAATAACTGTCGACTAACCCTAGAGTGAAGGCCAAAGAAGTAAAAATATACTCCAGCAGTACTTCTCCATTTCGCTCACCACGAGTCATTTGTGATACAGCTCACTTGTATTTGAAGGTATACCAATGAAATCCAACAATCTAAAAAGTATTAATAGTGTGAGACTGGACCACATACTTCAAAACAGCCTCACATGGAGTAGAATTTCCAATCCTGGCTATTTTGGCTAAAATGCACAACACGCCTCCTTAAAAGGTTTCAACGGGGACATCAGATAAAGATGAACAGTGCCGAATGTCAGACGAGCTGGTTTTAAACTTTTGTAGCAGTACTGCTTATCTCGTCGGGCAGATCCCGAAATGCTCCTCCTCGGATCCGATAAAAGAAACAAAGTTTAAACGGGGGGAAATTGGGAATCCCATCAGGCACTTTACATTGCTCGGATGATGAATGTGTGACGACTGGGCGTCCCTTTGCCTTCCCAGCCCCTTTTGTATGATTCCAGGCATAGGATGACAAAGGGAAGTCCATGAGTCACATGACTGGAGGGTGAGCAGAGAGAACTTTTTTTTTGGGGTGATATTAAAGCAAAGGTCCGCCTCATGTTATTATTTTTAAAAATGCATTGGTGTCCTTGTCTTGGAAATAAATGGAGTCGTATTGGCAAAAGCCTTTTTGGCCTTTCTAAAAGGTGTTTGCGTGCATGTTGACAACAAAAGGAGGGAGCAGAAAATAAATCGTGCCTTCCCCAATCCAGGTCTGTGTCCCTGACACATTTGAAACAATATGGCTGTTGAAAAATGCGGCGGCGGGCTCCAGCTTTGTGTCTGACTGTGAGAGAGCAAGAGCGAAAATGAGAGAAATGCATTTTGTGTTGGTGACAATCCATTTGGGTTCCCGCCAAGGTCTTAAATGAACATTGAAAATTGATAAATGCAATGTGACAGGGGCTCAATAGCAAATGAAGAGCGTGCACATGAGCAAATACACATTAATCGAGTGTAAACACACAGTACACGCTCCAAAAATACAAATGAGCTATTGCTGCCGTCTTCTCGACATGCTGTAAGCTCGCTCAATTCAAACTGGATACGTGGAAAATACTGATATTAACTATGCCTCTCAAAATGCATTCAATGTCTGTCAACTGCCTCACTAAAAAGATCTAAAAAAATAGATCAATAAATAAGTAAATTAAAATAATTAAAATAAAAAATAAAAAACACACCACCTTTTAGCATTCACAGTGTCAATCATACACACGTATGAGTGTGACTCACGCGTGTTGATCTTCTGCAAGGAGATGTGTTTCTCCAACTGTCGCCGCAGCCTGACCTCGGCGCTGTACTTCCCCGTGGTGCCGTTGTCGGCCAGGATGAAGTGCGAGTGGAGGCTGTTGAGAACCGTCAGCTTGCTCATTGGGTTGGACATGGTCTGATACGGACGCACCACCTGCAGAAAACATCAAAAAAGGATTGTTCTCACTGTCTTAGCATAAAAAAAAGTTACACTCCGCCGTGACTACTACCGTAATTCTCGGACTATAAGTCGCGTTTTTTTTCATAGTTTGGGTGGGGGGGCGACTTATACTCAGGAGCGACTTATATACATATATATGTTTTTTTTTTTCACTTTTTGGGGCATTTTATGGCTGGTGCGACTTATACTCCGGTGCGACTTATAGTCCGAAAATTACGGTGCTATGAATAGTATCAATGGTCTATAAGATTGTCTACTTAACATTGTATCCTAATTAACATGACCAAATAAATGCAGAGTAATCATTCTCATTGTTTTACCTTTGCAAACGTTTTCACTCTTTGGAAAACTTCAACCACAGTGTCGCTTCTCGCTTTCTCACTTACGTCTTTACCAACGAGATCCTCCTGATTTTCCACGATCCCCCAGGGAGCAATACCGATGGTGCAGATTTTTCCCCTGGACTTGGAGGCGTGGTCTTTTAGCGCATCACCCACATGGCGAATGACCCCTAACAGAACGCACTGGTGATGAAACTCACATTTCTCGAATTCACATTACATTTGGTGGGGTGTGGTATTTCACCTGTATTGACCCCTCCGGTGAAGATCCAGGCTCCGGTGGTCATGGCAGCCTTGATGAGCCCTTTGCCAAAAACCTGCTTGAGTTTAGGCTGCAGTTCAAAGTTCTGCAGCCCCCCGTGGACTGAGATGAGAAGCTTGGGCAGCTCCAGTTGCCACTCCTTGGTCATCAGATGCAGCAGCAGGTCCGGCTTGGTGTCGTAAGACACTCGCACGTACTGCAGACGGTTGGAAACGTGATCAGTGATTGTGCTGATGCGGGAAAACCTTGCTTGTGGGTTTTTTGCAAGTCGCAAACATGGCAGACAGATGTTTGCTATAATTGGAGGCCGTGTGTATTATCCAAACATCTGTTGATTTGATCGAATTCATCTACAGATACCCAAACTAACATATGCATGGCATGAATAATTCAATCGTGAAAATAAATGAGCTCCGATTCACCTGTTATCATCTACACGGAACGCATGGAGGCTACGGCGACCGCTGACAGTCAATCAAATGTCATTTGAAAAAATTCATTTTCACTTTTTATCTTCAAAGTACAGAGACTTAATTGATTATTCTCTCTTGAATTATTCCGATGACGAATGGGGAGCCAACATGTTTTGTTTTTTTCATGGCGAGCTTCTCCTACAGTTGGCAAGATATTGAGTTCTGTGACAATATACATAGCAAAGACTCAACTGAAAAAAAGTTTCTAGGTTTGTCTGCTCGTTGTTATTCAGCGAGAGAACGTGGATTGGTTTCAGAACAGTGACTTGGATGTGCATCGGTGTCCAACTCAAGGCCTGGGGGCCAGATACGGCCCGCCACATCATTTTATGTGGCCCGCCAAGACAAATTTGTGTCATTACTAAAATTACTAATTGTCTTCACTTTTTAAAAGTAGATTCTGCTCGCAGTTTGTATTACCATTCATCTTTTTAAACTACCGTAATTTTCGGACTATAAGTCGCACCGGAGTATAAGTCGCACCAGCCATGAAATGCCCAAAAAAAGTGAAAAAAAACATATATATGTATGTAAGTCGCTCCTGAGTATAACTCGCCCCCCCCCACCCAAACTATGAAAAAAAACGCGACTTATAGTCCGAAAATTACGGTATTTGAATAGTTTTTACTCGTCTCTGAAGATGTTGACAGTCATAATGGCCCTCGGAGGGACCCAAACGACAAAAATGACTTTGACACTCCTGATCTAGCGTATGTGCAGCAGGTGTTCACCATGGCTTTGTTGGAATGTCCTCCTCCCTGGAACTCAATGGTGCCGAACGCATCCGTCGGGCTGAGCTGAGTGTGTTTGCTGATGGACCACTTCTCAGACAGAGCGTCATTCTTGGTATCATTGTGACTGGATGAGATGCCGGGGGGAAGGCCCACATGCTGTCCTATCAGGCGACCGCAGCAGCACCTGTGTGAGATCACAACCCGACTTGATACATTTCTTTAAGGTCAAAAGGTTGTCATGCGCTTGTGCGTCTGTCAAGGGCAAAGTGTGTAAAAATGAAGGGACAGCCCGTCAAGAGATTGATGTCCGTCGGCGAGGTGTTTGAAGGTTCCGATGGACCCTTGCCCTCTGTTATCAGCCCGATCTCTTTTGATTTGCTGCTCTCAACACTCCTTGTCCCTCTACACAAGCTATTAAAGTTACATGGAAGCGGCTATTGCATTACAAGTTTGGTTTTTATTTGGATCCTATTTGTTTTTCAATCCCACGGGATGAAGTAAGAGAAAGCAGCTTGGACCGGGATTCTGTCGACACTTGATATTTCCGTCTCGGTTGCTTCTCCTTTACCTCCCGCAAAGCGAGTGTTTGTTTTCTCACTTGAAAGAAAAGATGCGGTCTCGAGGGAAATTGCTTCGACATCATTGTATGATAATCCCTTACCCAAGCAAAGTGTAGCGTACTGAAGCTTGCCTGGTTGCTGGTAGGAAAGGAATTAAAATCTCGTCTTTTTAAATTTCATATCGGAGCGGCGACAGCTCTTGCGCATCGCATTTCAGAAATCGGTTCAAAGGTTTGGGGTCACAAAATTGTTTGGGTGACCCCAAACTTTTGAACGGTAGTGTAAATATTATTAGAATAAAATATTATGAATTAAATATTATAAATTATATCTTATATTTGTATAAGATTATATATAATCGATGAATATTAGTAGACATATATATTATAAGATAAAATATTATGAATTAAATATTATAAATTATATCTTATATTTGTATAAGATTATATATAATCTATGAATATAAGAATACATATATATTATAAGATTTTTTACACAGAAGATTATATATATAATCTATAAATAATTATCTAAATAAATATATACACTACCGTTCAAAAGTTTGGGGTCACCCCAAACAATTTTGTGACCCCAAACTTTTCAACGGTAGTGTATGTCCGTAAGTCTATGTACGCTCCAAAGCGAGCTTAGTCGCTCCTATCACAGAAGGCCAAACTCTCTCCAATCACAATCTAGGAGATCACCGCTGGGTCGGGAAATTGAGGGGGCGCGACTGAGTTCACCCCTTGGTCCAGAATCCGTGCTGGTGAGAGCCAAGAGAGATGTGTCCGCCTTATCAGTCAACCCCTCCTGCTTGTTGGTGGATGATGATAACGAGGGGGGGGGGGCAAATTGAGCTCGCCATCTCTTCTTCCGGTCCGAGTGATAGCCTCTCTTGACACTGGGGGGGAGGGGGGGGGGTCATTCATCTGACAACTCCTCTTGTACAGATAACAGTGTTCGCACACGTGGATGCCTTCAGGAGCCGCTTCTTCACCCGTGGCTCTGACATTTGATCCAGGCATATCTTTGGTGTGCTTCATTGGCGAGGCCTTGGAAAGGAGCCCGGACGTTCATGTTGCTGTTTTTCTTTTTCATGAAGTCTGTGCTTACAGGGCTGCCACTTTTCAGTCGTACGCTGACGCAAGAAGACGTGTCTGCCAGTCATAGAGGTTTTGCATGAACTCATAAATACAGGCTAGCTCACAGGTGACGCTTATGTTTATTCGGTTTGGGACAATTTGCTTTCAGCAAACTGCGCTTGTGTAAAATAACAACTCTGGGCAACATGACAAGAGGAGAAAAAAAAGGCTTTTCCCTACTTCAGTTTTCATCATCATTATTGTTTCAAACTGCCTGCACTGCCGAGAGGAGGAGAAAATGACGCTCGGACAGCCATCGATGAAATCATCCTGTCGCGGACGGAGGCCTCTTAAATCATATTAACCTCGGAGTTTAGACAAATAATAATTTGTAAAATGTCACGCACGAAAAATATGGCGCCGATAATCCCAGCAAGTACTTGAAGCGCTTATAGCAAGCAGTCTATACTTGTTTTGTTGTGAAAAAAATTTGCAATTGTGCGTACCTATGGGGGTCTTTGGCGCTCACAATGATATGAACGCATTCTCTCTTGCTGAACGCTCTCTCTATCCATGATTTCTGCGCCTGTGGACACAAAAAAAAAAAATAGAACATTAAGGTTAATGGCACAGTGGGTGTCAATAGGACAAAAAGAAAAGAAAATTGACTTCACCTGAAAATGCTTTTTTGGAAATGCTTGCACAATGGTAAATGGGACTTTGTGAGGAGTAATTACCCATGATGCAGCAGGACCTCACACTGAGAGCATACTGTACATAAAAATTCATGTTGTCTTCTTAGACAAGCAATTTGGTGACACACACCTCCACCTCCAAACATTTTAGAAACTGGAAAAAAGCCCACATCGCTGTAAAAGTCCCTCACGCATCATTTAAATCCTCGGAGAAAAAAAAAAAAAATGCTTCATGTTGGGAGTCGAGCCCAAACCGGCTGAGCAAAGTTGCTGCGACAGAGAGCGAGAGCAAGAAAGACAGAAAGCGGATGTTTAAAAGCACTGAGGCGGTAAATGATGTCAGTCTATGTTGCATTGGAGCCAGCAACGTCTGTGTGTGTGTGTGTCTGTTTGTGTGTGCGCGCTTACTGATATTTTATGCATGCAAGGAAGCCATCATACAACTAGGAAAGAAATTTGAATAAGTGCATTGCAAGCATGATGAGAGCAGTGTGCAATAGTTTGGTTGCCTCATTTTGTTTCATTAGAGAGTTAACAAATTGGGAAAGGAAATTCCAAAGTGTCAACGTAAACCCTAAAAGAAGAACTCTTCAATATGTAAATAGACCTTGTGCGTGTGCCGACAACATACAAATAAGCGGGCTGCTGCATTATGCAGTCCCGATGGAATTGCACATGTGGTCGTCGTGTTTGTCGGTTGCAGGTCTGAGTGACGGAAACGCACACGGGCCAATTATCCTGCTGCACACGTGCACGGCGGCTCGACATAAAAACCCCGCGGCGCGGGATTACGGTTGCTATACAACTGTTTAGATAATCCCAAAATGCATGTGCAAATCCGAGATAAATAAAGAATCCATATCACATGAAAGAAAAGACTGTGCTGATCTTTTTAGTTGATTTGGCTAATTTTACACAGCGTTAGAAATTTACCAAATAATTATATTTTCATACTTTTACTTGCATTAGAAGTTGATCAACATTATTATATTAATTAATATTGATTAAAATATGTATAAATATTTTCAATTAGATATTATACAATTTAATTAATATTGATTTTATATATATATTATATTGTTACCGCTCAAGACTTCTATTATATAATATATATATATATATATATAATATTATATTAATTAATATTGATTAAAATATATATAAATATTTTCAATTAAATATTATACGATTTAATTAATATTGATTTTATAGATATTATATTGTTACCGCTCAAGACTTCTATGATTGACAAAATCTGCAACAAAAGTGAACGATATTGTGATAATTGCGTTAATATTAAGAATTACATATCCAAAGGGAGATCTGGAGCAACAAAACGGTCCTGCCCGCTGTTCATTCTGGAACAACAAGGCTGGTTCATCTCCCAGCCAGCAGTGCGGACGGAGACTTGCTTGTACAAGCCTTTGACTGCTGCCGCCTCTACAACAACACCAGCCACATCCGCTTGACTGACCCTGTCACACCACGGCACCACTAAACCCACCGCAAACCCGCCACAAACCGGACTGGACCAATGTTGGCACATTTACCCTAACACCGTACTCAGACCGTAACGCTTTAAGGGCCGCTGAGAGGGACTGACCATCATCCTGTGACCAACACTCGACTTAGTGGGCCACCAAAACAAATAACCCGATTGTTTCTACAACTTGACTTTTGTGAGCAACTGAGCATGTATTTTCCACCTCAACAACTGCTTCCTCTGCCTCTACTTTCTTATTAGCAGTGGTGGGAAGCTGAATAAAGAAACAACATCCTAATCTCAACAATTTAAGAAAACTCACCTCCTACTTGATATGTAGCCATCGACTGACATCGGCCATTTCTCACAATAAAGAACAGAGAACTGTCTTGTGAACACGCCGAGAACAGTCTTCCAAAAAAACGTACGTGAGAATGAGTCTCTTTGTAAACTGGAACGGCTTGTTCACTTTTCCCCTGACTCTGATGTGTTTCCGTGATAGGAGCACAAAAAGCACCTTGGGACATTTTCCGAGCCAAGCCTTCACAAGTGACCAAGCGATGCGGACTTTGTTTCAGCTAGCTGCATACAGAAAAATTCCCTTGAAGATGAATAAATGACATTTTGATGCTTCCGTCAATCTAGCCTATCAAAAAGGGAGAGCAAACACATAAATATAGAGTTAGAAAATGAAATGACGGTAACGTAAAAGAAGCTTTAGAGATTATCTGTCATTGGTTGAATAACAGGCCGCTAAATAAAACATTTGGACAAAAGACAAGTCAAACTTTATTCTGGTAATTTTGGGTATCAACTTACCTGAGTTTTGATGCGGGTTGCATTCTTGTGGGCTTTCCTTTATAAAGCAAACTCCAGGGAGCATTTTGACACATGATTCTTGCCGGAAGCTATAATGAGCGTATTAGTGTGCGTGTTCACGGTGCTAAGGGCGCACACTGAGCCAGCCCTGACGCCAAACTGATCAGTCTCCTCCCCATGCAGAGTACCAAACAGCCCAGATATCTGCTTTTACAAAGAAGTTATGCTCAACTTGGATATTATGAATAGAAGTTGAAGCAAACGGCATTCTTGGACAAGCAGCGCTAGAAATATGTTACAGTTGTTTTTCGCTAGCTTGACTGAATTCTTGTAAATTGGCAGATTAATTCTGTTTATGTTTGAGAAGAATTTAATATTGTTTCCTCACAAAAATTCAAATCAACGACATCGTTGGGTGTGATGGCTTTGTTCTGCTGTGGCGCAACCGTCATTAACTTCCTGGAAACTTGTTTTATGAATTGTTGTTTTCTTCACATATTAGACAATGGTGATGTTTCAGAAAAAGCCTTTCAGCTTTTTTTTTTTCGTGTCTTCACCGGTGGCCTCATTCCTCATCTGGACATTGTTTTTTTTTTCCGAGGTGACTTTCTTCAAGCCTCTTGGTTAAAATAGCCTTGTGGTTTGGGGTTATTGTATTAACAAGTGACCCAGTTTCAGCTCTCGCAGTGTAAATCCAGACCTTAAATAAGAAAAATGCGAAAAAGTCAATCTTGCTTGAAGGAGAACAAACATACATACGGTGTGTTTTTTTCTTACGCTCTCAAACGTTCTGCCCTTACAGAACGGAACCTTTCACAAGCTTGTAATTTGTTTTAAGTGACGACATTCCACCCGCCAAATCCATTGCACTCAGCTTCTTCTCTTCATCCTTGTCCCCACAGATGATACTTGTGTGAAGCTTGCGGTTTGTTCCGAAGAATTGCGTGCTTGAAACAAAAACAACAAACGAATGAAACACAAACCCCCCAAGCGTAGCTTTCATTTCCATACGTGCACATTTATCTGGGAACACTGCGCATTCTCGTCACCACTTGGAAAAGTGTGCGCAAAATGCATTTGCTGACAATAAAAGCTATTTTGGACTTTAGCCCTTTTTGCCTCATGCAACCGTATTAGCTGGCGTTAGGCAGTGACCTTCAAGAGATCTCAATCTGGGCATGCCGGTGTATAGGGTAAACAACGTTTACAATGACTCATATTCAGATCCTGACCCGTAATGAATTTCGGGCTGACATTAAGGATGTCATTGCACACAGTCCAAAGCTAATGTCACCGTCAATGTGGTTAGGACCAGAGGAAGCTAGCCTTAATGCTATCATTACAAACAAGCTAACTTTGAAGCAAGTGTACCTAATGTTTCTTTTATTAATGCAAGGTAAGCCACTTGAATCCGACTTTGCCATCCGTACGACATCTCTTTTGAGGTTCATTCATTTGCTAGCCAATTTGGCGGAGAGGTGGAATTAACGTAATCAGTATCTCAACAGTGACGAGCTGTTGAATGAGGCACACTGATTCAGTCACGGAGATCTCAAACTTCACTTGTGGGTTATCAGTGAACCCTCCACTGACCATGAGAGAACCTTCAAATTGAGATTTTGACTATTAAAAGGTCATACCTTGGAGAGTGTGTCCTTGGGATGATTGTAAATCAAAGCACAGTGCAGAGAAGATAAGAGAGCGTAAGCCACAGAAGAATTGCCCACAGAGTTTCAAGGAAAACACTTGTTGGAAGTAGAAGGACGTATTCTACGAAAACTAAAAAAAAAAATTGTGTGCGCCATGAGTTGATGCTAGCTTTTTCTTTTTTTACTTATTGCCTCAAAAAGTGTACTAACAGATGCCGTGTGTCAACTAATTGACGTCTGTCTTCCACATAAATAACCAGTGCACCTTAACAGGCCCTCCTTCGGGGAAATTTGTTCCAGAAGATGGCAATAATTACTGTCGTTTCATTATTCTTACTTTGACCACCAGTTGTGCCGGAAGACATGGCTACCACAATGGAAAATGAAATCGATGATGGGAAAAGAGAAAGTAAACAGAACAACAATTTCATGCCTAAAAAAATCATTGATACAATCAAAGAATTATTCATTTAAAATATTTTGGTGACACAGCAGTTCCCTCCCCCTACATCTGAAAATCCTGTACAGCGATCTTGGCAGAAACGATTTCTCAAATGAGCACGCTTGCTTATTTTAGCTGCCGTTGTGGCGGACACATCTCCCAGGGATAGAATAAGCAGCTCCCTTTCCCACAGGCTTCGGTTAATCCGAGCTGAGCATCTGGCCGAACAGAGGCTAATCGACACTGGCGTGGCCATTCTGCCTGTGGTGGGAGGCGATGGAAGGGGGGGGGGGGCACTTGGGATTTAGAGGGGTGGGGCCGGTGCACTTAAGGTGCAAGGACGGAAGAAAAGGTCGTAAGTAGAGACGGGAGGATGGAGAGACGGGAGCTTGATCATCACCTGTTTGACAAAGCAAATGTGTGTGTGCGAGGTGGTTCAGGCCAAGTGCTGTAAAATTGCCTCTTATGGAGCCTCTGCACTAGAGGGATTTTGGGATGTGCATGTGTGGAATAGAGTTTAAAAAAGGAGCCACGTACAGCAGAGTGTAAAAAAAAAAAAAAAGGCTTCTGTAGCGCAGAGCATAATTACAACCTGACACTGCGTGACATCTCCTCCCTGCCATCTATATTTGGAGGGAGACACTTGGGTCAAGAGTGCATGGTAGCTCTTGACCGTTGTCGGCGTGCAGAATCTGACGCAATGCTTTGTTGCTTTCTTTTGTTCGTTAATGAATGGATAAGAAACAATACAATTTTAAAAAAAAAAAATGTTTTTCCGTACTTGTGAGCCCCAATTGTAAATATTGGCAAAATAATTTGGATGTGAACATAGTAAATAGCGAGATTGATCGGTGTGACTTTTTATCCATTCCGCTGTCGGTTAAAAAAAAAATGATGGTAAATGTCAGCTCAGCGTCGCCAGCTCTAACGATGTTTCGCATTTGCCTTCGTTAAACGACGGCGATGACGAAAGGTTAAAGCGTTTCATCCGCAGCGATTTGTAGACGTGATTGGTGCTGATGATGGACGGATGGTCTTTGTGTGCTATTCCGTCTCGGACAGCAGGTGTCTTATTCGTTTCATATTCTCTCACTTTGGCTTATTTGTAGAAGTGACTGAGGAAGGAACGAAGACGTTGACTCTTGAACTTCGGTGGCAGTTATTGCCAGGGTTTATGCAACTATTGAGAATACCTGGTTTTAGAGACGGAACAGAAGAACATGTTTGGGGTACGATTAGACTCGTCTATGTTTGTCAAGGCCATGTTTCGCTCGAGAGGATTCAACGTTGAGCAGTTCCTCCCATGTGGGTCAGTCACCAGAGATGAGCATAAAATATTTCCACTTGAGATTTCGACTTGGTTTTTAATCCTCTTTGAAAGGGACACTTTTGCAACCGGTTGCAATGGCAAGATGGGGGGGAAACTGGCCTGCTTTTATTCCGCCCCAATGGTCAGATGGAAAGTATGTCTGACATTTACATTTTTTTTTTTTTTTTATCATTAGGGAAAAGAAGAGGAGAAAAAGATAAAGGTAACATGAATGAAGCATTTAAAGCAACAACATTTTGGAATAAATGAATAAAAATTAAAATCGTTTCCGCTATCATTTGAGATGACGTGGAGCCATTTGTAATTGACAATTTAGGCTTTACAGTTTTTTGTATGAATATCTATCTATAATCTCCACAGTATGTGGGAGTGTTACATCATCAATTTCAAACGAGTACTAATGCTCAAGTTGATTAGCCAGAGTTGCACCGAACGTTATTGAAATGAAGCTGTGAAAGAAATGTACGCATTCCTTGTTTTGCACTATACCAAGCACAATAATGAATAACAAAGATGAGTTTGTGAAAGAATACAAAAGCAAGCTTCAGAAAGAAGTGAAGCGCCATGTTTATTGTCCATGTGCATTTGCTGCGGCGGCGGCGGCTGGAGAATTAAGCCTGGATAATTTATCATGCATAGCCTCTTACACGAGTTACCGAATTGCCGCATAGCATTGCCTCATTTTGCCAGAGCTCCTACGAGTGGGAATGGAAAGCGGTTAGCGCAACACGGTCAATTTTACACCTGAGTCCCCTCTGCCGTCTCTAATGAGGAGGAAGTTAGAGCCGAGACACGCAGCTGAGCTCCAGCTTTGATTGATACTTCTATAACCGAGTTCATCAAAATGCGATCCGAGATAGTTATTAGCAGATGGAGCTAGCGCGTGAGCGCAAGGGAGTGTTACATTTCAATTTAGGACGCAGCCTGTTATCCGTCGACGTGGGATGTTTCAGTCGATGGCTACAGCTGTGCTGTACCCTCACATGGAGGTTTTTGCAGGGTACTCAACTTCACATCCCCAGTAAACATTGTGGTAGCTAACTGACTATAGCCTAGCGCTGCTAGTTAAAATGAGTTGTAATCCATAACAGGCGGTATACAAAAGAGCGGACGGGAAATATCGCTGGTGCGTTTTCATTTACTTGGCCTTAGCTAATTGGTTTTGACATTTGTATGGCAGATGCTGGATAACAATTAAAAAAAAGTTTCACGATAACAGCCGACTAGCCACGCAAAACGGTTTGTGCCTCTCTTTCCAGTTTGGCAGCTCACAATGATTAGCAGGTTTACAAACTCAGTCTAGCGGACTTTGGATGAAGTGCAGACTCATTTCTTTTGTCATACTGTGAAGAAGTGAACCTCTTAATCTGCACTCTGCATTTGTGCGCACTCCTAGCCAAGCCTGTCTTGTAAATCGTAATAAAGCTAAGCCTCCCGGGCAGATGAGGGAATGGTAAGGGGACAACAAGTCTCATTAAAATGATTTGTCGTGTTTTTAGCACAAAGCTGTCGAAGGCTCCCGAGATGGAACACGGTCGGAAAACAACAACGGAGCTAAACAGATTGCGTCGCACCTGTCTTGTCTTTGACATGTCCGTGAAATTAGACCGTAGAGCGCATGTTATCCTTTCACCAGCTTAGGTCAGAGCTCGAGTCTCTCCCAAAAAAAAAAAAAACATCATGAGGCCCTCAGCAATGTCAAGAATAGTTGTGCTGCAGCTAATGTCACATCATGTCAAGAGTTCCACACTCGGTCCTGAAAGCTAAGTATAACCTTCCTATACTCCCAAATTGGCGTTCACTTGTGCTAGTGGCATGAATCTCGCAAGCCCATCCATATTTGACATTGAGCGGATTTCCTTTCTCAGCAAATAAGATTGTGAGAGGATTCGCCAATACTCACGCGGAATACCGTCGAAGCGACAAAGCCTGTTCCACGACAATAGAATTGAATTGTATCCTCTAATTCAACTATCCCTATTCATGACTAATAGGAAATGTGTATTTGATAAACTCACGAATGTCAGCGAGCGAGACAATATGGCATCATGTTAATTAAACTCATAATACAAGAAGGAAAATAAAATGAGGCCCAATTTGACACCGTAATGAGGTGAGCGAAAGACACAGACGCCACGTCGGCTTCACCGTGACTGCCTCGATGCCAAAGATGGAATTCTAATTGCACTGCAAACAGAGTTCATTAATCCTACGATGATTCATTAGACATGTAAGCTGTGTGTTAGTGAGTGAGAGAGAGAGAGAAACGGCGCGTGTGTTAGCATGTTGATATGAAGGCTGTTGGGCTCCTGTGGGCTTCTGATTAAATGCAAACATTAAAAGCGCTCAGGCGAGACCGGAGATATTATGTAAAGTGCTGAGCGTGACACCGGTGATAGCGCTCACGCATTTCCTCTCCAGAAATTCATGACTCCATCCACTTTGTGTCGGGGAATGACGCATTGAACGCAGCTTTCAAAGCGTCCTTCCCTTCCTTTGTGTTGTTTGGGTTCTAGCGGCTGTTGTGTCGGTCAGCACCGCCGTAACAAGGATTAATCATGGAAGCGATGAATGTATTATACATGCAGGCAGTGAGACACACGCATTAGCGACCCAAAAGCTAAATGATACATGCGCTTGTCGGACTACCGTAAATTCCGGACTATAAGCTGCGCCTTTTTTCAAAAATTTTGAACCCTGCGGCTTATAGTCAGGTGCGGCTTATATAAGGATTTCTTTTCGTGATTTTTGTGATGACTTGATCACTTTTATACACTGCGGTATCTTGAAGAAAAAAACAACAACAAAAATACTATTTCGAAACACTACTATGGCTGCTGCTTATTCTGGCTGTGTTGCTTGTGACTATTATGAGCTTTAGTAGGAATGCACGCTAGGTGACCTGCGTCAAAGGGCTCTAAACCCTTCGTCACAGGGAGTGTTTAGAAAGACATGTTAAAGTATGTTATTAAAACTTTAAAAAGGCTTTCTGTGAACGGTCTTTCTTTGTAAAAAAAAACGCGTGTGCACGTGCGTCTCATAGTCCGGTGCGGCTTATATAAAAAAAAAAACTAAAATATCCCCCAATTTTAGCTGGTGCGGCTTATAGTCCGGTGCGGCTTATAGTCCGGAATTTACGGTAAATTGATTTAGGAATTCCACCGTCACAAAGATAACAAATGCTGGCTTTTGATTGACACTGTCTGAAATTGTCACACATCGGTCAGGCATCAAAAAAGTACAATACCGATTCTATTGTCTATGTAAATCACCTATCCATCGTTATATGAACTCGTTCACTGCCATTGACGAGAATAAATTCACTTGACGGTGAAGGAGTTATGAAAATGGCATTCACTGCCATTGACGAGAATAGACGTCAAAATTCACTTGGCAGTGAATGAGTTCAGAAAAGAATATATCATGAAAAATGTATTCTTAAAATCCAAAACTTTATTTGAAATGCCTCTGGTTGGGCTGTGTGAACATTTGCTATTCATAGCAACGAGTGTGTGTGTTCAAAACCAAAATGTGCTGTTGGGTGAGTTGTGTGTGAGTAACCTTGAGGGACCAGGCTTGGTCTTGACACACCTTTCAAACAATCTTCAAAAACGTGACTGGTCTCCAATGGGAAAAAAATATTTCGTAGCCAACAACATCTTTGGTAGGAATGACTATTTTTGCAGCTATGTGTCCATTCTCAGCGGGGCTTTGCGTTTTGCCCTCTAACTAAACAAAGAGGAAGCGTGGATGATGCATTAAATGGTTTATACATATCCATCATTTAGCAAAAAAATGTCCTGCAGTGAAAAAACGCCTGCTAATTAGTTGGCCGACGAGGGAGGCGGGGAGGGGGTGGAAGCAAAGACTGCTTTACAAATTCAGACATTTTGAATTAGCGCTTCAGCTAATGGATGGGTGAATTTGCACTCTAAGAGACGCTATGATGCATTGCTTACTGTCCATTCATATTCAGAATAATAAGAGTGTTTTCCCAACTCCAAGGTTACACTGGATATCAAAATATTCATCAATATGTCGGTTGCCTTTTTACCTCTCGTCACTTTGGGCGACATGACACATTTGTTTCGAGCGACTATTCTCTTTCGACAAGTATTTGCATGAAAGTGGCGGAGAAGATCAATGGTGTCAAGTGAGCACTTTGCCAAAGGAAATGTACTGAGGACAGAACCATTACCTACATAATGAGACCATGAGAATTAGCTCAGCTCCAACTGTGATTGAAAACACACACACGTTTCCATCCGTCATATCTGGACCCAATAGCAAGCTAATTCCACAACTTGATTCCATAATTAATGACTGGAGCTTTATCTTTCAGCTAATAATTTAATTTTCATTCGGTCCATGGCGTAAACTCGTCCGTAAGACGAGCTCCGTTGTTCCATATGACCACTCACCTTAAAAAAGTCACACCGCTCATACAAACACTTAACTTTTTTTTTTTTTCCTGAGCTATAACTTTCCATCTACCGTAATTTTCGGACTATAAGTCGCACCGGAGTATAAGTCGCATCAGCCATAAAATGCCCAAAAAAGTGAAAAAAAAACATATATATGTATATAAGTCGCTCCTGAGTATAAGTCGCCCCCCCCACCCAAACTATGAAAAAGAACGTGACTTATAGTCCGAAAATTACGGTACTGTAATAAATTGTCACCCACTCAATCCTTCCCACATAATTTCTCTCACTTCAGGCTGTATAAAAACATGTGAGGAGAGCAAGAGTCTGGAGAAATCGCACCTTAACCAAGGCACAGAATCCTCCCAATATCCATTTTCTATTCAGGGCTCCAACCAAGGCCGGAGCTTATCCCAGCTGACTTAAGGCAAAAGGAAAACCCCATCCCTCAACTGGTCGATAGTCGATCAGAGGGCAGTTGTGAGCGTCTGGCACACACCGGCAGGATGAAAGGCCGTTGTGTCAGCCACTACGCTAGCAATCATCTGGTATACTTTAATTCAATCAATAAACCAGTCTTGTGCCATTCATAGTTCAATATCACAGGATCGGTGTACAATAATCCTCTAAAATAGATTTTTTTTGTGTGTTACCCGATTTTTGCGGAAGTAGCTACAACCAAGAAGCTGTTTATTAAAAATCACACGAGAAATCTCCAGATATTGTTTTTTTCACGCCAGGTATGACATAAGTATCATTTTTCTTTGCATCGCCAAGGCAACAGTATGCGACGAAATCAAAAGCTTTCAATAACTTTTTAACTTGAGTACCTTTCGATGAAACTCACAAATTCTGAAGACAATTGGAAAAACGATCTCGGAGGAGTTTGTTAAAACGTGACCTCTAGAAAAGCCAAAAGAGATAAGCCTCACAATAAACATTTGTAGGGGGGCGCTACTGAACCATTAATTGACAATCACACAAGAAACGAAAGAACATATATACGTATGTTTTTTTATATATCATTATATATATATATCCATATTTTTTTGCACATTTCAGTTGTGGAGTGACTGGAGTTTATGATTTGCATTCCTACACCAATACCCCTCCCCCCCCCCCTCCCACACATACACCTACTCACTTTCCTGTTCAAATTCCCATACCGTGAATAATATGCAATTTCAAATGAAACGACTGATTTATGGTTAAGGTTCATGCCTGAGGAAAGTGAAAAAAAACAAGTCATCACGCTGTGCCGCTGTCAGCCCTTTGGCTTCGGAAACGTCTCTGCGGATTCATCAAGCACCTCAGCGCTGTTCATCAGCGACAGTCACACCTTAAATGGGAAGCTGATGAACGCGTACAAGCCACAAAGAGGTCTTCACACGTGACCTGCTGGAAAAAAAAACCACACGCCGAGTTTGTGAATGCAAATCAAAATGGTCAAATGGCCGCAAATTACATCGCCGGTGCACGCCTTGTGATGACCTCCGAGCTTCCAGGAACCAGGGGCTGAAGCAGATGGAGGAGAGCTCCAAATGCATTGTGGCTTTCATGACCATGTCTGGGGCAGCCTGATAAGGCAAAAAAAAAAAATGAGCGGCATGCATGTGAAAGCTCATGCCTGTCTCTGACTGTCCTTCATGACCTCATTCATGAGGTGCTTCCTCTTTTTGACATGTCTGCAGTTCCCATGTTCTCTCACACAATTTATACCACCATTTAGCGGCAAGGAATTAAATGGTGTGCTTAAGGTCACAAAGTCTTGAGGTTGTAAACGTTACAAATGGTAAAGCCTTGCCAGCGATGTCTGGTCTTATTCTTTTCCTGCCGTCTCTGTGGCCTCAGTCCTCCGAGCAACCTTATTACTGTTTGTAGTCTTTACCCGGCTCTCTGTGAAATGGATTTTCTTCCTTTCCGGTCGGAGAAGTGCCGAAATACCTCATCGCCTTCCTGATTACAGCTCTTCCCTTTGTTGCTGTGTTTGGCTGTCCTCCCTGCCTGTCGCAACTGTCAGGTGGAGCATCTGGACGACCTGTGGCAATTGAGATGCGGATGGAGGGGAGGGGAGGAGCTCCAAATGCTTCTAATACCAATCCATTCAATTACATAGCGTCCCCTTCATTTTAAAATCAGTCTTGTCAACCTGTAATTGTCAAATAATGCCAAATTAAGACAGACCAGAACTTTAGAGCAAACCAGCCAGAAGATCTGTAAAGTAGGTTGTTCCAAATCAGATCAATTGAACCCTTGTTTGATCCAAATGTTGGACATTTCAAGGTCATAAGCAAGAGCAGATGAATTGACGGCGTAGTATTGAAAAAAATAAAAATTCAATTGTCTCCATGATGACGAGGCACACGCAAAACGAGGCGTTCGGTCACACCGAGCACGTGTTTGCGCCACGGCGACAGATCTCACGCCGAGGGTTAAGTGTAATTAAAGCGGGGACTGCCTCCATCTGATGCTCGGCTGCACCTCTGCCACTTTAATTGCTTTTCTCCCCCCTTCAATTCCCACCTGACTGGCCCATTCTATCAATTGATTCAATCCCACTGGAGACATTCCTCCACGCAAACATTCAAATAAAAATGAGCAAGGATGGTGAATTCCAACACGGACAGGCAGGTCTTAGAAGATGCGTGGTTTGGGCCCAAGGAATGATTCATGTGCATTTTTCTTTTTAAATGTGGAGTGTCCCAAAATAGCTCTTCTCATTGGCAGCCTCACTGCAGGCTTTCTTTGTCTGCTTCCATTTGGGCACCTGACCCTCTCCTACAGACAGTCCATCACGCTCGCTCATGCCTGAACACAAGTGTGCTTCAAGGCCAGGAGCCTTGTTCTGAAGGGTTCTTGTGTCAAAACATCTGAGGCTCCTTATGAATTGATAATGTGCGGAGG
Source organism: Syngnathus typhle (assembly GCF_033458585.1). Lineage (NCBI taxonomy): Eukaryota > Metazoa > Chordata > Actinopteri > Syngnathiformes > Syngnathidae > Syngnathus > Syngnathus typhle. The sequence goes on from NC_083742.1 coordinate 19,649,295, forward strand.
AGGTTCTTCACAGCCTCCGGTAAAACCGCCAAAGTCGCGAGGGATGGAAAAAGGACCGGCATGGCGCTTTTTACGGTCAACCGAGCAAGAGCGCGCATCTCGGGGTTGCGACGACAAACGGATTTCAAATGTTCTTCCTTTTTTTGGCCTTGGAAACAATGATGTTCAGTTAGCAAGAGCAAACGAATGACTTTTTACCAAGACTGGAGAAAGTCACAGTAGTGCGTTTCATATATTATTTAGCAGAGGATCCAAATGACCTTTAAAGTACATTGTTTGGATGGATCTTACTTTAAAGTGAACCTATTTAAAAGTTCTTTCGGGGGCTTCATTCCATTATACTGGAGATGTCAACACCCCTAGAGGATGTGCACTTGTGAATGCTGCTGACATTTCTGGGAATGATATAGATGCTATCAAAGCTGACGTCAAGACTTTAGTCCAGTTAGCATCTTCTCGGGCAGGGGTGTCAAACTCATTTTTTTTGTCGCGGGCCGCTTTGTAGTCATAGTTTATGACTGTCAACCCAAATAAATGTACAAACGCAAATGCATTACCGTAATTTTTGGACTATAAGTTGCGGGTTTTTTCATAGTTTTTGACTTATACTCAGGAGCGACTTATATACATATATATGTTGTTTTTTCACTTTTTTGGGCATTTTATGGCTGGTGCGACTTATACTCCGATGCGACTTATAGTCCGAAAATTACGGTCTATCCAGTAGAAGCTACAAAACAAACGGACAAATAACTCGTTTTCAAATCAGACTCGTCAAAACTGCTGAAATATTTGAAAAAGATGATTTTTAAAAAGTGAAGACAATTTGCAATTTTAGTCATGACATATGAATTTGATGCACAATTTGTCTTGGCGGGCCACATAAAATGATGTGGCGGACCGTACCTGGCCCCCGGGCCTGGAGTTTGACACCTGGGCTTCATCAAGAAAGCAGGAGGAAATGTAAATACAACACCAGGTGAGCTTTGCCTACAGTCCTTCAGGGCCATGTCATCATTTCTATGCGCTCTTTTCTTTTCTTTTGAGGGAGCCATTAGCAGGTTTCTGTGGATGCATTATCTCCAGTTTGAATGTATTATGGAATCAACAAAATGAGATCTATTTTCACGTCGAAGATGAGAGCCAGAGTCAGACTCATTAAAGTCCTCCTGCTGCACGCACCTTTGTCTTCACAAGCAAGGCGGAGTGGCGGCCATGACGCTTCCGAATCATTACATAAGCTTGCTGGCAGGCTTGGAGACACACAACACCTGCCAAGTGTCCCGCTGAGCAGCGGGCACGCATTCATCATGGCGCAGGCTTCCCGAATGCCATTTTCTATACCTCTTTCCGTCTGCCCGCTTTTTCTTTTCACTTTACGTGAGCTGTCTTTCTTTGCTACATTTTGGATTGCTTGGTTTTTGTTTTTTCCATGACTTATGCAGTTATCTTGTCGTCTACTTTGGTACAAGATGAATGGAGACATTTATAGAACTGAACTACATAGCCAAGCAAATGTTATGTAATAAATGAGGGGGAAAGTGGAAATTTGGAGTTGCAGACTTCGAAGCGGTATCCCGAAAGACGGCAGCTTTGATTCTCTCAGACACGCGACAAATCAAAAGCAACCGGAGCCCAGCTATCAAGCTTATTTTTATTATTATTATTATTTTTTTTACTTTATTTTATTTGTTTTTTCTCTTAGATAGTTAAATAATGTTTTATTATATTTGTTTGATTATTTTAATTATTTTATTCTTTTTTTTCCCTTAGCTAGTCAAAGAGTTTTGCTATTTAAAGAAATATGTCATCCATGATAATGAGCCAATGCAAATAAATAAGGGTTCAATTAAAACAGACATTTAGGGGCATTCAAATGATCCAGTTATTTATTTATTTTTTAATTTTTTTAAATCACTGCAAAGGTCAAATTCTACTAAATTCCCAAGACACCGAGCTTCTTTTTGTGACTGCTTTGATACGACACTTTCTAAATATATTGGCCACGTCAGGGGGGAAGGAGAGGCTGGGCGCGGAAGAATCGAGAGCATGCCGAGGACTGAGAGATGGATGGGACAGAAATAGCCCTGGTGGCCATGCTTCTCACCTTCATTTTCCTCATCCCAATATCCAATTTATAGCACACACGTGTTCGAGATATCACACACTCACAATCCTATCTTGCCTTCTTTAAAACTTGAACATGGTCCACAAGCCACGTTTAATTCTGTCGGGCACCGCAGCTAGAGGGAGCCGACGGTACTTTGATCATTCTAAAAATAGAAAAATAAGCAGAAAAATAGAGACTGGACCTGGAGAGGAGCATTTCAAAATGAAGGCTACATTGAGTGCCTACTTATGCATAGTGGGAGAGGCCATTCATTTGGATGAAACGGAATTACAGCTCTTACACAGAGTGCTCTCCTCTTTGCTTGTTTTAGGCAGAGCACGGTGAAAATCGCGCCGCCGCTAATATCAGGAAATATGTTGGACTGAAAAAAGAAGGAACTGTACAATGTGAAAATAAAATCTGTATACAATATCAATCCTGAAGTCTTAACCTCAATGTGATGTCGAACATAAGAAAGTAAAAAAGAATACTAAAATATGAAATCAATAATAAATACATCATACATCAATAAAAAAGAAAGCATCTTTGAAGAGCACACAATAGTCATGCATGAACCTAAAAGCAGTGCATTTAATTTTAGACAGGTAAGTGGGGGGCTTTGGGGTAGGGGAAGTGTGGGTCGTTGTAATGACCCAGAACTAATGACCTAGATGAAGAGCATGTGATTAAATGAGTTACAGTACGTGTGTGGAGCAAGCCCGCTGCTCCTCTGGTGTCTCACATCAAAACATTTGGGGTTATTAACTGAAAAAAAAAAAATCCAGACACTTTCAAACAAAAAGTCAATGTGGCAAATGTGCAGTCCTAATCGAAAGTAACTTTCTTTTTAAACCTCAATTTGACGCGCTGCACTGCCGCTGTCCGTGGTGCTACACTCAGCACTTCCGCCAAAGTAGCGCAAGAGTTTGGCCAATTGCGTTTGGGCCATCGCATCGACGTGAACGGCGGCTTGATTGATCACCTCCGACTAATTCGCAGCATGGCTCGGGCTCTCCCCTAAAGAGCTCCTTTAAAATTTAAAGCCATTTCAATCAGTGGGCCTCACACCTCAGCAGGCTTTTTCATTTCTTTGACAGCCTCAACAGATAAGCAAGACGGATTCCACAAAAACGAGTGCATTTACTACTACTGCATGGTACTGAGTCATTCGGTAGACATTGATCAGCCCTAAACAAGGTCAAAAGGTCATGGGTGTGTGTGTGTGCTATGAGTAACATAACCAGGACGGTGATGAGACTGCGTACAGACAGGAGGTGGAGCGGCTGGTCCACTGGTGCAGCCAAAACCATCTGGAGCTGAACCCGCTCAAGACCGTGGAGATGACAGTGGATTTCAGGCGAGACCCTTCACCACCCTCACTATCCGCAGTAATACTATTCTCTCCACAGACACCTTCAAGTTCCTGGGAACCACAATCTCTCGGGACCTGAAATGGACCGGCCACATAGACTCTGTCCGGAAGAAGGCCCAGCAGAGGGTGTACTTCCTGAGACAGCTCAAGAAGTTCAACCTGCCACGAGAGCTTCTGAAGACCTTCTACACTGCCATCATCCAGTCTGTCCTCTGCACCTCCATCACTGTCTGGTTTGGATCGGCCTCCAAACAAGACAAGCGCAGACTACAACGGACAATCAGACGTGCAGAAAAGATCATTGGAATCAACCTCCCATCTATCCAAGACTTGTACCTGTCCAGGACCAGGAAACGTGCAAGGAACATCTCTACAGACCCTTCTCACCCAGGTTGCAGTCTTCACACCTTTTTTGAATTTGTCTACACTGTTTTTGCCATTATTCACATGTCCTGAATGTTGTTCGTCACCTAAATGTTGAACAGAGGGTGTGTTTTTACCGAAGTCAAATTCCTTGTTTGGCCCGCTCAAACATGGCGAATCAAAACTCTTGAATAACCTTGCACACCTGTTTGGAAAATCCAGCAAAGGAAAATTTGTCATAAAACACGAGTAAAAAATAGCCGTGGTGACGGCCAGCACTGCGTGTTCAGTCCATTTCATGAGGATTTACTTCCTTCATACATTACTAAAAAGGTAGATGATCCCCTGTAGCAGTTTCAAGGTGGAAGGTGGATGTTTGGACTGCATAACATCCACGGCCGGTGACGCGGGCAAAGCGATTCTCAATTCGTCGTGGAATATGTGGCTGGACGGATATAGATAGCGTAGCATGTGCGTGTGGGAACTATGCACGGCTGGAGGTGTTTTGCCAAATGATGCATTTATTCGGAAACTTCGCGTCCGTTCAGCGTCTGGTTCTCATAAAAAATTCAGCGGCTGAGTGGTGGGTGGGTTCCGTCCTGTCCTGTGTGTTTGGTGCATCCATTCGGGACAAATGAATTTGCTAACAAAAACAACAACAATAAAAGCACAAACATGATTGTTTGAAAACAAAGAGACGGACGGATGCTTTGGCGTGCAGAAAAGTGATGTGTGTCGCCGAAAGATGACTACCGTTCTTTTCCGTGTATAATGCGCAAAATTTAACTAGTTTATTGTCCTAAAATCTGGGGTGCGCATTATACATGGGTACAATTAAAAAAAAAAAAAAATATTTTTTTATTTTTATTTTTTTTAAGAAAATCATGGTACAACAAAACCAACAACAGGACTGACCGACAAAGTCCTGGAACAAAAAGACATTACCAAAGACAGGAACAGAAACCAAACAGACATCATGACAGTAACACATGCAATGATCCGACGGTGAGCGAGGGGCAGACTTAAATACAAGACACGTTACATTGATTGAGGATACACAGGAAGGGAGGGGCGACAATTTAATTTAAAAAAAAAAAAAAAATTGGGTGCGTATTATACATGGGTACAGGCTTTTTTCCAGCATCAACATGCCATTTTTAGGGTGCGTATTATACATGGGGGCGCATTATACACGGAAAAAACGGTAGATAGTTTTTTTTGTTGCAGCTCATAAGCGGCATGCTGATTTTGTATTGATTGAAATGCTTCTAAATGGGCTCTTTGCTGCTTAAGCGAGACGCGAGCAAGCGAGCAGCATCCTGCGAACGTCGGTCTCGCCACCCAACGTGAAAGACGATGAAAGCGAGTCAAAGGCTGCACATGACAAGACACTCTTTTCTCCACTTTGAAGTGACACTCAAGTCGTATTTGCGTTGGAGACTTTTGGGGGTGTCAGGAAGTGAGAGCCTAGCCAAAGGCTGACCTCAAATGCACCAAGAAGTGTTTGGGATGTGACTGATGTTTACCTCGGAGCTACTTTGACACATCATCCCAAGCAACACTAAGCAGTAAATAGGATGGATGCTTTCTGTTTTTTACCATTCTAGAAATGACATTTCCCGTTTGTGTTTTTGCAACAACTTCTTGTTTCGTTTTAATACTCAGATGATTTTGGCACTTGTGCGTTTTACCCCCCCAAAAAAAAATAATAATAGCATGCTATTGACAAGCTAGGAATATTTGATGTTTTTGAAAGTTTTTATATGTTCAGAACTGACCATTTTTATTTTTTTATGATTTATATGCGCATTGCATGACTTCCATTCCGAAATATTTCCAATAACGCCGTAGAGTAGTGGCTCGACTTGCACATAAACTACCGTTCAAAAGTTTGGGGTCACAAAATTGTTTGGGTGACCCCAAACTTTTGAACGGTAGTGTATATATTTATTTAGATAATTATTTATAGATTATATATATAATCTTCTGTGTAAAAAATCTTATAATATATATGTATTCTTATATTCATAGATTATATATAATCTTATACAAATATAAGATATAATTTATAATATTTAATTCATAATATTTTATTATAATAATATTTACACTACCGTTCAAAAGTTTGGGGTCACCCAAACAATTTTGTGACCCCAAACTTTTGAACGGTAGTGTATCCCGTGCCATTCCATTGACGAAATTGAAAATGAGTTACGTAATTAATATTTGACTATTACTGCGGTTTATTTACACAAATAAATTGGTGACAGCCAACCAGAACGATCATTTCATATCGTCGACGTTTCCATACGTATCACGCTCCAACTTGATGATATAATATGTCCTGTAGGATCTTTTTATGTAACGCGTTTTTTTTTTAGCATTTGGGAGCTATATTTATTTTTTAGCAGCAGCCTGCCTCATGTATTTTGCACAAGACACTATTATATATGCTTTATGATTGCGTGGGAGGGAGCGACAAAGTGGAAGACGGAGGGGACAAATGCCTGGCTTACAAAAATGAAAGAGGACAGAAACATGAAGATATGATGGACGTGTAGAATTGGGAATTTAGAAAAATAAGTAGGGTCATATCAAGATGACACCAAGTACGTGACTCAAGTGTAAAATATTTTCCTTTTCTGCTGTCAAGTTTAGTTTACGATTATATGAGCCTCTGGAATCAGCATAAAATCCCCGTCTTGAACTTGTAAAAATGTCAATATTGCCGACAACTGGAAAGCGAGGCGCGAGCTGACAGAGATGAGATTTGAAGTATCTTTGATGGAAACTTCAACATCTGTCGTATGCAATGAAGGACATAAACGGCGGTGGAGGGGGGAACGAGAAGCAGCTTTCAAGGCTGTCGGAGCTGAGCAACAATTTGCACAAGCTGAATAACGGAAATGGGGGTGAAAGGGTTGACAACAATAACAGTTTTGTTTTTAAATAAACGCAACAGACAGACAGGACTGAAGCGCAACAACCAAAAGGTACAGTGTGATCTGTCAAGTCGTAGAACTTCAGTTTGGTCTATATTGTGTGACCGCCACAATCGTTACTTTTGACTTTCTGTCGGGGGCGATTTACTCACAATGTGAGCTGGAATTTAAACTTCTTCCCAAGGCAGCTTATGAAGGCCATTGCTCTTGGGCGGGCGGTGACACCAGCCAACGGTGGGTCGATGGCAGCCTGTTGCGCGGCATTTAATGACTTGCTCAATCTTTAGTCGAGATGAATGCAGTTTGGGGGATTCATAGAATAAGCCCCCCAAATAATTCACACTAGCGGGGAAAAAATCATCACGGATGGCTTTTTGGTCAATCAAGTGTCAATCAATCAAAAGCATTTTGACAGTTTTCTGTGCAGCATGATTGCCAGTCACATGAAACTGAACGCCGCAAAGCTTCAAAGCAGAAATGATTTCATTTGAAAATGCCACCTAAACGTAAAATATACCCCCAAAATATCCAATTTGAACGTAATACATGCAGATATGGTTTATTTGGCATACAAATGGGCACTGCATGACATTAAACATCAGTTGCTTATTAGCGACCAAGCATTTGAATTGCAAATATACACACAGAGACGGAAAAAATAAACTATTGTTAGCTTCTTACAATAATATGCAAAGGATGACAAACAGAGCCAAGTCTTGAATGTGTTTGGAGAGTAAAGACAGTAAACAAAGAGGATTTGCCCCTGGGTAAATAAATGATCAATATTCGGAGCCCACACATAAGGAATCACACATACGCGCACACAATCACAAACACACTCCCACTTTAAATTGAGCTACAGCATCAACAAGGTGTTGTAAAAGAATGAGATGTTCCTCTTTTTTTTTCCAATTTGGAAAACAGTCCGCCAGGACATTTAAGGCACTGATTTACATTTACAACTTATTCCTTGGCTAGACATCTTCCAGCCATTTATTTATTTAATTTATTTAATTTATTTAATTTATTTAATTTATTTAATTTATTTAATTTATTTAATTTATTTAATTTATTTAATTTATTTTATTGTATTTATTTATTTATTAATTTTTATTACACACCAACTTTAAGAAACCTATCCAACGAATGATGGATTTCCGTTGCCAACCTGGTCAACCGGCATTGTGAGAGATTCCAGTCAACCAAATGAACATAAAGACACAGTCGCCAAGATTGACAAGTCAGCCTTTTTACCATGCATGACGTCACCACGTATCCCATCAAATCAGTCAAATGAGTTAATAAGTAAAAAGGCTGAGTGAGGTGCTTTCAGTTGCACTTGGGTGATGGACTGACTAGCAGGCAAGGCCTTGTATTTGCTGCAACATTAACTGTATCAGCGGGACTGCAATCAAAATGCACATTTATACAGGCTAAGGAGGACAGCGAACACATCTGACAGCCTATCTGCTGCCTTCACACTCACATGCACATAAACTAGAGGGCAGCGGAGGGCAGGTAATAACTCCACATGGGCGGGAAGTGCTTGGCATGCAGAAATATCTCCATGACAGGCCTGTTAGATTCATTTCACACCGACAGCTTGATGTCTGCCTCCGAGCCTTCAAATACAATACCTTGGTCACACCACCGAGAGACTATTTTTATACATGTAAATACTGCATTGAGTTGAGCGTGGCAATGCACAATTACTTACATTTGAGTGCCGATACCAAGCACCCGATACTTGATACTTGTTTTAATCCAAAACACACGCAACACGGTATGTCTCACTCGAATACAACACATATTGGCTCTAGAAATGCTAACGTTCATTTTGCAGAGCATAATTTGTAGCTAGCTTAAAGTGTTGTCGTCTGTGTTCACCACACAGTGAGAGAAAATCTCGGATCTTGCCGGTGAAGTGGTATCGTTGCCATAGTATCGGCGCTTTTTTATAGTTAAGAATGCAGTTACTTAGTTGAGAGAATTACATTTCTAGTGACAGTCCCTCCTTCTGTTCTTTGACCTTCCTCTGCTGCTAGTTAAGTGGAAGATTTGAAGTCTTCTTATTCCATAAAAGATGGGATGTCAAGTGGAGCACTCCATTTTACATATTGATATCCGTGCAAAATTTACAGCAGAATGCACCGACGGTGAAACTTTCCTTCCCCCATAGTGCCATAGGTGACAGTTCTTGAGAAACTCCAACAATGACAGGAGAAACTTTGAAGCATTCGACTAAGCTCAGCTTGTGCACCGGAGGAAAAGTTGCAGGAAGTTCCTATTCTCTATAAATGACAAATTCTGCTATAGTGTGCATTTCACAGTTGTACAATTTGGTGATTGCTTTGGCATTTCCCACAGTGCCTTCCGCAAACTGGCCACAAACTCCCCCATTCATCATTTGGTGTGACACTGTACAGCTCATTTCACATTCATTCTGATCTGAGCAACCGCACACACTTAAAAGATCATTTGGATGGAGATTTTAAAAAGCCACTGGACACTGGATTGGAATATTTGAGATGGGAATACTTTACAACAACTCTGAAATTGAAATGATTGTGTGTTCAAATCACTGCAGCCAAAGCAAAAATGCTCGTTTATTCAAGCCCCTTGCTGAGGGCTAGCTTCCCGCCGCTAAATGCTACCAACAGACGCAGTATAACACAATGTCAGCGTCATTGGGAAATCCTTTCAATGTCATCCAAAAGCCAATAAGAAAACAGACCGTCAACCCAGAGAGAAGACTTTCATCTAAAAATGATTTTAAGACTGAACAACCTCAGGTGTGCTCAACTTTAGAGGTTTGTGTGGATGCAACTCGCTTTGCATACACACACAGATTCAATCAAGTGTTACAACGAAATCCAGTTAAGCGGACTACACATATGCAAATGTCTGACACGCGACACTTGGACATCAGAGCAAAGGACTTCCTTCCTCCAAGAGCCTCCCAGATCACGAGAGGGTGAAGTGGCTCACACGTGAATAATAAATGACGAAGCACGTGTCCGTAAACAAGTCAAATGGACACACGTGCCCTAACTTGAGCATGTTAAGATGTGCTCGAGACTATTTTGGGATATAAATAAATCATGTCCATCAAGGTGCGCAGTTGAATTCATTTTAAAATAGCTGCCAACTTTGGTACATCAACAGCTCCTCAGCGCACGCGTCATCATTCTTTTAACATCTCGGCTCATCCGTCTGCACGAATCTCTTCAGGTCCGCCTGGTGCTCTTCGCATCAACCTTCCAACCTCAACAAAACCCAAACTCCACATTTCCACTCTTTTACCCTCCTCTATTGTTCAGCTCTGGTTAAAATGTCCTTCCATCCTTTTACTTTCAACCGCCCGACGCTCCATCTTTGTCCTCCCCCCCCGCCACCATAGCAGATTTTACGCCGACACTTGTGCATTCCTGGAAACATCAACCCCTGAGTGCATTAAAAGACATCCAAAGACTCGACATAGCGCCCCCGGAGGGAGCTATTCACCCATTTACAAGCGCTTCCATTCAAGTACTGCAGTTGGATGCAGCTTTGTGTTCTTCTTCTTTTTTTTTTTTACCTTGAGTAGGCGTACAGATGGCAGGAAGGCTGCGTGGCACAGTTTCCTGATAGTCCAATTGATTGGCCGCGGCGCATCCAGTTGGTTCATGGTGCCCGCTCTTCTCGGTGCCTGGAAGCTTCCCCCGGCACCAGGATCAAGCTGGGGCAGAAATGGGAGAAGACCTCCAGCTCCAAGCAGCGCAAGGCGCACAAGTCCCAGGGCATGACCCTCCAGGCGCAACCATCAACCACCTCTGCCAGCGGCACCACTTTGTTCTCAGGTACCCGCTCCTCGCCACCACCCCCCCCTCCTCAGGCCCGCACAGATCCACAGAGTCGGGAAAAATTCTGGAGCATTACTTTCCACTTCCAGCCGTGAAACAAGAGTGTGCGGTATTTCCACAAGTGGAGCAGAGCTGAGGAACAAGAGCGTGCAGAGTGAGGGGGATGCAGGTAGGAGAAAGGAAGAGAGGCAAAGAGAGAGAGAGAGAGGGGGAGCGAGGGATGCAGTGCAGTGCAGAATAGCGCAGGAGGGAGAGCGAGATGGAGCGCAGAAACGGAGCGGCGTGACGAGTTACAGTGGAGGCTGCTTTTCCAACACTGTCTCCCAAGATGGGAGAGAGGAAGAGGAAGAGGAGGAGGAGACACATTTGCTAGTCAACCTGAAATCAAGCTTAGGAAAAACAAGTGATGAGATAGGAGAGAACGTTTGGAAAGGGAGCTAGTGCAGCATTGGATGATGGTCAAGTGGGGGGAACCAGTGGCAGCTCTTTGCCTGACAGAGGGATTTCTGGTGGATCCTGAAAATGGAAGCCACGACGACGACGACAAAAAAAACAAAAAAAAAAAAAGCGAAATATAGCCGCTGTGTCTACAAGGCATGCGACCTACTTACTGATGTGCAGATGCTTCTTAAATAGATATTCAAAATGTTCTCATCTCAGAATCCTCACCGGCGTCCCTCGCGAATCAAGCTAGCCACAGCAGGAGTTCATTTTGTTAAACAGATTTACCGCTCGACCTTGTTCAATGTCAGCCACATCATAGTTGACGACGTCTGTTCCTCGGAGTAGAGTTTAAAGCGCCACATATGATTAGTTAGTGGACTGCAAGCTAGCTAGGCCAAGAGGGCTACGAGAGGAGAAAGGTGCACTTACCGTAAATTCCGGACTATAAGCCGCACCGGACTATAAGCCGCACCAGCTAAAATTGGGGGATATTTTAGTTTTTTTCTTATATAAGCCGCACCGGACTATAAGACGCACGTGCTCACGCGTTTTTTTACAAATAAAGACCGTTCACAGAAAGCCTTTTTAAAGTTTTTATAACATACTTTAACATGTATTTTTAAACATTGCTTGTGACGAAGGGTTTAGAGCCCTTTGACGCAGGTCACCTAGCGTGCATTCCTACTAAAGCTCATAATAGTCACAAGCAACACATCCAGAATAAGCAGCAGCCATAGTAGTGTTTCAAAATAGTATTTGTGTTGTTGTTTTTTTCTTCAAGATACCGCAGTGTATAAAAGTGATCAAGTCATCACAAAAATCACGAAAAAAATCCTCATATAAGCCCCACCTGACTATAAGCCGCAGGGTTCCAAATTTTGGAAAAAAGGCGCGGCTTATAGTCCGGAATTTACGGTATTTATTTGGACAATCGGACATATGATGGACTTTTCAATGGCTTGTTTACAATGAGTTGGGTCCCTGCCCAGCCATGGATGGAGCTTTACATATACTAACCACACCAGCATTTGAGTATTAAGCAGGGCCAATATCCCAAGCCACTTTCGAGTCATCTCCGCGATGAAAGAGCAATCAAGTGGAACTTTTGGGAAATCCCAACACACTTCAGTCCATTTCGACCTATTTTGAAGGTGCCGCTGTTCTGTATGGGTGGCACGGACACAGAGTGCTGGGACCAAATGGCAATTTTCCACTTTTGGAGGGACAAAACAAAAAACAAGAGTCTAGACAGAGATGTCTGCATGTAAGGCAATTCTCGCACCTAATGACAAATGCAATCAAATGAAATATTGGTGTGTATTTTGTGGTGAAAAGCATTTGCATCTTTAGGGCTTCAAATGAGCTGAACAAAACCGAGAAAACTTTTTTCAAATTTATTATATTTAAGCTTCCGATGTGTATAAAACACTCATCAAAGCAAAGCTCGAGCGTGACAATTATCACCAAGTCGGGATGTGAAAGATTTTGCATGCCTGGATTTGTTTGGGGAGGGAGTGTTAGAAAGAAAAAAAAAAAAACACCAATGGGTCACACGTTTGGTGATTGTGAAAATGTCCTCCTTTATTTCAAATTCATAGATTACCCTGCCTCCCTCTTGGTGAAACGGCATATCAAAAATATCCCAATTTATCTTTAGGGCAGCACCTCAGTGGGGGTTCTGCCCTGTTGACAACCAGGGAGTGACATTAAAACCTCACAGCCCAGCTCCACCCCGGGGGACCTCCAAGACCTCGGAGGAGCTGTCCATCATGTGCATCGCTATTCAGTGGGGAGCCGTGCGCATTTTCAAGTCATTCTATGAATCAAGCCTGGACTTGGATATTTTTTATTGTGTGGACATTTTAGGTTGGCCCACACAAGAAGAATGTGACCTGAAGCTCCTCTCTACCTATTAGACCGCATGCGTGTGTTCCTTCACATATGAACCCTGGAATAGAATCCAAAAGATAAATCAAGCAGCTTTTCCTACCTCCGGACTCTAGATGGCAGTCTATGAATGCAAAATAATTATCTGAGCCTGCGCTCATGCAAGAGCTAACTTCTCATTATGAAATTCCCATCGAGATTTGAACAAAAATGTCTTCTGATGCCTACAAAACAAAGAATCCCTTTGACCACTAGGGGGCATTGTACACACACACGTTGGGCTACTCTTCAAATCAGTATTTTAGGGGTTGGTGAAGGGGTACACTAATTTCCCACATTATTAATATACATTCAGGCAACGTGACAAAACAAGATGAGATCGCAGTTGATTCATTTTCGTCACGGGGAAATTAACTTGGCAGATGCACCATTTATTTTCGGAATTATTAAAGGCTTTCATAAATCAGATGGTGAGAGTAGAACAACAAAAAAATTAGAAATTGGATTACCCAGCTTTAAATGACAGCACACAATCTTTGCTTTTTGTGGTTTTACAGATTTTCCACATGGTCATGAAGCGTGGTATGCATATTCCATAATGCTGTGGAGCAAGACTGAATAGGTGTTCAGTGAGAGCCGAGCTCCTTACTGAGGTGACAGCAGAAGGCGCTGACCCCGTGACATCATCCATCCGCCCAGTGACAGGACTGACGGAAAGGTCCTTCTCCGCTTGTCAATCAAACAAAACCAAGCAGTTTATTCTCGGCAGACACAAAGTGATTGAAGTCAGATACTTGGTCGACGCGTTCGCATGTGACTAACCCAGCTTGGAGTATAAAAATGGCCCTGAATAGCTAAAGCGCTGCGAATTTGGGGCGCTTCGCCATCTGTTCTGGGACGTTGACGAACTTCAACATTTCAATTCCCCATTCACCTTGGTGTCCTACTGGTTGAACGTAAGCCCTCATGTTTGTGTAGAGGCAGGAATATAACCTCGGTGGATGAGCCGATCCATCAAAAAGGACATTTTCCTCGGCAATAATATGGTGGGATTTTTTCCCACATGACCGAAGGCATGTGCTGACAACGTTGTCCCTTATGGACGGATGGTGGAAAAAGCTGTTATCTAATTTGGCTTTCTCTGTGTGATGCTTATTCCTAGGAGGATGCTTGGGATGTGACAGTTCAATACCTCGCCCAATACGCACGCACCAACGGCAGCCCTCCTGCTTCCTTCGCCCGGAGGAAGTAGGAAGACCTCCGCTGAGTTGACAATCGTCCTCCATCTGGAGAGGAGCAATGATTTTGAGACCGTGCATGCTTCGGCACCGTACACGCATACATGGTATCTATATATCAGAGATGGTGACGATTGATGTACTTTTCTTTTAAATGTCTCGAGTCAAATTAAAGTGCTGTGTTACGATGTTAAATGTTTCACATGAAACAAAATGTCTGCAAATATTTTGTTGTTCCCCTTCCCGAGCATCAAAAGGAGCTTTTGACCTTGTGATCGACCAAGTCAACAAGAAAAGAGGATGGGAAATATTTGAAATGGTGACACAATAGTTTCAGTTTAGAAATGTTCAACGCTGCTGAGCACAAGCTGCCTTCATTTCTATTGACACATTTTTCGAATATTAAACCAAAATTGTCGGTACAGAACGAAACAACTCATGTGAGTGGAATTCAAAACAACATTAAAAAAAAAATTCTACCTTAGTGAAACACAGATAAACGTCAACTAATGATAAAAAAAAAAAAAAAAAGCTCCCCTTTGAGAACGCCATTTTGGTGGAAACTGGAAGGATAATTGCATTTAAGACAGCCTTCCCCTATTACATGAGATCATAATAGCGTTGGGACCTCATTTGGAACCCGCGCCAAGTCTCGACACTACCGAGAGGCTGTTAACACGCCTCGGCAGATGCGGCCATTTTGCCGACCGGCCGGCCCATTAACTAGTTAATGGGAGGATATCATCAAGGAACTGACAAAATGGCTTCAACGGACATTTGAAGCCCTAAGATGGCAAAATGTGTCTTTTGATGGCCTCGCTCGAATCAAATCTGCAAAAATATCTGCCACGTCTGAGTATTTACATACAGACAAAATCGTGCGCGACATCGGAGAAATTAAATGTCGAAGGTTTCCTTCAAGGATATTTTGTTATCGCCTCTGAAGCAGTCACTAAAAATTCCAATTATGTGTCAGCCACTCCACCTCCTGATTCTGGGGAGAGCCAAAAAAAAAAAATAGAAGGCAAGATGCAAGACATCTGCGGATGGAGAATATTTTGGTTGCAGGGCAAAATCCAAAAAGCTGACAACGGATCAGTTATGAAATGGTCATCCGCCGAAAAGCGCTTTGTAATTCTAAGCGATGGCTGTGTTGCTATTTTAAAATGCGCATACACGAAAACCGATTCCCAGCCGCATCGACAAGACGGTTCTCGCAGAGAGAAAAATAAAACGACAACTGCGAGACAGCACCATTTTGAAATAAAACAATTCCAACAGCGGAGGGAGGAAAACCGCAATATACCGTTTTTTTCCATGTATAATGGGCAAAATTGAACTAATTTATTGTCCTAAAATCTGGGGTGCGCATTATACATGGGTACAAAAAATATTATACATGGGGGCATTATACATGGAAAAAAACGGTAATAAATTCAATGCCTCAGTCAATATTACAGCAAGCTGTGAGCAAATTGGACAAAGAAACAGCAAGAATCCCTCCTCTTCTCTCTATTGACTTTTACCATTCAAATACTTGCAAACTGCAAACAAAGGTCTTTGTGAGACTTTCAAGAAAAGCAGCAAATCAAATACATTTCTGTTCACATTTCCCAGTTTCTTGGTTGGATTGCTTTTTTGCATAATGTAGCTGAGTTCAAACAAACGATGCGGTTAAAAGCTTCCCGGAAATGCTTGCGCTTGTTTGTACTTAAAACAATATTAGCAATTCAGCGGGGCATAATTGAGAACAATGAATATGCAGGGAGCCAAATGGGGCATTATTAAATGAATTGGTTTCTTAAATGAAGGCTTAGACTGCATACAAAGATATCGTGAGGCTTGTTCTCAAAGTAAAAAGCAAATCAAATCCATTATTGGATCCAAACATTGACTTTTTTTTTTTTTTCAGCGCTTAGTGACATCACGTTGTCAAAAGTAACCAGCGAATCCATTCCGAACAGCGTTGAGCCAACTCGCAGTCATCAAGAGAAGAAACATTGACTAACCTTTACCGTCGCTTCAAAACAATCGGAAGCCTGACAAATTGAGAAATGAAGCCGCCCCTAAATCAAAAGATCAAGATTGTTACCCTGATTATGACGGATAGAATAAAGATTGCAAATTTGAACGATCAACAATCATTGGACGGATGAAAAATGAAAACATGATTTCATCCAAAGATTTAAGAGTAGTCCGATACTGCGCTCTGGACCTACGAGATCACTTCACCCCTTGTCTGTTAATAACTTTAGCTGGCAAATCCCTACTGTCAGTTCAGGGATCTGCGGGGAGATAACACACACACACACTACACACCAAACACACACAGACCGATCTATCACTGCTAGATTAACTTCAGTGCTCGCCAAGCTAATCTTCTGAGTCAACAGAGCAATGCAGACACACAAGGCATGAGAATGATCATTTCGCGCAGCCTAAAAAACCTAATTCGGGTCCTGTGAGGCTTCGCTGGGCCACCTATCCGCTTCATCTCCATTGGAAGTACACAGGCATCGATAGGAGCCGTATGGAGTCAACACAATGAAACCTTCGATTGGCAACGGGAGAGCGATTTATGAAAAAGTGTCGGCGATAATGATGGCAGCCGCGCCGAGCGCGCCAGCCAGCCTCAAAGCGTACGGCTTACATCATCAGACACCTCCACTTCAAAGATGCGCTTCAAAGAGAGAGACATCGGCGCATCTCCGTTCACTATGTCTTTACTTGCATCAATAAAGCTCGTCTACATTCGCCTAAAAAAAAAAAAAATGGACGAGGCTCAGTGAGGAACGCATCGGTCCAATTTCCGCTACACCTCGGCGAGGCCACATTCGAGCCATTCTCTCTTCGGAGGTCTGCACGGTCGTAGTTTAAGTTTTCATTTTATATTCTATAGAATGGTCTGTTCAAATGAAAACAATATTTTCCAAAAGGGGGGGGGGGGGGACATAATTGTCTGTTAAAAAGTAATTAAGGCTAAATTGGTATCATTGATTTCGCTTCAACTAGGACTGTGCCACAACTCCTCCTGGAAGTATTATTTTTTCTGATATATATATAAAAACACACACATTTGGTTCTCCTCAAATGAAAGCTAGTTTTTGAAAGACAGCAGAAGGAGGAAGGTGCAAGCTCATATTTCAGCGTTGTAAAATTGAATGGGAGCTGTCTAAATGGCAGCTGTCTGGAGCTGAAGCATGACTGAGCATCTCGGAAACATTTGCGCGGCTCTTCGTCTCCGTCCTGCGCCTGAATGAGAATACATTAGAAGAAGAAACTCCAATTACAAAGCTTTGATCAGAGCCCAGGCTGGAAATCTGACAAATCCATTTGAAAAGCCGCTCGTGGAGAAAAAATACACTTTTAAAAGTCAAGGCACATTTATTTATAGGGCCCTTGATCACAGGAATGTCTCAAAGGTCATGATGTTGACCCCTAAGGAGGGCAAGAAAAACCAGAATTTCTTCACAGCACAAATACACACTTTTCAAACACCTCCCACCGCATTCGCCGCTCTTTGTAAGATTGTTTCCAAGCTACTGTTGCCGCCACGGTTGTCGGTCAACAACCTGGACACGCAACATCAAATAACCATCGTATTTCTCCAATCTACTGAAACGTGCTAAGCGGATTACACGTCAGTCCAGCGGTCCGGTCTTCGGTTATGACTCGGCTCGCCACCTCGCTGCAGATGAAAGGTGGGGCTTGAATGCCACGAGACAGGCCAATTACTTGGACCTCACACACACACACACACACACATGCTTACATGCTTAGCCGTCTGCCACATGCTGCCTACCTCCACAGGACTTCTTTTCACTTCCTTTTGCTTTGTAAATTAAATTCCCTTTAATTAGTGTGCGGTACATTGTTAGACACTAATGATTTACAAACAGGCAGTGGGCATGATTGTTCTGCCACTTAGTACCATTGATTAAGTGAGGCCAACTACATGGTGTAAAAATAGAACGCTGTTGTGTAGTTGTGTTTTCCCCTCAGAAGACCCTGAAATAACTTTGAAAATCGCTCATTGTACACATCATTATATTGTTTCATAGTCAGAGATTCCCCATTTATTATGATGTACAAACTGGAATCGAGTGTTGAAGTCGTGAAAAATTGCAGAAAGCAAATTTGGTCATTTGAATATAGATAGTTTTCCCTCCGAATGAAAAATACAAATTAAGTTAGCGGGTCACATGGCTTAGAAACATTTGCCAAACTTGTCTTCGTGTGATAGAAGCTAATGATTTGATTGGGTCATCTACAGAGAAATATTATTACCATCATGGCCAGTGACATGCGCCAGATGCTCCAAGATCCAGCACGCGGCGCCACGCGAGGGCTAGCCAAGTTCCCCAAATCTGATAATGGCTTTGGCATGTTGTGACAAGCTGTGCAAATCTATCACCCTAGCTACTAAATACGTCAACAAGAAGCAAAAAAATGGACAACAAATGGCTGCGCCCACTCCCGCCTCTCTTTATTAGAAAGCAAAAGTCGTTGTTTATAGAATAATGAATTTTCTTTATCAGCCTGTTTTGCAAAGGAATGGTGGAAAGACAATGCTCCCTCAACTAAAGCTACAAGGGGGGGCGCTAAATGACACCATTGACTGAATGAATGTTCGAATCGATTAACTTTGCTAATGTCTTCCCAAATATCTTCTGAGTAACAATCGGAGACGGGATATTAGGTTTGCGCAAAGGCTTGACGAAGCAGCAGCGGATGGATGGATGGATGGATGGATGGATGGATGGATGGATGGATGGATGGATGGATGGATGGGTGGGTGGGTTTGGATGGATGGATGGATGGATGGATGGATGGATGGATGGATGGATGGATGGATGGATGGATGGATGGATGGATGGGTGGATGGGTGGGTGGGTGGGTGGATGGGTGGGTGGGTTTGGATGGATGGATGGATGGATGGATGGATGGATGGATGGATGGATGGATGGATGGATGGATGGATGGATGGATGGATGGATGGATGGATGGAATCCAATTTAAGTCAAAATAATTTTTTTAGTTACCTGTCACAGAGTTGTTACTTTACATATTACTGTCTGTTGCTTTCACATGAAGAGAAAGGAAGAGGGAAAAAAATGCAATTAAAAGGAAAAAAAAACTATAAGCCATGAATGCTAAAATATGACCCCAGTGACTATACGTTCAAGTACATTCAGTACCAAACGAAAAGGAAAAAAAAACAGAGTTTTGAGACCTTCTTTTATCCACCCGTGTCACTCCGATAAATTCAAGCAGCAAAGGGAGCTTAGGTCTTATCCTGGTATCGCAGAAGCAGCACGCCGTCAAGAGTGTGCTCACGGATAAAAGGCACCGGTTCCCCTGGAACGCTGTGTAATCAGCGCCACAAAATTAATTACGTGCCGTTCCACAGAAACCTATTTTGGCACGAAAATAGAAAGTGGTTCCGACCAGGTATGGGGTAGACAATTCTTTTTCATCAAAAGCAATTAATAGTAAAACAAAAAAATCTTTTCTACAAGCGGTGGAAACACTTCAATGAATCTTTCGTCGAGAGAAAAGACCAGCCTTGTTTGTTGTTTTTCGACTGACATCAAAAAGTGATGTCAACATGTTTTGCTGAGGGCAAATTTGGCTCCTGACTGGATGCTTGGCAGAAGGTCACGATGACAGCAGATAGTATCTAACCCCTCCGACCAGGTCATGTCGGAAACCGAAGCATAGTCACGCTGTTTTGGTCGTGTCGGGACTTTTGCTTGTTTTGATTTACCTAATGAATCTCGGGTAAATGTTTATTGAACGGCTGCTTGCGGCTTCATCTCGTTTGCGACCAAGATAATCAGCGCTGACACTTGGCAAAACAACTTTCCCCAACATATGACGGACGCTTGCAACGCCATCCGGAATGGCCGCATCCGAGGTGAAATATGCGTCGTGACAACCTAATTACAGCCCAGCGTTTTGATTCGAGTGTGACATCATTGGTTATTTTCATTTCTTGACACAGGCCAGCCTCGTCGGATAAATAGGCCAGGGCAGAGTTGAAAATGGGGCTCGGGTGCCAAGGGAGAGACGACGGCGGGCGAAGCGCCCGATTGCAACGCCAGCGCCGTCCAACTGTGACACAAGATGACAGCCAGACACGGTCCTCACAACATGGCGCTTCACACAAGACAACAAACACACACACGATGAAAACTATCCCCGACTTCTCCGTCTGGCCAAACGGCCACTGCGGTCAATCAATCGTTGCGGTCGATGAACTGCGGTAACTAAGATAAGAGTTACTGAAGGAAATTTGTTTGGAGGCGCAGTTGTGGGAGAACATCTGCCTCTTTGGCTTCTAATTGTCTGGCTACATTCCAGTGTAAACCGCTGACCGGCTGTTTGCGAACGGCCGCCCAACACATCTTCCCTCGAAATGAGCTGCTCGATCCTGCCGACAGCCAAATGACCAAACTAATTAGATTGCAGTTATCAAGTAACTTTCCGCAGTTGGGAGGCAAGACTGAGTTTTCACGACTACCAATTAGACTCTCGAGATAATTCACTCTCGCCTAAAATCCAACATGGAGATTGCATCATCATGGTCTGAGGGTCTATGAGTGCTACGAGTTTATGAGATGAAGGAAAGTTGAAAGTGCCTCTAGACATGAACGCAACTGACCACCAGTCGGACACCCCAAAAAAAAGCAGAGCACCAAGCAGCTCTGTGATGTTGTCACGGATGAGTGGAAGGGGATTCCGGGAACAACCTCAGGCGGATTTCATGTCCAGGAGGATTAAGGCAACACTTTTTTCTTCTTCTTCTTCTTTGGGCACACTTTGTTTTCTTCACTTGCTATCTTATCTTGCCAGCTTGTTCTGACAACAACGGCTGCATGTTTGGGTTATTTTTGAGCTAATTAGTGCTGTTATAGCTAAGTTACATTTCTTGTGAGGAAAACAAAGAAACTTCCGCACATCTCATGCCGTGACAATTATGCGTACGAGCGATACGGGCGCACATAGAAATATGGAAACAATGTATTAAGTCCAATGTTAAGTGTTCCATCATTATTTAAAAGTGCCCACTAGCACAGATGGCGTCTCGTAGGTGGTAGCGCAAAGATAATGACTTGTCTATGTCATTCTAAGAGGAGGTATTCACTGAATCATAGCTGGTTATTGTCAACTGAGAGAAATAATTAGCAAGAGATGGCTCGATAATGTCAAACACTCCTGATCTCAAATTATTGAGTTTACTCACAATATCTATGGAAAATCATTGCCTTGACAGAAAGGATTAATTTCATTGTAGTGTTGTTTTTTTTAATGGGAGAGGAGGCAAGTGACCCCAGGGAAGATGCCCCTCCAAACTAGACTAGCGTAATTACACATACACCCCAGTAGGTGGCAGTGGTGCTCTCATTGTCAGACACTGCGCAAAAAGTATAAATAATGTTAATGAAGTTATTCCGCAGATTCATTTTAATTTGCTTTCATGTTAAGGTTACAATGTTATGCCAAAGGTGAATTTATAATAACTATATTCAAATTATACTATGGTCAGAGTTGAGAATAATAGTGAAGCAAAATTAAAACGACTAAAATGACTTATTTTGTTCAGGAATACTTGTAAATAACTGAAATCATGATTTCTATTGCATACATTTGTAAACGTTTTAATGTTAGTCTTCTAAATTCCCTCCCTGCTTGACTTGCTGTCAGGTTCTACTTTTGGGTTGTCCTCTCTCAGCCTCCCATCAGCCCGACTGTCGGATGAAGAAATGAATGGAGACCAGCCCGTGTGTCCTCCAGAACATCTTACCGTTGGCTGCTGAGAGCCCAGCGCCCCCCTTTTGGTGGAGCCCCCTCTGGAGCTCAACCTTTTCCACGATTCCGAGAAACGCCCCCTGGTGGTGGGACGCCCCGGCCCCGACGCCCCGGATGCGACGGACGCATCATCTCGGGTGGAGAACGGCGTCTCCTTGCGCGTCTCCCTGCGCTCGCTCCACTTCTTCTTGGAAGCCATCGGTGAGGAAATGTCAATGTGGTAAGTAGGACAGCCTTCTTCATCAAACTGCGGCCACAGGTGGCATGTTGAGCTCCTTCCAAACTCCTTCGCCAACTGAACAACTCTTACGTGGATGATCTCCACAGTCTGGGAAATATTGAAAGAGGAATCTTCCTTTTCCTTCCGTGACTTTTGGCTGATCTTCTGATTGGGGGTGAAGGAAAAAGTGCTCACTTGTCGCCTTGTCGAGAGGAGAGGAGAGAAGAGGCTGCACCCTGTTGCATTTGCACGTAGTGTGGCTCGTTTTGCCTCCTCGCAGGCGGAGGGAGGGAGGGATGGAGGGAGGGAGGGAGGGAGGGAAGGAGAGGGAAGGGGGGGTGAGGGCTTCTGAGATTCAGGTGAAGAAAAAAAAGAAAGGTTTTAGGAATTAGGAGCTGTGCTTTGAGGAGAAAGAGCGGAATGACTACGACACAGGTGGAGGAGATGAACAAAGGGGGGGGGGGGGGGGGATTCTGTGAAGCCTCGTGTGAGGTTGTTCATTCTCTCACTGAGATCAACCTGAGCTCCGAAACCTTAATTCTTTTCCTCCTCTTGAGCCCATAAGGCAGCTCGGATGAGCCTCGTTCAGACAGTTTCCGAACGACTCGCCCACTTACAGCCTTCCTATTTCTCCATTTATTTCACACAAAGGTACGTTCCGGGATTTGTATCAGCTTCCCTTTTCAAAATACTCGACTTTCCTGGCTTTTTGTGCCTTTTCCTGCAGTCCAAGAATTTTTGTGGCAGCTCCATCCTCATCACGGTTATCTTGATATCGTCCATGTCTTCAATCTGGCTCTCCTTCTTGAGGTTGGAAAAGCCAGGTCAGGTGAATAAGGACATGGTGATATTGTTCTTGGCCATAAGAAGAGGCGACCGTGTCAAACTCTGGGGACACCCCCAACAACAAGTAGCGGGCCACCCGGGAGATGGTGTTTTGACGCGCCCGTCCGTGTGTGTAACACAAAAGAAAAAGAAAACAAGAGCAATTCCCTGAAGGCAATGAAGAGAAAGAGTACAATGGCACTTTTTGTTTCAAATCAATTATGAACACATGCGTGCTAGCCACAACGTTGTTTGACATGTTTCTGTAGAATTTGCATGAATGGAAAAAAAGGCAGAAAAAATAGATAAATAAAAAACACTTGACTTTAAATTTCAACCGCTGCCACAATCACAAGAATTGGACAGAATAGAGGTTGACGAGTGGCCACTTTCATTTGCATACAAAGACCAGGAGTGCCGGAAGCCCACACAAACGCAGAGAGAACATGCAAAGACATTCAATTCCTTCACAATGGGAACATTGAAGGACAAATACTAGAGTATAAAATAAAACAAAAATTAAGTCTATTTGCCAAAAGCCGACGCTCTGTTTTGTAAGACTTTGTCCGATTGTGACATTTGTCCCCGTCCTACTTAGCGTCAAACATCCACCTCCACATGGTTTCCATAGCAACCACATGAAAAACTTTGATGTTGCATCATCAAGTCTTCATTACAATCATCCCATGCATGTATCACCTCGAGCACTCGTCGTATTCCTGCGCACCCGATCGGCACGTTTTCGTTTACAGAACTTGATTAAGCCGAAAGAAAAATCCAATGCATTCCAAAGCACGCCGCATCAAAAGCTCATTAATGCTCACCAATGTAAATGTAATAGGTCATTCTGGGTCGTCACTAACAATTTGTTTATTCCAGAGTCGTTTTAATGGGCTTGCCGAGATGCTGGGCTATTTTTTTTCTCCGCCGCGCTCTGTCCAATTTAGATGAAATAAAACAAGAGAACGAAAACAACCAAAACATGTCCGAGCAAAAAAAGCGGCTTGCCATATCAGAGGAAGCAGCGCGACGACTTTTAGCGCTTTAAAGTGGACACTGTCGCATAAACGAGCAACGTGGTGATGGATTTTTTTTCCAAAGTCGGAATCAGCATGCAGGTGTAATAATTGACATCAGTAACCGTTTGAAAGTGCACTGGAGCATTTAAATGCAGAAATGAAGCTGTGCACTTCCTAATCCAACTTTGATAAATCTGTAGCTTAGTTTCTGCCTTAAATCGGAGCTTTTGAAATGGCTGCCTGCAAACCCAGAGCATTTATCGCCCACTTGCAGACATTGAAATTCAGCTCGGAATATTTTAATCTCAAGTGTAAACATATTTTTATGACATTATTAAGATGGTATTAAGATGACATCATTAAAACGATGAGCATTTTTGTTCAATTCTGAGGAATAATTGAGCCAGCCTCCCCGCCGAAAATTGGTTTAGAGTAGCGTACGGGTGCTACAAAATGGCGGCACAGCACTTGACATGACGACGATCATCAAGTATCAACATCAGGCAATCAGGAACCTTTTGAAGTTAAATAATAAAACTTCACATGAGGCTCATTAATAGTACAGTGTCAGTTAGAAAGAATTAATTAACAAAAAAAATGAGCAACACTGCTTGAGGATATTTTTGTATTGAATTTCACGTGCTCATCAGACCACTCAAATTGAGATCAATTGTTGTTATTGTAGTCAAATAGGGAATGTGAAAACAAAATATATGATGGCAATCTCCATAGGTAGTACAAAGTTCTTTCTTACCTTTATCTCTGTACACAGCGGGGCGAGAACTCTTCTACTGTGAGATTTCCTCGGCATCTTCCTCTAAGGAAAGAAGACAAAAAGAAAGTTAGCATGAAAATGATTACAATGATCCACTTGGATTAAATGAGACTAATTTTCTTGTATAGGAGAGATATCTACAAATTTGTGTGTGCGTGTGTGATACTATAGATTCCATTTGCATATCCGATCAAAAGCTGGGAATAACGTCTTATTTGGATTCATGAGCGTAACGTGGTATCGGTCGGCTCAAACGCTAACAAACGAATCTCATGCAAGAGGCAGGAGTGAGCGATGACTCTCACTCTTTCTGCTTCTTTGCAAACATTTGCCCACATCCGCTCCTTCTTTGCACTGATCCGATTTATTTTGTCCGCCTTCCTCAATGAAGAGATTTCATCAAATGTGTCGGATGGATTCCGGGTCACGCCGTCTAAAAGCGGAAGCATAACGGGCTCGCTGAAAGATCTCGATGAGGTCAAGACGGAGGCCCTCAAGTGTGTGTCTGGACATGACAACAAACACACACGGATGGCGCCGTGCTTTTACAAAAATAAAAGCGTGAGAAGTTTTGAAAGAAATGTATGACATTTTCCAAAATGGCTGCTTCAAACCAGAGCGCCATCAGTCAAATCTTTTCAGGTTTGTCACTTCTCATATAATGAAACCTTTTTTTTTTTTTATTCATTCTCAAAATTCATGTTGATTTCAAAGTATCAGGATCCGACGTTTACGCCAGCCAGCCGGCGCAACATCCCAACACTAATTGCAACACACTCTTTGTGGGACGGAAAGGTTGGGGATGCATTTTCAAGCAGGGTGACGCCATCAATAATTCATCTGCAGACAATGTGACTATTTGTACATTTATCCAAGTACGGCGTCTTTGCGGATCGGGTACAGGTTTACACAAAATACCCGAGGGGAACGGATCCAATCAGAAAGCAAATTGACTGTGCAGCTGGGGCCGTTCCCGCCGACGTATTAAATAAAAACACAAATACCTTCAGATCGCAAACTGTTATTTTAGATGAGCGCAAAGCTGAGGTGGAGTCCGCCAGGGGGGAAAAAAAAGACCACGTTGCTTAACTTACAGTGGAATATCAGAAGATGGTGATTATTTTTTTTCTGCTTGTGCCTTGGAACCGACCACGGACTTTAATGAGGGAACGACCTGACCTGTCTGTGGCGTACAGCCGCCTGGAGGCAAAGTCAAATGAGTGCCTTACCAGGGAAGCGCAAACACACCAAAGTTGGGTTATAACAAGAGATAGAGTGCAAATAAAAAGTCTCTGGATAACAAGCAGGCAACATATATACTAGCAGGTGGACAACAAAAGGTATTCAGGGTCAGAAAAGTACAGTCAACATGAAAAAAATAGAGATCTAGTTGTCGGCTCGATTTATGTTTTATGCTACTGCTAATTTATACATGTTGAGCATATGGTGTCCAACAGTTGGAGGGTCGAAGCAAGTGACAGAAAGAATACGGAGGCAATTATCATTTATTCATTTTCCCCAACCAAAAGCGTGTCAAATAAATTTCTAGTTGGTGAAAACTTCTCAAGCTCACCGAAATATTGGAGAAACGGCTGCTTTCTTACCAGTCGCTCAGGTTCCTTGAAGGACTAACCCCCTTGACCTTATGAATCCTCTTCTCGGGGGGGGGGGAGAAAAGGTCCCGCTTCTTTTAAAATTTGGGAGAAAAGAACTTGTGAAGGATCAAAATAGAAGAATTGAGGAGAGAGGAGGAGAGCGCACAGGTGATTGGCAGAGGAGAGGAATGGAGGAGAGGAGAAGATGGCTGGCTCCAGGAGTCAGGAAAAGCCACAGGTGGGCAAGGCGCCCCTATGTGTGCGTGCGTGTGTGTGTGTGCGTCAGTCACACTGTCAATCCGTATTGACAAGCATCTGTTAGTCCACCAGGCAAACTGTGACAATGTGCACATTTCCCGCTCTCATCAAAATGTCTACCCATCACTCATCATTGCTTGGTAAAATGTGCTTGATCAGATTTTGGGGTGTCTGGGCCTAAAAAGAGGACGATGACCTCATTTGGCTACCATGACAACCACATGGATGGTGTCGTCATAAACTTTGGTCATAAACTTACTGATGTGCGGACCGGCCATCTTGGAAGGGATTGGAGAGCCAAGCGTGTGTGTGTGTGTTTTCCAAAGAGAGCATCTCTCCGGGGCTAGTTGCTAGGCGAGGAAGCTACGAAGCTCCCTCCCAAAACACACACACACACACAAAGATCAGCGCAGGGAGATGTGCGGTTAGATGGCTAGGAAGGTTAATGCTTGCAAATAATGCAAAGTCAACAGCGGGCGGCTGTTCATTTGGGCCATGAATTAATGACGACATCACTGGGATGCCAAAGCAACCGAGGGGAATTGGGACGGGATGATCGGCCGCCGTGCCTGGATGATTGTCATTTACGTGCCTCTCCGTTGTCCGGCAACATGACTGGCGTGTCCTACGGATGGATACGTGAACGTGGAGTGATCATGGCAGATTTGGCCAACGATATCCACGGTGTCATAATGCAATGAGAATTAGAACGCATAAATAAACGTTGCATGTTATGAGAGAAAAAGTTACAAAAAAAAAAATCATAACTAAAAATAAATCATACAGTAAGAATATCACAATAGTATGTAAAAGTTCAAAGTTCAAAGTCACTTTATTGTCAATCCCTTCATATGTCCAGACACACAAAGAAACCGAAATTCCGTTTCCTCCATCCCACGGTGACGAGACACGGTACACGATAAACATACAAGTAGATGACACAAAATAAAAACAAGAAGGCACAAACAATAACTAATAAATAATAAATAAATAAAATGAGTGATGAATAAATAATAAACAAATAACCCAAGTAGTATGTAGTATTAGAATCAAATTAAAAACCAATAAAAAATCATTGCACGGAAAAATACAGAAAAATAAATACAAATAAATACTAAAGTAAGACTATCACAATAGCATGTAGTATTAGAATCAAATCATAAGCTTACACCCGGCAAAATGGATGGAAGTCAAATGATGAGGAAAAATACTGCTTAGCTCAAGACCTTCAATTCATATTTTGGATGCAGAGGGCGGCCCAGCTGAAACTTTTCCTGGCATCACTAAAAAAAATACACAGCATAAGACATTCACTCCTCTATTAAAGTGTCTTACAGGGAGATTTTTCTTTACCGCTAAATATTGTGGAAGGCCTTGGAAAAGAAGCAAGCGCTTTTGTAAGGCTGCTTATTCAAAAGCAGACAAGTGTGCGTTTTTAACGCCAAGGTGAAGGTGCACACACGGCTTGCAGCTTTGACGGAAAACAATCATCAGAAATTCAGTGAAGGGCAACACGAACATTTCCTCGCTTCGCTTCTTTCTGTGCATTTAATGGTCGCAAAAATTGTAAAAGGAAGAAGAAAAAAAAAACAACTCAGCGGCACAGAAAGAAGAGCGTGTCCTTTCAGCACACGACACTAAAGTGAGGACACCGAGATTAGGTTTGACTTGCGTCGTACAATTTGTTCTGCGAAATGGGAACGTTTTACAGATATGACCCCCCCCCCCCTCCCCTGTAATGAACGGACACCTCCGCAATGCTCATTTTCTCGTCAACAACAGCTTGCTAACAACATTGTGACAGCAATGCGGTTACACTGCGACTAAATCATAAATCTCACGCTGGGAAGCGCCACGGCTCCCTCACGTGCTAATAACCAAATTGAAGCGTAAGCGCTTTGGACGACAAACAACTATGTTGTAATCCTATTTTTATTGCATTTCTTCAGGCCTGATCACAAAAGGCGCCACAGGGTGTGGAAAAGTCCGCCATGTTGTTGCTAATAATAGAGCAGACCACAGACATGGTCTTGTGCAGGTGGATGAGGTTGAGTTGGAGGTGCATTAACAGTGAAAACTCCAAAACTATTTTAAAATACAAAAAAAAAGCAAAGCACTCAACTGAAATCTTGTAAAGATTTGCTTTTTTTTTTTATACTCCACTTTAACAGTACGTCAAGGTGGCAATAAGCAGACTGACATCAGTCCTCACGGAGGAGGGGTCACCATGGAAACGGACCCCTGCCAAGTAGTTGGAATCATTTAATTATTCAGTAGCGGTCTCAGCGGGATTCAAGTGGAACCGCTCAAACCATTAAGCGGTCTTATCATGGGGTGATTTGAGAGGGGCAGAAGATAACCGTACCTGTTCAAACATCTAGGAGGAGAACCCCCTTCTCCATTAGATGCTCATCAAATAGCCACTGAACTTAGCATTAGGTACACCCACCCACAACTGCTAGTTTCTATAATACCTATCTTACCTTGCAAGACCCCAAGCGCAACTCGGAATTCCAACCTCAATCCCAGAGTCCAACACAGCAGGGGCCCTGAAATTGAACCCTGTGGAACACCATAAGACAGTCGGGAAGAGTGACACAGAGCAACCTTTGCATCATGTTTATGCATCTCGTTATGATTCGTTACTGTACAACTGATTCTTTCTTGAAGGACATACCGTCATTTTCGGACTATAAGTCGCACCGGAGTATAAGTCGCACCAGCCATAAAATGCCCAAAAAAGTGAGAAAAAAAAATGTATATAAGTCGCTCCTGACTATAAGTCGCCCCCCCCACCCAAACTATGAAAAAAAACGCGACTTATAGTCCGAAAATTACGGTACTTGTTTGGAAGAAGCGAATGAAAAGAAATAAATACATGAGGGAGTGAACATATGTACGCTTTGTATAGTAGACCTCAAGCTAGTACACGCACTAACCCGCCCACATACACACGTGCGCACAAACACACACACACACATCTCTTACAGTGTCGTATTTTTAGCCTTGGCATTTCTCTAATTGTGTTTGCACACTTCAAACGGTTTTGTTTGTTTGTTTATTTTAAAGGAAAGGTCGACATGTAACATCAAAGTTTCATGGACTGGCCTGACTCAGTTCAAGAACTGTTTTACAGCAGGTTCCTATAACATTACATACATTTCAATACAATATATACAATATATATATATATATATCTTATTGTTAATGGGTGCAAGTTTGATTTGTTATTAAGAAATATGTGTATAGCCGTTTAAATTGCATAATAGAGGTGGCGGATCTGATTTGAAGGGGTATCTTATTCCAGATTAAAATAGATGTGCGGATAAATGAGTTATGACCAAAATTGTTTTGGTATGCTGGGATTCGGATGAGGTCCTGTGTAACTGAGCGGGTGATGCGGGCCTGTCTTTCATTACGGCCTGGGATGAGTGAATTAACTATAGGTGGGAAAGAATTTATATGTAGTTGATGGAAGAGTTTTATTGCCATGAGAATTGTGTAATTCTGAAAGGTTAGTGCATTGGAGCGTGCAAGTGACTTGCAGTGATGGGTCCAGATTGATAGTCTGCCATGTATTTTGTATGCCCTATTGTATAGTCTGGCTATAGGATCCAGAGTTTCTTTTGTGGTTAGAGACCAAATGGGAAGACAGTATGATAGGTTAGACAGTATGATAGAATGTAGATAAATATTTGAGACATTATGGGTGAGATATGGCCTGATCTTGTTATAGACATACATTTTCTTGCATAGTAGTAGTCCATCCATGAACAAGATAGCAACACAAGCATGAAAGTAAATAATTGTAAAAAAAATATATGTGACTTGAATCATTATATGAATATTCTTTCATATGAATTTGAATGATGTGTCAGTCTTTCTACCCCAGTGTGTGAGCCGTACAGTGGGTGTGCTTTCTTTTGAGTTCTTTTCTCTTTTTTTTTTTTATAGGCCATTTGCACGTTTTAAATGGAATTCACTGAGTCAAAGAAAACAATTTAATGCACTCAAGGGATTGAAATGGACGGTGATGCTGAAAGGCAGTCGTTTCGAAGCTTGTGCTGGAAATGCTAGGGTGCCCCCTTGTGGTCAAAAGGTTAAAGACAAACAGAAGCATCCAATAAATTCAAAAGTGGGAAAAGCTGCCATTTAACTTTCACTGTTAACGTGGGCATGGCAGTCAATAGATGGAAGTCCATGTAAAGGGAAAATAAATGTCTTGTAAATTTGGCCGAGCATAAAAAAAGAATATGCAACAATTCTGACGAATTAGATCGATTAAAAAAAATCACTCAATACATTGAATTAGGCTATATATTAATTAGAGCTTACTATCACTGTCAGTGAGCGAGCTGTAAAAGAAATAAGCCTAATAAGACATAGAAGATTTTTTTTAACTCTTCGGAAGGGGGCGCTGTGTACGTTGGGTAGCGCCCTCGTTTAAAAAAAAAAAAAAAAATTTGAAACCAAATAAATGTATTATTCATCTGCTTAAAGTAATGAGGCTAGATTTAGTCTAATTAATAGCTGATTAACACAGGGCGCATCATTTTGTCTGCTTTAGGAAACAATGCATCATTTTCTGGAACAACCAACAGCCACATAATATTAGAATTAAATCCCCTCCCAAAAAAATAAAACACTTAAAGCAGAGACTGTGTATGAAGCAACATGGCGTCAGTCAAGCCATGTGTCGTGCATTCGTGTCCCAAACTTACATGTGTTAGCCTCCAGAGAGCATGCAAGCAAGCTCTCGGGCTTCATCTTTGCAGACTGATGTACTGAGAATGACATGGAGCATTTAAGGATGAGTGCTAATTGTACACTGCAGTAGTAGAAATGTTTTTTTGCAATTGTGCCAAGTACACTGCAGTAGTAGAAATGTTTTTTTGCAATTGTGCCAATCAGTTAATGCATAGGAAGCACTCACGTGTTTTTATAGTGGGGAGTCATAGGACGCCATTTTAGCCACGCCTCCAATTTATTTATTTTTTTCTTCCGTACCTTTGTTTTGGGGAATTATGATTTTTTTTTTTTTTACTAGAATATTTTTTTCAATTTTAGTTTGACTTATTTTGTTAGTTTTCCTTCACTAAAATCTTGCACTGCAACACACTATTTTATTAAAATGGATAAAATAAAGATTTAGTCACCAAAGCAGCACTTAACAACAAAGTATATGTTTATTTCAGTAACTTCCTCATAAAAAAAAAGCCAGGTATCCATGTTGAAACAAAAACTGAAAAAAGTTTGCCCAGTAGATGTACAAAATGACTTATGTTTCACTATAATTAGTTTTTTTTTTTTCTTCTTTTAATCTCTAAGACCCTCTCTCATGAATTTGCCCTTTTCAAACAGTAGAGTGGTTACAAGGCCACACATATCCACACACACACACACACACACATTTATCAGTCAGTCATTGGCACGCATCAATGCTCAGTGGGGGAGCCCTGCTCACATCCAAAAGGCCTCTCGAAGGGGTACACTCAACAAAAAGCACAGCAGCTAAAATAGATCCAACAAACTACTGTATGGCCCAGGGAATTCTGTTACATTCCGCCGCATAGGTATATCTAATAAGGCTTATTTTATTGTGTATATCCGTTGCTCTCGTGGCCTGCACTTTAAACACCTGCGCATACTGTAGACATTCACTCAAAAGGTGCTTATCTCCTCATCACCTCAGGCGCTTTTCCAGTTCAACAACAAAATGGAGAGGCAAAAGCGCATCAAACTGTCTGCAAATGACTTTTGTTTAAATATGCATGGGAATACGGCATGTTGTTTTGCACACCCATCGGCTTTGTTTATTGACTACGCGTTGGCGCTTTCTCGATTGATTTATCCAGAGTGTGTCTCGTTCCAGTTTTGCTACCCAGCCGACTCGATTTCAATTCGTGTTTGCGACTAATGCACCGCACCCTTCCCACTAATGAGATTCCTGTTCTCATTTATTCAACGATCAAATAATATAGTTGCTTGATTTGTGTTTTCATTTGCTATTTCTAGCCTTATTTCAAAAAGGTCCATTAGATGACTTTGGCCTGTTTTTTTTTTTGTTTTTGTTTTTTTAAATAAAAGTGCATTGACTTATTGGCCCAAACTCAAACATCCGCACAACATTCCACTAACAACATCTACGCCATTGTTAATAAATTAAAGTTCAGCAGTTCACATTCATCAGCCAGTTGTGTGTTTGTCTAGTTCACATTGGTTCACTGGAGTCCCGTGGCTTGTTTGAGCAGCTCCAGGTCCCGCCGCGTCTGCTGCGCCGCGGGCGGCGGACAGCCGTACGCTTGGAGAGCCAGCGGCAAGAAGCGCTCCTGCGAGCCCAGGACGTGGTCCCCTTGGCCCGCTTGGAGACACACCCACGGAGGGGGGGAGGCGCTGCCCTGGAAAGCCCACAGTGCCACACTCTCTGCGGAGAGAAACGGATTAGTCTTTTGTGACGCTACCGCGGACGAGCGTCACCGCCTCAAACCTTTATTGTGCAAGTCGGCCTCCTTGGCCAAACCCAAGGGGATGAGATATTGAGCCACATCGGGCAGACCCTCGGGCTGGCCTCGTGTTGCCATCAGTACGATAGACCTGTTGGTCAGGACCACAAACAAGTCAGCAACATTCCTTGCGGACTAAAGTCAACGTTAGGTTTCCACACGCGCCTCTTTGGTATTCCGGTGGTTAGGTGCTGCTTCATGTTGGCGTCCATCTTGGTAAATGTCGCCGTCAGGGCGACTTTTCCAGAGCAGGCGTCCACCGACACCACCAGATAGCCGGGCTGAGTGAAGGGTATCATCTCGTCATTTACCTGATGGAATGAAAAAAACATAACTTCTCATGGAGAATTTCCACCCCAGTGCCATGCGTGCCACATAATAAATATCTGCTCACAGCAATGAAGGACATGTTGTCTCCTCTTTTCTGCTCCCTCACACTGAGAGATTTGACTTGCGTCTGGAGGTAGGACGTCCACGGCTCACTGGTAAATACACGCTGAGGAAGTCACAATGAATGAAAATCATGTGACAGTGATGGCAGATTTGTTTTCACCTTAACACATTACACCATCAGACAAATCATAAAACAGTCCACTGAAAATCCCTAATAATAAAACAATTCCATCCCAAAATATTTCTATATACTCCTTTGGTACCTGAATGTACATAAACAAACCTGTTGGGCTCCACAGTCCAGGCAGGGTTGCGTGTCCAAGGCCGGCATCGGGAGGACGGCTGAGGGGGTTTTGGCATACTTGGGGTAGGCCTTGCTGGTGCAGTTGCACGTCCGTTGCGAAGATGTCGTGGCCATGACTTTGACTCTCTCGCAGCCTTTGACCGAACAGTAGCTGTGACCGTCACGACCGTGGCGGGCTCGCAGGTACAGCCACAGCAAGCTGGTGGCATCAAAATGGTAGAGTCCACAAAGTTTGGACATAATTACAGCAAAAACACAGCCTAATTGTCTTCTCTTACCCGACATTTTGGTCAAAGTAGTACTTCCTTTCCAACGGTCTGGACTCTAAATCAGCCAGCGAGAAGACGGGCCCGTAGTCGGTGATGTCATCAAAAGTGTTGCTCTGTCTGTCGTTGATGTCGGCAACAATCTGGAAGGTGGTGTCGGGCGGGTAGCACAGTCCAAACAGCACCCAATCATCTCTAATGGAAAGAAAAACAATCCACTCAATGGGATAAGGTCCAAAGAGAACATCCGCTTTGACACCTCCGACACACGTTTATGGTCTCACTTGTCAAAGTTGATGAGGGAGAGGACGACCTCTCGAGGTGCCTGTCCGTTCCAATGCAACGTGTAGCTCTTGCTCATCATCAAAACGGGTTGATACTGCTGCGAGGGCGCCCCCTGGCTGTTAATCCCCCTCAGAAGCAGAGGAGCCGCGGGATACTCGTCTCTGTTGATGGACAGAACGAGGCTGGGAGCACCCTGGGTCTGGATATACACCTGAGGAAGAGCGTGTATTAAAAAAAAGGCACGTAACCTTTGAAATAAAGTGCGAGTGCCGTACCTGAGAGTAGCGGCCGCTACATATCACCCCATTCCATGGAGGTGTGCTAA
This sequence comes from Syngnathus typhle, assembly GCF_033458585.1. Lineage (NCBI taxonomy): Eukaryota > Metazoa > Chordata > Actinopteri > Syngnathiformes > Syngnathidae > Syngnathus > Syngnathus typhle. The sequence continues at coordinate 19,684,073 of NC_083742.1, forward strand.
CACAGCTAGGATGTTGGATTAGGTAATTGTCAGCCCTGCCCACGTAGGTGTCCTTGTAGCCTGTCACTGAGCCGTCCACGTCATGGAAGATTGAGTTCTTATCTCCATCCAGGTCGTTCTCCTCAAACCATTGCCCGGGACGACCAAAAAACGCCCGGAGACCCACCTGAGGATGGCATACGGATGGATGGCGGTTGCGGGATTTAGTGAGGAAAGGTCAAAGTGGAAGGAGAGAGGGCTCACGGTGGCGTGGAAGCGGAGGTGGGACATGTTGTTTCGTGGGGTGAGTTGCCAGGTGTTCTTCAGGCTGAAGCCCACCGCGGTGGTGTAACGCTCGGGCGTGGGGATGAAATTGCGGAATGTGCTGCGGGTCAGCCGCACCGGGCCGTCGTAGATCTGGAAGCCTCGGATCGGGAAAGTTCTAAAAGGAAGACAAGTCCAATTTTTTTTTAGCACAAAAGCCATTTTCTCAACATTTAAAAAAAAGGACATTTGACAGTATATTTTTATTTTTCATTATAGTCACAATAGCATCATACTTAGCTGCGTTAGAGACGCTCATATTAACCACCAAAAATGACAGCACTCAATAGATGTGCCGTAAAAAAAAAATATGACTAAAGTCGTGTCACCATTAATTGAATACAATGTTTCATGGGCGATGGCTTTATAATTTGGATCCTCTTAACTTCCCTTCCGGGGATCATGGAGGAAACGATGACATCAACCTCATTAGAAATTCTACACTAGAAAAAAAAAAGGAAAAGTGATGAAGTCATCAAAATGCAGCCATGAGTCATGTCACTCGAGCAAACGAAAAAAAGCACATCAGCACACCGCTTCCTTCTTTCACAAGCTCACGCAAAAGTCCTTTTCTATATCATTCACCCATTTTGAAATACTTGACCTGTTTCTCGGGAGAGTCCTCATCTTCCCATCGGTCCCTCCTAAGCCCCAGTATTTATTCTGTCCTCCGTTGGTGCCCCGGTTTCGACTTTCTCCCACAAAGAGAGACTGCGTGACCTCCTGACTGGAGCCCTCGTCGCTCGGGTAGCTGCCGTCACTGGCGCGACAAATATCAAATACAAACGAAAAGGTTTGGCCTCTGTCTGCAGCTGGGATTCTCAACAGACAAATGTTATGAGTGGTGAGGAAATGAAGAAAACAGCTGGTTGAGGTCTGATACGAGCTCCCAGATGTACGCACCTGGCGAAGGATAATCCCACTCCATTGTCTGCAAAACTGGACAAAACAAATGACTTGATGTCAACGTCTGGATTTTTCGCATTCCAACATTGGTCAGAGTATTTCCACAGGGGTCATGAGTGTCGCCTCACCTGGAATTCTGGATGACGATGTCGCCGCCTCGTATCCACGCCCCCATGTCGTTGTTCTTGAAGGAGACCAGCGCTTCGATGACCGCCGCCACCCGCGCTTGGTTCGGATCGGCATTCCGGTGAGGTCGGAATCTGCCGAGTACAAACTCGTGTTACCGTCTTTCCACTGACATTCCGTCTCATCATTCATCTGCTTTCGACGACCTCGGATTTCTCTCTGCTGTGCCCTGTGGGTGGCGTTTTTTTTTTTTTTTTTTTCTTCATTTGGGGCGGTGTGGTGAAGTTATTCATAGATTTGTAATGGACTGCCAAATAAGATTATGAGTGATTATTTTGGCCATAACAGCAGCCATCAAGAAAAGAAGGAGCCTTGTGATATCTTGGCGTGTCGTGTTAATACAGAGCACACATTTGAACGTTTCAGCTCAAACTCAGCATGGCCAACAGTCCCCGGTGGATGCGGAGGATTTTTCCGTTTGGGGAAGAGAGGACACTGTATGTGCAAAAACTTGTTATTTCTGTCAACACAAACTTGTGAGGACCTCCACCGAAACGCAACACTGGAGTAATATGATCGTCCACATACTCACAGGTAAGGCCGTAGAAAATATGCTGAGAGCTATTAATAACTCCAGGCATGCAGACCAAATGAAATACCGTAATTTTCGGACTATAAGTCGCACCGGAGTATAAATCGCACCAGCCATAAAATGCCCAAAAAATTGAAAAAGAAACCATATATATGTATATAAGTCGCTCCTGAGTATAAGTTGCCTCCCCACCCAAACTATGAAAAAAAACGCGACTTATAGTCCGAAAATTACGGTAGGTCAAAAAGGTACATTTGGGAAGAAACCTTTCCCCTCCACAAGTGAGCTTCTTAATAATAGAACACACCTGGCACTGTTGTCCAGACACAGATATTCTCTTGGGTCGGCAGCACTCGCATTGGAGGTCTTCACTCCTTTATCAATAAACAGCCCGGCCTGCAAGGTGACCAGACAATGGCAATTATTGACCAGTAGTCGATTTGAGTAAGCCAATTGACTTCCAGAGCTCACACAAGACCTCTTGTGAATTTGTATATATACATACCTAATAAGATAATTCATTTTGTATGGTTTAAATGGATCTGAATGTGTGTGTTGGCGAGAAGAAAACACGCTGTGTGTCAATCCCGCGGTTTGTGCCGAAGTATAGTTGGGCTGCTTCCTCTCGCTCGCTCCCTCTCTCTCTCGCTCACTCTCAGAGTGGACAAAGAAGTTACAGTTCACCTGACGACTGCTGTCTGTCTTCACACAACAGAGAGGCTTGTTCTCCAGCCAGTTTCCGTGTGTGTGTGTGTGTGTGTGTGTACAACAACCAAGCAAGTCAGCAGAGGGCCGGGCGCGTGCTTCACGTAAATACATCGTTTTCTACCACCATAAAATACCTTCCCCATTTCACACCGAAAATGTTGAGATGGAACTTCGTATTCATTTCAGTGAGATATATCGGCCACATCTTTTTTGGATCCTAAAATAACTTCATGTAAATGACAACAGCAAAATATGTGAGCTTGCTGTAAACACAAAAAGAAATTCAAATTCTAAAGATTCCAATCCTAATTTAAGCAGAGGTAATACGCACACATTAAATAGAAGAGCAACCTGCCAAAATGATGTAAATCCATATTTTTTTTTAAAAAAACTTGCGTATTTTAAGACCTACCGTAATTTTCGGACTATAAGTCGCACCGGAGTATAAGTCGCACCAGCCATAAAATGCCCAAAAAAGTGAAAAAAAAACCATATATATGTATATAAGTCGCTCCTGAGTATAAGTCGCCCCCCCACCCCCACCCAAACTATGAAAAAAACCGCGACTTATAGTCCGAAAATTACGGTATATGCTCTTAATGAGCATACCAAAGGCGACATTGACCCACTTATTAATTTTCCAATTATTTTCCTTGCGCTACCTTAAAATTGGAGTGAACGCGGTTGTTGTAGAAAATCCCCAGAGGGGTGAGTTCTGCTTTTGTCTCCGGTACCAAGCCGTGAGAGTCTCCTGTGGAGGAAGTGTGGAACACAAACCAGATGCCAGCATCCTGGAACAAAAAAGATAACCACATACATTACAATCGTAGCTGCTTTCCATCCTGAAGGATCACCGGGTAGAGCGTCCTAGATGAAAATATCCTCCACCTGGGAGAACATGACATGTAGACCCCCTTCTGTTTTATTTGATTAAAGCCCACAACCGTGTAATCACAGCAAATCCGGGGGGAAAAAAAAAAAAAGACACTTAAGTCCTTTTTTATTGACGGATCAATTTGTTACACGCGGAAAATGATTCACCACAGGGATCTTTTCTTTTATGTAGCGATCTTGATGTAATTACCTGAGAACCAGCAGCAGCATTGCTGATAAGATTGTTGTTGGGGTTAGCGATCCAGAAGGTGGAAACCGCCCTGGAAAACAATCAAAGCTTATTAAAAGCCAGTCACATGGGAAACGAGCAGACTATGAAATCGGTGATCTTTCGCAAACATTCCCCGATAATCTCGCTCTCCAACATAAACCTCGGACAGGAACAGCCCGGCCAAAACACACACGTGCGCACCGCTGGAACCAGACGTCGGAGGTTCTCTCACAGTGGCACTTCTCGGACTGTGACAGAAAAACATCCGGTCTGGACGAGTGGATGTTTTTGCGCAGATAAAAGCGAGGAATTTGGATCTTCCGTTGTCGATCAAAGTGCGAGCGCGCCATCTTGAAATTCCCACAGCTTACTTGCACTCGGTGCTGGGGGAGGGAGTGTAGCCTTGGTAGACTTTGTCCTTAATACTGAGGCAGAGGCTCTCGTTGCGGTCGGTGGGCAGCTGAGTACCGGGTCGGGTCAGCAGGCCTAAGTTGTGGAAGAAAGTGTTGCGCTGCTCGATGCCGTCCTCCAGGAAGAAGCAGTGGCCCAGGGTGTCGTAGCCCACTGTGTTCTTCACCTGGTCAGGACGCACAACACATTTCATCATATCCCCATTTTGGGTTGTTAAACCGAAGCCGTGCGACAGATGAAAAAGGCACAGCCTCGGGTTGCCGTCTTCTCAGGAAGTCATCGTCCCCAATTGTCTCGTTGGAGGTTCATGGAGAGGTGTTTTAGTGCATGGCTAATTGTTTCTGGCTTCCTCTCTTGCGCAAACAACGAGCTGGGAAAGCGTCACAGATGACGGTGGAGTTACCACAAAGCGTTTTGTGATTAGCGCTGAGGGGAATTTGCCTGCCAATCGCTAGCGGCGGAATGCTGACAGGAAAGCTCGGCGGATGACTCGGACATGGGAACCGGTTCGTATTGGAGGAGCAAACACCTTCTGTACTTTCCATGTCCTCGACGCTTAACAAAAGCCAAATGAAATGATGAGCCCATTGACGTCAAAGTACTGACCAGCAAGCCGTTGGTGGCGTGGATGGTGACGCAACGCGAGAAGGAGTGGTGGATGGAGAGACCGTCCACATAGGTGGGCTCCCAATAGCCTCCCTTCCGGTCTACGTCGCCACACATGTGAAAGTGGACCGGGTAGCGACTTCTCTCTCTCTGCTGGCCCATGTTCTTCAGTTCCACGTAAGACAGATGCACCGAGGAGAAGTTTCCAAAGATCTGGCATCATGGAGGGGGCAATGAGATGATTGTGTGTTACAAATGTAGACCACATTGAAGGCTGATTATTATTATTATAGAAAGCAAAAACCACGCATTTGTAATAATAAAGGAGAAAAAAAAAAACACTCTAGGAGGTCTTTGGACTGTGTGTGTGCATGTACTGGGACGGCGTAATCCACATGCTCTGGTAAGTCAACTGAAACTCGCCGACAGCTCGTGCTCTCAGTTTTGCTGACGCACACATGGACAATGACACATTGGTGAATGCGGTTTGTGTTTGGCAACATTTTTGTCACAGTCAATTGGGAATTCAATTGAATTGTGTGCAGTCGAAGTTGATATCCAGATGTTCTTATTTTTGCATTTTAAATATTCGCGCTGTTTGTAGGAAGTGGAGTTATGATTTGAAGCCTTTTTAGTATTTTTTTTACAAGTTTTACAAATATTTAGAGTACCACTGGGAACGTTAAGATGAGCAGCTTCCGTGTGGATATTTCCAGATGGAGGATACGTACAAAAAGGAAAAAAATGCTCACCTTGATGTGGCCTCCATAAGTGTCGTGGCTGTAGAAGTGACACAAATTATTTCCGTAGCAGGAGTTTTCCATTTCTCCGTAGATGAGGATGTTCCTGGAGAGCAGCGCCACCTCAGCACGCATGTCGACTCCATCCGTGATTTCCCCGACGTGGTTGTAAAGAGGCTTGCCTGCACGCACACACAATTGCAAAATTAGCAGTGTAATAGCAACACAGTTAATACATTGTAAAAAAAAACACATTCGCGGGAACGGCCCGTATCACATAACAGATCGTATTCCAAACAGTTCCATTCAAATGTTTACTGGCCACCGCAAAAATGTGCTTAGCCGCAGCCGCACCTCACGGCGACGACCCCTGTTAAAATAATAAACAGTTGGAAGAGAAAACTGCTGAGAGGCTTGTGAAAATATAAATCAGCTCCCAATGTGCTTGTGTCCACGGGGTGCTGCTGGCAAGCATAACGCAGAGTAGCTGCTTGGTTGGAATCGTGACTCGAAAGTTATCACATCCTTTTCTGCAGGAAGGGAGTTGCTCTTTGCTGACAATGGAGGAATGTTTGGGTCGGAATATTTGGATGTGGTGAAAAAAGAAAAAAAAAAGACAAAAGAAGAGCTTTTGTGTCTTGTGCAAAAAAGAATAAAACTTTTTTGTCTCACCTTGTATTCGGACTTGCCTGCTGGTGCAATGAGGGCAGGGCAGGAGGGTAAACTCTTCCGCTTGATGCATGGAGTAATCAGTACTGGCGATAACAATTTGATTGCCGGGTTGCCAGGTCGGCTGGACCTCGTCCTGGAGATTCAGCACCACCTGGTCCACCGCATCCACCTGAAAGCCTGAGATTGGGAAACCTAGAAAAGGAACATTTGAATGTGATATTTTTCTGCAACACATCACAATAAAAAAAAAAGGAAAGCAGGCGGTTACATACGGTCGCGCTAAATACACAGCTCAAAGGTCACTGATTTGAAAGGCTCGTATTTATCATGATGATATGGTCACAAAGACCGAGTGTTATTTAAGTCGGTCATCTGACACACCTCGTTTTCGACCTTTGTACTTGTTTACACAATGCTGACGAAAAATCCATCACCAAGTTCATAATAGGGTTGACTTTGTCGTTTTCCATTTATTCAAGGTTGTTTTCAAAACCTGTATATGATAAATTGGCAAAATGGCCTTGACATAATTGGGATGGATTCCTCACCATTTTTCCACTCGCTGTAGGCCGAGACAGAGAAGCGCACGCCGTTGACGGTGGTGTAGTTCCGCCTCGCCACAGCTCTCCCTCCAGTGTCGTGGTTTTCGTGTTCCCTAACGTCTTCCGAGCACGACGTGTTACCGCCGCCCACTACGGACACCAAAGCCCACGCTTGCCTGCAGAGATCAGGGGAGAGGAGAAAAGAAATGGAAAATGATTGTTTGAAATCGACCAAGATGAAATCATACAAATGGTGGCGCCCAAAGGGTGTGGATGCGAGGGGGTGTGATCCCGTCACAAATATTTTATTTTTGTCCCCATTCCAAGCACATGTTCAAACTTTGCATGTCATAGTTCCTCAATCATCCATTTGAGGACTATCCCTGAACTAGTCACGGGCCAATTTTTAATTCCATCAAAGTTTTCTATTGGAAAATACAAAAAAGGGAACCAACCCTGTGAAATAATAATCACTTCTGGAGGATGAAAGCGGTTCGCGCACAAACCGGATCCATCTGGGGACCGTTCTGTCGAGTGGAGATCTTCCCGGGGGGGGAAAGAACCTTTCACCTCGCGCCCTATGCGAGTACCGATAAAAGCGCAAGCGGGAAGCAGCGCACTTTTCCTTTCCGCCTCGGCCGGCGGCTGCTCTTCGCAGCCTTTAAACAAGCTCGTTATTGCTGGGTGTGCGAAAGTGTCAAAGTGCTCTCCTGGGAGACAAAAACATTAAATACAAAGAAGGATGGTCTACTTTCATTTCCCAAAACAACTTAGAGCTCATATTCGGTACCAAAAATAATATTTGTGTTTATACTCGCCCTGTTTTGGAATATGAAACAGAGTGAAATTATTCTGCCGTTGAAATGGATGCAAAATTTCACGACAATATTGCACAAGTTTATTGCGTTAGCGTCCGCTTGCCCCCACTATTTGTTCAAGTGGTCATAGTCCAACTCACTCATGTCGATTTAATGCCTGAAAGATTTCTCAGACTGAACTGCACACTAATATATTTCAGATGGAGGTACGGATTAAGATGAAATCCCTTCAATTAATAAAATGTGCGCACGTAGCAGTTGTGCGCATGCACGCACACACACGGCCTCTATCATTTGAAGCGCTGTGTTGTGGATTTAGGTCGATTTCTGCAAAGACCTCTGTGTTGGCTCGGTACCCTGAGGTGAAACTGGAGAATCTGTCTTCGCGCTCAACCTGTCACTGCCAAGTGAGGACCGAGCCGTGTCCGACTCCAAATAATACCAGATTTAAGCCTAGTGGAAGAAACATGTGTTTGTGGACTATAAACAACTATAAACATTTTTGTCCTTCAAAAAAAAAAAAGGAGTGATAGACACTCCATTTCCTGAAGTCCTATTTTTTTTCCCAAATTCTGGAAACTTTACGGCCATAGCCTGGTTATCCGGCGCGTGCTTCCTCTCTGGGCAGAAATTGAGAGAAAACAGGAAGAGAAATAGCATGGAATGGTTCAAGGTAGAATCCCAAATGGGAAAAGAGCATTAGGAAAGAACAAAGAATTGTTGTTGGTTGTCTACGTAAAGAAGTGTCAAAAGGTTTCAAACAAAAGCACGTCAGCAAAGCAATTTTCCAGAGCGACCGAAGCTCAAGGTCGGATTTTTTTTCTGACGCACCATCTGAAAAGAATCTTTGGTCCTGAACCCAAAGTGGGTTCAGGCCACACGCCTCCTCACCTGTACTTGAGATCATAGACGTATCTGCTGCCGAGCGTCTCTTCGATGGCCACCTTGGTTTCATCCAGAAGACTCTTGACGGCCGAGTCGCCGACGGCGAGAGTGACGATGCGACCCGCCGGCAGGGACCGGAGCAGCTGGGTGAGCCGGCGACTGTCGTTTTTGGATTCGTGGGTGTCGTAACGTTCCCTGAGCAGGATGTCGGCCGTGTCCTGGTCCACCACGCGCAGGTTGATGCCTCTGCTGAAATTGCGCTGGAAAGTGTCGCCCCCTGTGGTCAGGCCGGAGGCAGGCACGGTTTTGGTCAACAGAGACCAGGCCACCCGCTCTTGGCCGTGGAGCTCGAGCGTTCCGCCGCTCATGACGCCGATGAACTTGCGGCCGAGACCGGCTACTTCGGGGACGTCCTTGTCGTCCGAGCGACCCGTCAGGGCGATGACGGCGCGGGAACGGTAGCGACATTTGGGTGCGCCGATGTAAAAGGCTCCGCCTTTTTCAATCAGGATATGTCCCGTTCTCAAGGTGATGTTTTTCGAGCCGTCTTTGTGATCGGCAAACACGACCCGACCTAGGAGAAGACAGTTAACCAATCAGTCGAGCCCAGCTACCTAAGCGATTGCCCAATAAGTCATCGTCGGTCGTAATGGAAAGCATCTGTGTTTGCCGCTCCTCCGTCTCGGGCTTCTTACCTCCCGATCGGATGGTGAGTGAACGGAAAGTAGCAGAAGCCTCCAATCGAAATAAATCCCCCCTCGTCACGATAATGGCTTTGCCCGGCTGGTGGCCTGGGTTCCAGTCACTCAGGGACGGGTTGTGATCAGGACAGTTGGCTGAAAAAGGATACGGCCGCTCATTATCTTATGAAGGAATCGATGACGTATTTATAATACGGCTTACAGTAACACCCAATCGATTATTTTTGCCTTTTTCAGGTTGATGTGAAATATTTGAGACTCACCATCTAAAATATCACCGCTCGTGAGACTTAGGATAAGGATGAGGCTGAAGAAGAAAGCCCCCGCGGACACCCCGAAGCAGATGAGCGTGTTTTTTCTCAGCCGGAGGCTCTGAGCACACTCCCGCCGGCTCTGGTTCTCCTCCGACAAGCCGAAGGTGGCTTGTTGATTCGGAGGCGGGCCGTGAGTTTTGACGGGTGGCGGCGGCGGGGCTTTGGCCGGCGGGGGCGAACGGACCGGAGCCACCCGCCCGGGGACGTAGCCCGGGGAGCGCTGGTGGTTGCCTTTGGGGGGGGCCGCAAAGACCGGGAAGCGGCTCGGACCATCACTTGGCATGGTCGTTACGTCTGCTGACGCCTGCTGCTATCTGAAAGGAAACCAAAAGACGGAGATGGAGGTTTAGACAAACAATAGACATTCAACACTTTGAGCAAATGAGTCACTGAGTCGCTTTGGAAAAGATTTGGAAAAGTGTGGCGAAGAAAAAAAAAAAAGAACAGCATGGAACGTTTTTGCAATAGCGTTGCGTGCAGACTTAATTTGAGTCACATTTTTGTGTGCGCACTGAACGAACCCATCCAACAGAAATTTTATGAGTCCAGGGTAAAACAGTGAATCGAGAAAATAATACAGCGGGTCCTCATTTTTCATTTCCGATTGATGCGTGAGCCTGCAGTTCCATTTGTTTGTATGGAAAAACGATTCCAGCCAAACTTCAAGACAGAGATTTCACTTTGACTTTACTTGATTGAATTTTTAGAGCCATGTAATTAATCATTTGCCCATTTTATTGCGAACCGGCCGCCACCTGTAAATTGAGGTCCCCTGAATAACGTCATATATCAAAGTAGGCGAGTGAAAAAGAAGTGAGGAAAAGACACTCAACACGCTCATAAACGAATACATAAACCACAGGAGGAAAGAAAGAAAGAAAAAGCTGTTTGGTTTTTAAATCAGCTGGCCCACGGGTCGGGCGGCTACTGTAATAAATTGTCTAAACACTATGTTACATCAAATAGATCAACTATAGGACTCGGTTGCAGGAAATGTAATTCCAAGAAATTGAAATGCAAAACATCATCCATTGGCTGGTGTGTGTCCAAAGTCCAAAAGGTGCTTGTAAAAATACTGGCCGATGACAACATTCCTGAAAGTATGTTGAAGCAGATGGCACCAATTATAGTCGGGCAACTTCCAGCTCTGCTTATATAACACAAAAGAGGAAAAAGTAGCACAAAGTGGGCTCAGGCTGCACACACACACACACACACACGTCAGCATGTAGATGCAGGCATAGAATGAGCAAGTCATACACCTGCACACAAAAACAGAAGCGGAGAAAATGACACTGCCGAAACAAAAACCGCTATAGTGACATTAACTCCCAAATTTTAAACGTTATATTACTGTATTTTAACATTGGAGAGCTGCATGATTTTTTTGGGTGTGTGTAATTTGGTGACAAATGTTTGAGAACCACTAATAAAAAACTAAACGGGATTTATTCATATGCATTTCTACCTGTGAAAACAGGTCAGCTGCTCCAAAATTTCATTTCATCGCCGTGGACATGTCACTACTGTGCAAAAAGGCTGCAGAGTGCACACACAAGACTTCATGGATTTCCTGCTACTGAATATCAAACAGATGTGTGAGACAGACCCTCACACATTCCTCAGTTCCCCCCCAACAAAAAGTAATTTTGCTACTTTGCCACTCCACATTCCATGCGGCTGAGCTTGTGTGTTTTCTTGTGCAAAGCTGCAAATGGACAAGAAACTAAAAGAATCTGCAATACCAATGAAATGATGACAGTACCGTCCAGTGCTCTCTCTCCTCATTCTTGGCAAATTACACTCATCACTGACGATTAAGCAGCAGTACAAGTCATCATTTACGATCTCTTTTGATGGCAATTCCAAATGACACTGACTCACTACTATGTCAACACAAAAGAAGGAAATAACAGAATGTTTGCTAGCTTAGCGGCATTTGATGACAGTCGGCTCCAAGAATCTGACATGCACAGACAACACCGGGGAATCGCTGGGAAGTTTTCTCGTAAACCGGGGAAGTGTCTGCTTCGTCCGACCCCGCCGCGACACAAGCGGACACAATGTGGAGCCTCTCCAGGCGCCTTTGTGAGTTACCTTCGGTGGTGGTCGGGCTGTCCTTCTCCCGCTGCCGCTCTCGTCCATTCGCTCCGAAAGGCAACTTTGAGACGGACTAAATAGCTTCACCCTCGCTGTTGGCTGTCAGCGTGGCTTTTATATTCACCTTTTCTACACATGGTGGATTTTTTTTTTTTTTTTTATGGCTGATGATGGGCAGTCGTCCCCCACGAACCCGCCTCCGACGGTCAACCCCCTCAGACGCCGAAAGGAGAGCGCCAGGCGCGGCTTGGGACAGGAAGTGATGATGCGTTGAGGGACAGTCGGCAGCATGACTAACCACGTAATAATGAAGTATACTATGCACTTAAGATAGTGACGCAATTTTAGATAATAGTCAAGCATTTAGATTGTAGTTTTTGTGGAAGTCGCGAAGTTATAATGTTCAATGGCATCTTTTTTTTTTAAACAGCTTCGTCCTTCTCTCCAAAGCGTTTTGAACGTCTCAACAGGCCGTAGTGGAGCTCTTTGGTGAAGGGGCGGGGCTTGTTTAAACCAATGCCACACTGCCACCTGCTGGAACAAATACAAAAGGACCTTTTGTGGGCTTGGGATGAACGGTCGTTATTTAGTCATTAGGGTCCTTGGCATCCATTTAACTGTAAAACATTTTGCTGTGTTGCATTCCTTTTATTTGACTGGCCAGAATAACTCTTACGTAACAATCAAATTAATTTAAAAAAAAAAGTCAGCACAAACTAGAGTTCTTCTAAATGACCATTTTATTTTTGTCATCCACGTTGGTTACTAAATTTAATCGTTATTACAGTTTGAGTTCCATTTGTATCGAAATATGCAGTAGAAAAAACAGAATTAAAGATGCCAATAGTCCAGCTGTGCAGTAAAAAATGAAGCCTGTAACTTGATCGGGCAGACGTCACATGAAGTATAAATGTCATTTAACAGAGACGATGGCAACTGGAAACAAAAAGTACAAGCATCATATAATGTCCTATTTACAAAGCGCACAAAATTAAAGAAGAACCCAAACAGGTAGTCAGGACCCGACAGATGCTGAATCCTGATGAATCAGTCGATGTGATGTGTTTCACTAGCACCCATGTCTTCAACGTGGCCCAGCGTCCGACATAAACTCAGGCTGGTGAGCCAAAAACATCAACAAAAGAATGGCATTCATGAACGTTGACATTTGCTTATCTCAGCTCTGATAGTAAATAGAGTCATTAGTGCATTGAAATATCTTGTTTGGCCTTGCTCAGCGATAAAAGGGCAAGTAAACCATCAACAATGGAAGCAGAAATGGCAAGCAGGCAAGAGCGTGAAAGGAAATAACAAACGAGACCTGGAACACTGAGCTATGACATAAGTTATTGTTCAAAGACATGCTTGGTGAGTTAGTAGGTGTAGTGTTCATTCAATCTCTGCTTAGATATACTAAGGGGAAAAAAAAGCTGTTCATTTTCAATGTTTGAATATAAATAGAATGCAGGCACCATTCTCGGCCTAGATGGGCATTAGTGGTATACAATTCCAACATATGGAAAAAAAAAAAAGTAAATATTTTCTATCATTTATATAATCTTTAATATGAGCTCTGGATATGGACTCTTTAACATCCTCAAATCTAGAAGAGACTGTTAGACCCGGCCGGCAGACTTCTTCTACTTCTGCTTAGTGATGCTAATCTGAGCGTAACACAACATTGCATGATAAACTTTAACAAAAAAAACAAAGATTAGAGGAGGTGATGCAATCAAGTGTGAGATCTTTGCAATATATTCTACTAAATATTTGGCAACACTCAATGGCACAGCAGTTTGTACCGCGCAGTTCTTCAGTGACAGTTGATATGTGCAAATATACACAAACGTACTGCAATAATAAGAATACAAAATAATAAGTGAATATCAGTTGGATGGGAGAGTGCAGTCCAGTTTGGATCAAGGCTGTAAGTGAGAAGGTCAGCATCCTTCTGGCCTGGTCTGAGGTCGAGGACTGCGTTCTTTGTAAAAGGCAACAAAAATGTCACGTGCACACTTGTCCGCGGACTTTTTTTCCACACAGTCTGCTCTCTCTTGCATGAGCATACTGTGGCAATGTGCAATTATGCAACATGAAGAAAAAAAAAATGAATAGGGTTTTAGTTTGTATATTGTTCAAGGTTCACAGTTGCGGTGGAGTGGACGGGACTGAACAGGAGCTCCGAGCACCAATCATTCTACCACCAACACTTCCACTGAGGCGAAAAAAAAAAACAGCCATGATAATCACAACAGAACAAAACCAGCCACCGATGTGTTCTCCGTTTCTTCTTCTACAAGTTGACCAGCTCGTGTGCAACAAACTGCTTGAGTCTCTCCAGGTACTGTCCGTAGAGTTCCACGTCGTTGTGCCCCGCCCCTTCCACCCACAGCGGCTCGACGGGGCGCTGGCAGCGCTCGTAGAGCGCCAGGCCGTGGGAAAAGTCGATGACCTCGTCGTCCGTGCCGTGGATCACCAAGACCGGGGAGGTCACCTTTGAGATCTTGTCAATACTACGGAAAGAGAGGTTAAACACGCAATTATAAAGCAGAACAATTATTGATTCGAAAGATCATGGAGGGTTGGACATAATGAAAAATAACGGAGGCTTTCAAGATGTTTGTGTTTCTTGTTTGAAACGACATCCTGCTACTATGATGACGCTCGCTATTTAAACAGAGGGCGCTGATCTGCCAACAGATACACGCCCAGAAACCAAATCGGGGTGTAGCGCACAGAACCAAACCAAAAACGTGGCTATGTTAAAGTCACCGCTGTATTTTTGAGTCCCCGCCCCCCCCCCAATCTGCGGACTCACTTGGGAAAGGCGTCAAAGCAGTACGTTTTCTTGGTGTCGGGGAAGGCCACTCTCATGCCGGAGGTAAGCGGGGAGTGCAGGATCACTGCGGCACTCTCGTAGCGAGAGGCGAGGTCCACAGAAGGCACGGTGCCAATGCTCTGGCCGTACACAATGACGTTTTCTGGACGGATGCCGTACCTGCGTGAAGGAACATATTTGCGGTTCAATCGTGTTTGCTCTGCTGCATATAATGGCGGCTGTCCAAATTGGCCATCTGATCCAAAAAACAAACAGCTTGGTGGCCAAGCGTGTGTGGATTGCTATATTTTGGACGTGGCTTTAAATGTTGAGGACACACGCTCGTATTTTTAATGTCAGCCTTGGAATTAAGAGAAGGTGCGCCATGAGACAACACATACACACACAAGCACACGCCTGCAGGTCAAATAAGTTACTCACTCATGACTCAGCGGTAGCTGCCTCCTAAATCAAGCACACAATCGTTGGATGACGCTAAGGTACTTTTGTAAAACCAACTCAGTAAGGGAAGAGAAGAAGGAGCTAGATGGACAACACCGACGCTGGATTGGTTGCACGAGAAAATCAAAGTGAGGGAGGGCAAACAGGAGACATTCCCCAGATGATTATTGCGAACGTGACACACTCCAGTGAGAGTCAGCTGACTACTCGAAATCCAGCCTGGCTGGCTGGCTGGCTCTGCATGTGATACCTGACCGCGGTTAACCAAGCACCGCTTAAGGAGTTTGTACAGTAGGAGAAAATGCTGTCAACAAAATGAAAATACTGACTAGAGTAAAAAAAAAAAAAAAAAAAGGCTGCTCACTGTCGACATCACAAGCCAGATGTTGCGGCCTTGTACATGAGAGAGAACACCCGCTGCGCCTCACATTTACAGCTCCAAAGTGGATTAAGACAAGCCGAGAACACGTGCACACTCAAAGGGCACGAGATCTAACATAAGCTCAGGAACACATTCTTCACATTTGACAAAACACACACACAAGTCAGTCCAAATGCAATTGTCACGAAACAAAACGGTGCTAATAATAGTACGATGCGAATGAGATGAGGTTTTTTTTCCATGATGGATGGACGAGTACCGATACTAGCAAGCGATATTTATGATGGATGGACGAGTACCGATACTAGCAAGCGATATTTAAGGCAAACAAAATCTGCCATTTGTCCAAAACCGTACGGGTGCCGTGTATAGCTCCGCCCTGGTCATCAGCTGACTTCCGTCACACAGGGGTGTAGCAACCGACGCAAATGATCTTAAGTGAAATATTAAAGTCATGTCGAGGGATGTAAATGGTTTGCTTTGTGCAGGACAGTCATCTGGTAGCCCCTTCTCAAAGGTCGTTGACCCTTGTACTCATGATATGTATATTCCCTCAAGGCATCAGTGACATGATTCTCGAGAGCTTATTTATGATGAAGCTTTTGTCATGGCGCAGTAAGTGATTGTTATCCTGTGCTTGCCAGTATCACTGCATGATATCCCTCAGCGCAACCACGTTTCAATATTGTAGGGCGAGCCGGGCCCGCCTACTTATCAGGTGACGGGACACAATACGTCATGTTATATCGGAAGGAGGACACAACAGATAAAGTAGGTTGTCGTCCGTCTTGGCTTTTGCTCAGCTGCACTTGTGTGAAGTTGGCAGCGCGGCCGTTGCCCATTTCCAGCAAGCCTTCAATTTGCTTTGTAGAATGGAGGCTTGCCGTGCCATAGTGGGTCGTGCGACCATGGTTACAGCCCTCCCCCACAGCCCTCGTGCATTTTCTCTCGACGCAGATCCGATCTTTTATGCCTCGCATCCTCCCTCGTTCCTCGATTCTTGAGAGCCTACTGCTTTTTTGCCCGGGAGAGGAAAGAAAAAAAGAAAGCAAGTATAGCAAAAAGAAAAAAAGGATATTTTTAGGACATCCTCAACACGTGCGTTACACACGGATTAGTCATGTGTGTTTGATTAGCTAAATGGCAGGAATAGTCTGGTAAGGATCCAGTGACTTTTTATTCATCTCCTGGGGCGGTCATTTTGTCACTTGCTGATGACATCACAGTTGCTAAACCGTGATTGGTCAACACCTGTGATGTCATTTTCAGTCAACAGCAAGTGGCAAAATGGCCACCCCCTGATAAGGATAACAACAATCAAGTGTATGTTGTGTTAATATCCAAGGAACAAGTTTTGACGGCCAGTCCGCACCCCATCCGCGATGAGCCACTTTTGATTCCCGGGTCACGACCAAACGTCCAAGAGTCGAATTTAGAATCCATATGCTGGTGGCCTAGGAAGTGATTTGCTGTTGTTTTGTTTTTCCTGGCCACAGTGTGGGAAGGCTTGGGTCTGAATGCTCATTGGAAATCGGTTGCTAGGCTACCGCTGGATCTTAGACTGGCAGGTTTGACTGCTGGCCCACCTCCATCACAGAGGGCAAGGAAAATGACACACACACCCACACACACGATACAACATATGTTACACTTTGCGGTACGATTTTGCCAGTTTGAATCCTTAGTATGATCATCAGGACTTTTGCGCTTGGGTTTGTTGACTCAACAACTGAACCGCTCCCTGCTCAGGTGAAAGAACCTCCTGTCCAGTGACTAATGAAACCACAAACAGAAGCGGAGTGTGCGTGACGCAATCGTGGAGCTCGCACGTTGTATTGAGAGTAGCTGGCACCGCTTTGTCTGCACTCGACCAAACGTTACACTTGCTGACTGCGGATAAGAAGCAAAGACAGAACTTCGAAGAGAAGCGGAATAGAACGTGGTTGCTTCAGACAATACTGCTGTCTAGATTTTTGGGATGTTTACATCGGAGTTTAGAAAAGGCTGGAAGTGAATAACTATCCTAGAAAACTAAATCTCAATTGTAAGACACATATTTAGTGTGCCACTGATAAATCAAGCTGGCCGTTTGTTTCGCTTAGAACATTAGCACCCCGCCCCCCTCAGCTAAATAAACAAAGGAGTGCACAAAATGTTTGACGTAAAGAACACACATCAGATTGAAAGAAAAGAAGGAGCCTAGACTAAAGAACACCTTAACTTTCTTCTTTTTTTGGTCCATTTCAGCATACAGTACTCACCCACTCACACCAACACAACCGGCCAGTATGATCCTGCAAAACTCAAATATAGTCATGCCCTGACTTTGTGCTGATATTAGCGCTTTTAAAAACATGATCACAGTTTTTTTTTGGTTTGTTTGGTCATTTGATAAAATGCAATTGCACATCCACTCCAGTAGGTGGCAGTGGCGCTCATTGTCAACTCGGCAGAATTTTGAGACAGCTCTCCAGTCAGTAAACTGCTAACACTAACAGGCAAGCGTGAAGTTGACGTCAACCTTACCGTGAGCGGAGTGCATGCCAGGCGGCGTCTACGTCAGCATACAAGTTCTTCTCTGACGGTTTCCCGGAACTGGCGCCGTAGCCGGAGTAATCGTAGGAGAACACGTTGCAGTTGATCCGGGAACCCAGACCGATGTAGAAGCTGCTCATCTGGCCCAAGTCCACCGCATTTCCGTGGGAGAATAAGAGCGTGTAGCGGGCGCTGGGCGAACAGCGGACGAACATGCACGCGATCCGGTTGCCCCGGGAAGTGCGCGTCATGAAGCACTCGATGGCTTCCTTCTCGCGGGCCGAGTACTGCCAGTCGGCGCGTTCAGACAGATGCAACGTCCACCGGCTGCCGCTCTCGTCGCACATCATACTGTAGGTGGGCTCTGGGGGCAGGAAGGCCAGCTTGGCCGTGATCTTGCTGGGACACGGCGGGCAGCAGAAGAGGCAACAAAACTCGCTAAAGGATAGGTGGTTCATCCTTGGAGAGATAAGAACCATTTGGGTTAGTATGTTTCATGCAGCAATTTTAAATGACCGACAGCAACTGGAAGCATTTTTTTATTTTTTAAATGATGTATTTTTTTTTCGCTGACATCATGTCCGCTCTAATTCCTTTTGTCAACTGGACAACGGTGCAATTCAAAGAGTCTGGGGTTGTTTGTGCTTCTGCGCTTCACTGCATGTCTCAGATGGGGGAGAAAGCTTTTCTATAACATTTGCCAAATGCCTTCAGGCCAATGCTTGTCCCACAATCATGTGAGCACCCCCCCTCCTCAAACACACACATTTTTTTTGGCCTTGTAATGCAAAAACTATTAACTGGCCACTACATTTTGAAAAAATATTAGAAACACCTCTTCGTATGATGACTGATGCCTTTTTTTTTTTTTTTTACAGGCTATCTTAGAATGAAATGAGACTGTTAGAAAAACATTTAGTTGGACATTATCCCATGGTGGAGAAAAGTAATCAGTGAGTACACCAAGGTTTTCCTTACTGTGTCTTGTTTTACAAATTGGTTAGTACTATAAAAATCAATGCGTGCTTTGTTTGCTTGTGGTGTCAATCATAACGTAAAAAAATGATCACTTTACAACACTGATGAGCTCTTCATAGCTCCAGTAGGCAGTGGTCTCAAATTATAATTGCTAATGAACCAGAGCCTATTGACTCACACTTAAATGGAAGGCGGAGGGCATTTGAATTACACACAAGTAGTCTGCATTGATTTTAATTGAACAGAACCTCATTAAGGTCCAATGCTATGGTCTAGTGAAGGCTGCAATGGCATCTCGATGCAGCTTACTACGTAGAGGGCGGACGTTGTTAGTTTTTATATTTAGCCCACCATTTAGTCCATCTGGTGGGCACAACAAAAAACGAGCCCTGCGAGTGGTGGGTGCATTGCCGGCTGGCCGGCTGGCTGCTTACTCTAAAATGGTGGGAAAGGCAGGAGCGAGCGAGCTTGCACTGATTCTTTAAACTGGTTGGTTGAGGTTGCAGAGACTCGTCAGTCAGTGGTTGTAATTAGCGATACACACCTATAGAGTGTGTGTTTGTTTTCCTTTGACTTCATTTGAATAAACTCAGGATATGATGAGAATGTCGGTGTGTGACATTACCTGGATGTCTGCTGTGTTTCCCTTCCAGTCTTCAGATGATACCTTTGTTATTGTCGTCAAGACGATTAATTGTTCTTCTAATTGTTTCTAGACGACGGGAAGATGTGATGGGAAGATGCGGAAAGGTTATTATCCCCTCGATGCTGATCGTCGTCTTGTTGTTGATGTGTGGTGAAGTCACTCCCGTTCCAAAGGCTTCGTCCTCCACTTCAGGCAGCTTCCGTGACGGTTCCTTTTCCTCCCTCTGCTCGGTTTCCTCCACATCCGAATGTTAATCAAGTCGAGGAACCAAAAAAATCCACACGATTTGAAAGCCACATGGGTGAGAACGAATTAGTCGCTGATATTTGAACTTATTTGTGGTTTGGCATCAGAGCGTTTTGGGTATTACCAAGCAGTTGACAGCAGTATCACTTGACTCATGAGACATCGCCGGTCAGATTGCTATCTTGCCTCCGAGCGGATAAAGGGCGGTGATTGACAGCTTTGTAAACCAATTGTAGCTGCACTATCACGATGCATCCACCAATAGAAAAGCTAGTAGGCGCTAATTAGGCGGATCGTCGTCATTGAGTGGTGCTGGGTAACATTTTTGATTGACGTTGACACGAACCAATACCATTGGTGGAACTTTCGGCACCACATTTTTTGACTGATAATTTATGGCTTTTTTTTTTCTTTCAATTTTTACTGTAGTATGTTTTGGTTTTATAGTGAAACGGAAAAATAAAATGCATTAAAGAAAAAAGAAACAAGAACAATTCAAGTGACGGTGTGATTCCTGTTATGGAAGAGTGATTCGCCAGTAGGTGGCAAAACCTCCGCCCACTTACTCTCGCGAATGAAAAGTACTTCCGGGTCAGTTGTCCTTTCGCGTGTAGTTGGGTTGCTAAACTGTACCATGCGTAATTAACTAATAACTAACTACTTCTGTATTATGAGTACTCAGAGGGGTAACGCGTCTCGTTCGCGAGGCCAAAAGTACCAGAACACCGTCGCCTTCAAGAATGACAAATACGGAGCGAGTGTGCAAGTCAAGGTAAGACTTGTTTGCCCGAGAAAAACACCCATACACTTGACTATGCATGCATGCACGAATGCTTGTTTAGTGTTTTCAAAATTGGCAGTCGCTTTGTGTAAAATCTTTAACATTCTTTAAACGCAGAAGGCCAACTCCAAAATCCACGATGGACTATGTCAACACTGCAAGGGTGTTCTCGAGTGGAAAGTCAAGTACAACAAATATAAATCTCTAACACAGCCACGGAAATGGTATGTCAATGTATAAACATAAAACAGTAAGCATGGTGATAATTGTATTCGTCTGTAACCTGAAAATGACCCTGACCCATAACCTATTGTGATGCTAGTTTTTTTGCTATCACAATAATTAAAGATGGATCTTTTCCTATTTCAGCATCAAATGTTCTCAGAAGACTGTGAAGGATGCTTATCATGTCATTTGTAAACCCTGCTCTCTTCAGCTGGAAATATGCTGCAAGTGCGGGAAAAAAGAAGACATTGTCATCCCGTAAGTATTAACCAATGCATATCGTATTTGTTTGATCAATATTTTCTCTCTAGAATTGCAGTGGTGCTATATAACATTTGAAGACCATTTCTTACAACAGAAGGATTCAATCATTTATTCTTGATTAGCATTTTATTGTTTGAGGAGACTGCCATCCTGTGGCTGAGTTACCTCACACAAGTTCCTTTGTTTTGACAGTAGAGGGCGATATATAGCAGATAAAAATTGTGGTTTTGAGTCAGAAATTTGAACCGTTTCTATTTGGTTTGAGCCAAATAGGAAACAACATAACTGGTTAATTATGTCATCTCACACACACATTTACACCCTGTTGGAACCTACTACAGTTTGGGAGCTCATGCTCTCAAGTTACTAGTTGACATATCTGAAGATGATGATGCTGATGATATTTTCTCCTCCACTATTATAGAGTCAACTCTCATCTGGACCAAAAAGAAGAGGACAACGATAGCAAAGAAAAAGGCAAAAAGGACATGGACAATGATGATGATGATGATGATGATGAAGACTTCAGTGACCCTGAGGATGAAGATGAAGTTAGTCAATCAGTCACAAAGATGACACCGTGCAAGTCTCCTCCGCTTCCAGATGTGTCTCGAGTAAAACTCACATAGTAAATGATTGCACGAGTGGAGTGTCCTGTCATCTCATCTCATTTGTTGATAATCGAATGTAGCTTACTTCAAGTCGTCTTACCACAGCCGGTTTGCGCAACACACCGGTTCTCATTTTTCTCGCTTTCATTTGCGATCGTTTGCATTTCTGATGCTTTGGCGTGCCAAGGATCCAGTGCAATAGCATCAGACGTCACCCTCACACATGTCTTTGCATTTGAACGTCGGTTGACCTGCATCGAGCTTGTTCTAACTCAAGGATCACCGACCTTTTTGAAACGGAGAGCAACTACTTTGGAACTCTCTTGGTGTTATTTCAATGATGCCGCAATGTAGAGAACAGTTTCATATGAATCTGCAACATTTTAGAGCCAAATCGGTGACTAATGTTCTACCCTGTGGTAATATTTGAACACATTGGCAAAATTATATAACATGTCACTAATCCATTCACCCAACACTGTGACCAAGATATCCTTTTCCACCTTTTTTGCACTTGATAAAGAAAGAACAGTCCAGCTGCAAAAGTCACACAAAAAGTCACCCTGACAAAACATATTGCAATACAATTTACTTATCAACTCAATAAACATGAAAGTAAAAGTTTCAAATGATTTATTTTGGTAATTTGTCACAAAGACCTGAGCAGGGTGTGTAGACTTTTTTTGTTTTTTAATAATCGTGATGTGTTTTTCTTTTCAGTGAGACCCCATTATTACTCAACTTTATTCATATCCTCCTTGTATAGGAAAGTTGGTACGTCATTTCATATACTTCAGAGTGGTAGCTGTGAGAAGTAACTCAAATCAACTTGAAAATTGAGGAAATTATAGTTTAGTGGCACCGGACCAATGAGGAAGCAGTGATAGCCTGAGGTAAACTCTTCACCCAAGTGAGATCATTTTATTCCATTTTTGCCAGTTAGGCAACTATGGCTATATCATGACCCATACAGCCAGAACACGAGCGCGATCACATCCCGATCCAACTTTTCTCACGACAACCTTTATGTAATGTGGCTCTGTAGTCTTCATGTGCATTGCCACTCCGCATATAGCGAGTTGTGCTAACAAATGTCATCATTGTATTGCCTAACCTTATAATAAAGGGTTAAAACAGTTAGCCAGTAGACACTATCGTGACATTATGAAGATAACCACACACCAAACATTATTTTACACTAAGACATTCAACTCGGTGGGAAACTCATGCAAAAATAGTTTTTTTTACAAATTAACAATCCAGTGAGGGTGAACGTTTTGGAGAATGGACATTTGAGTCATTCTTTTGAAGGCAGTCTGAGGTTGCTACCTTATGCAAAATATCATTTTTTGGTCATTTCCAGTTTTAAAACCCGACGTAAGCTTTGGAATAGCGACATCATAATAGTGAACGTCGCGCCTTATCTTGTGCGCGTTGAATTGGACGCACCCCAGATACTCCTCGCCTTCCGATTGGCTGAGCATTCAGGTGCGCCCCTGCCCCGCCCCCCTCCTCGCTCTCCTCCCCTCCCCTCCCCTCCCCAGCAGAGCGACCGTCTCAAGTTTCGCCGCACGACGGACTCAAAGGCGCAGTACGCTGCAAGTGTGCGCGAATTCGTATCACTGCTCTAAAATTGTGATGGCGAACGCGAACGGAGCTTCTGCGCGGATGCTCGTCTTCAGGGGCACTTTGATCCATGCAACCCCGGAGGAAGCGGTGAAGATTCTGGAAGATGCACTACTTGGAGTTCAAGCTGATGGAAAGGTGTATTATTATTATTGTTTCAATTTGACCAACTTGTGGGTATTATTAATTTATATTTTATATTCGTATATTAAAATTATGTTAATTATATTATTATTATTGTTGTTTCAATTTGACCAATTTGTGGGTTATTACTCATTTATATATATATATTTTATATATATTATAATCATGTTAATTATATTGTTATTTTATGGTGTTATATTGGTATTCTTAATATTACTTTGAATATTTCTATCGATTGTTGTTATTATTACGGAATCACTATTATATTCGTACTAGTAGTGGTATAAAAACGATAATGGGTGAGCAATGTCTAACATTCACCATCATCATCGGTTTAAAGTCCGCTTTCCAGGCGCCGCTGGGTTGGACTAGATTCTCGATGTGGCTTTCTTCCACCGGGGACGGTCCATGGGCATCTCGTAGTTGAGAGTGCCTATACTGAGAACATTTTTGGAGCAAAACCTTTTACAGTCGGATGCCCTTCCTGACACCAACCCAAGGGGAAATGTCTAACATTCACCGAACTGTGTTTATCGTTACATGATAACAATTCTTTATTCACGCACCCGTGCAAGCTGTTCCGTTTCAATCATTTGCCAATGACTTCAGGTCCATTTTATCACCAGATCGCCTTTATCGGAGATGGCAAGGAGCTGCATCGACTCTCCAAAGAATTTGCATTTAGTCCATCGTCGGTAACTCACCTGGAAAAACAGTAAGCGTACAAAATGTATATTGCTACGCGTACATATGGCTCTGTAGACAGCGTAATGCATCTAAAACAACTGCATACAGCTCATATGCGATGCCCTCTTGTTTTGTAGTGAATTCTTCATGCCCGGAATGGTGGACACCCACATCCACGCCCCTCAATACAGCTATGCTGGCACGGCCCTGGACATGCCCTTGCTTGACTGGCTCAACAAGTATACCTTTCCCGTGGAATCACGCTTTAAAGATAAGAGTTTTGCACGGGAGGTCTACACTCAAGTCGTGGTGAGCTCCTCTAAATGTGTCGGTGTGTTATGACAAGCTGGTTTCCGTAGAAACGGTATCACATCCTGTTGTTACATAATCTAGGAGTTTCAAGATGTGTGTACTTCCACTTAGGAACTCGACCAAAAAAAAACAACCTCTTAATCCCGTGATTGGTTTCGTGTCATTCTCAGAAAAGAACCCTGAAAAACGGAACAACCACCGCTTGTTACTTTGCAACCATACATACCGACTCATCTCTTTTGTTGGGTCACATTGCAGGTATGAGCACCTTGGCACATACCGTCATTTTCGGACTATAAGTCGCGTTTTTTAGTTTGGGTGGGGGGGCGACTTATACTCAGGAGCGACTTATATATACATATATATGTTTTTTTTTTCTACTTTTTTGGGCATTTTATGGCTGGTGCGACTGATACTCCGGTGCGACTTATAGTCCGAAAATTACGGTAGATTTTTTCACACGCATATTTGCTTTCACGTACAAATTCTTGACTTGGGCATAATATTTAATAAGTGTGTAAAGTATTTTTGTATTAAGAAAAACCTGACTTGATTAAACATGCATGAGTTGTTGGGTTGGAATCAAAATATGCATTCTTGCTATGTTTACTTCTGAGGTGGTTCTTGGAACAATGTCCCTCCCGTAAGGCACGCGTGAGAGGAAAAGATCACACCTCCTCTAAAAGAAGAATACAGTAGAGGCATTTAGTGGTTGTCACGACATCACGACGCGTGGCGCCGGGTGACATATGAACTATCGTCTGCCATCTCAGCTTTTTTTCTCTTTCTATCTCGGCTGTTGACCTCTCACCTAATGTCTGATTTTCTTTCTCTTTCTATTTCAGCTGTTGACCTCTCATCTGCTGTCTGATTTTCTTTCGCTTTCACTTCCTAATCATGCTCATGAACCTTTCTACCTTGTCCTTATCACACAGCCACGGCGAGTACAAGCCGCCCGGGTTATTGGCAGTTTTACGGTCATTCACCCCACGCCAGTTCGCTGAAGCCCCTGACCTTTGTTTCTTGCGTGGGCTGCTAAAAACGGTGGATCCTTTTGAAATGTTTTTGTTTTATTGCAATCTTTGCTTAGCTCCCAACTTTATCCGTCATGTTGTTCATAGTCCAAACCTCCCCGTGCGGTTTATGGCGAGCAATTAAACGTGTTAGGCAAAGTACAAATCACGCTAACTCGCCTTGATGAGTGGAAGCAGGTGCCTGGACAGACGCTTGGGGCTTGTGTTATGTCATCTGCTGCAGACGTGTGAAAAGAACACCCCCCCCCCCCGAAAAGTTCCTAGAAGAAAATACTAAGCAGTTTTTCATGTAACCTTATTACATAAACAATGTATATTTGCCTTTTTGATTGACTGATTTTACTGTGTTTAACAAAATCAAAGTAGCCCTTCAATTTTCTTTTTTTTTTTTTTTTTGAGAAAGTCTGCACACCCCTGAGATAAGGTTTTAAATCACAGGTGTTAAAACTCTGGTCCTCGAAGGCCGCTTTTCTGCGGGTGCGTTTTAAATGAAGGCTTTGTATTGTCAAGCAACAAAAGTTAGAAAGCATGCAACGATGGCAAATTGATTTATTTTATTTTTTTTAGATGACTTGGGACAGCGAGCTTTGGTGGGCAAGGTGTGCATGGACAGGAATAATTCCGTGAAACATTACAAAGAGACGTGTCAAGAGTCTCTGGAGGAAACCCGTCGGTGGGTAGGAAAAAAATTCATTCGTACATCAATGTGGAGTAAGATGTGAGGGTTCACATGCAAATGATTTGTGTTTCATCCTTAAGCTTCATCGCTGAGCTCTTGGGGAAGAAGGTGAGTAGAATTTTTGGGAGAAATGCAATGTCAAAGAGCTTTGTTGTCAAGGTCAATCTCACGCCATTTTTGACTAAGTGGTGGTCTCTTGTCGCTCTTTTGTCAGTACGCTCTGGTGAAGCCCGTGGTAACACCTCGCTTTGTCCTGTCGTGCTCCGGAACCTTGCTGGGACAACTGGGACAGTTGGCTAAGAATAACAACCTGCATATTCAGGTGAGGTCACCATGCCAACCAAAGCTAGTTAGCTCCCCTTGGGAACAGTTGCCAGAGAGATTCAAACCAAAGGGTTCCAAAAATGAACATGCAAAAATATACACACCCTGACTTAAAGCGATAAAAGTAACTGCCAATGTCATATTTTTTCACGAATAACCAGAGTCATATTAGTGAAAATATTGAGGAGGTGAAGATCGTGAAGGAGCTGTTTCCCGATTCTGCCTCCTACACAGACGTCTACCACAAACACAACCTTCTTACCGACAAGGTGAGAACAATCGCCGGTTTGCTTTCAAAACATTTTGGGTCGCCTCTTGGTTTAATTTGTTGCCTCTTGGCAGACGGTGATGGCGCACGGTTGCTACCTGAGCGATGAAGAGTTGGATTTGTTTCGAGAGACAGGAGCTTCTTTGTCTCACTGTCCGAACTCCAACATCTCGTAAGCGCGATTGATTTAGCGCTCAAACTACAATAGGCAAAATGCTGTTCTAATGGTTTGCGACGATTCATCCTCTCAGGTTGTGTAGTGGATTCCTCAATGTCCGGAACGTCCTGAATCATAAAGTCAAGCTTGGCCTCGGAACAGGTGGGAAGGATGAATATTTGGGACCTCCTTTGAACCTTCTTAAAAAGACACTAGCGAAATGAAACAATCCCATGACGGTACGAAAAGGTTTTTCTCTGGGCCTACTCATGTGATCCCTCCATCAGACGTGGCAGGAGGCTACTCAGCCTCCATGCTGGACGCCGTGAGGAGAACCTTGGACACGTCCAAAATTCTGAGCCTACAGGACCCGGAACTTAAGACGCTCACCTTTGAGGAGGTGTTCAGGTTGGCGACACTCGGTGGCAGCCAAGGTACAAAACAACGTTCTCGGTTAGTCATCTTGATATTGAAAAGGCTAGCGCTGTTTTTGTTTTGATGAATATGTGGTATGTCTCTAGCTTTGTCCCTCGATGACCAAATTGGAAACTTTCAAGTGGGGAAAGACTTTGATGCATTGAGAGTGAACGTAGCGGTTCCGGATGGGCCCATTGACTTGATCCAGCTCGAGGAACCAAAGGTGAGTTAAACTGACACTCGGCTCACACTTGTCCAGTTTGGTTCTCTTATCCGGTAGATCTAATTGATTGATCAATTTTCCTTTCAGATTATGCTGGAAAAGTTTTTGAATTTGGGTGAGTGACCGGTTACGATTGCTTTACGAGTTATTCCCTTGTGCTTGACGTAACATCCTCCACACGATGCCTTTTGTTCTTGTCGTGCAGGTGACGATAGAAACATCGTGGAGGTTTATGTGGCCGGAAGGAAAGTGGTACCATATCCCAAGAAGCCCCTCTGCTAGATTTAGCATCACTTTGATTGGATGACTCGCAATGTTGCCTATTCTTTCATGATTGATTTTAGAAATGAGTCACATTCAGGCTGTCATTTGATTATTTGTAGCGGGCAAGCTTTGGAATTTATTTGCAGGAGTAATATGTAGAAGTGCACTGAGCAGTATTTTGCAATTTATCAGCAACTTAATATTTAGCAATTTACTGTAAGCAACCTTAACTCATCTTGACTGCCCAGCGGGTTTTTTTGTATCGTATTTTCCGGACTATAAGGCGCACCGGACTATAAGGCGCACCATTCATGCATCATGTCAGATTTTTTATCCAAATCAAATCATTCTCCATTTTATCTTTTTTTTCAACTTCAGATGCAACAAATGACTTTATAATGACAAAATAATGATCCATAGTCTTTTTGATTCATGATTCATAGTCTTCAGCAGACCACTTAAGCTTGATTTTATGACACAATGCTTCGAGCCAGTTTGAATTTAGGAATTTAGCCCATATATAAGGCGCACTGGACTATAAGGCGCACTGTCGGCTTTTGAGAAGATTTTAGGTTTTTAGGTGCGCCTTATAGTCCGGAAAATACGGTACTAGATATAATTTTCTGTTGTTGTTGCTGTAAATAAGATCCAAAGTGTGGCTCTCGAGAAATTGAAATGCGCAAATGGTTGTGATGATTTAAAACAAAAGAAGCAAAGCGCTTGCGGTGTTGGCAGAGCCACTAGCACGAAGGCGGCTTGACAAAAACAACAAGGCACTTCAGGCTTGATCGTACTTGACGAAAACCACTTACGTTTTTTCACATGCTCTTTTTGATTTGGATAGCAAAATTGCACGGTCTGAAATAATGCATAAAACACAATTTTAGGATTTTACTGTCATTTTTTTTATCTGTGGTTTGAAATTTTTAAAAGTACATGATTTGTTTTGTGTATAAAATATTTGGAATATTCCTTTGTTGCAGTAAAAATTATGTTGCGTTACTATCAGAGTTTCGGGAAATTTGGATTCAAAAGAAATTGCTAGATTCTAGTTACAGAGTCGCCGCACCCAAAAATTCTCAAAGACAAATCAAGTCTCAAGATGCAGTGATGCCTGTTGAGAAGTGGACACGTTTGATTATGAGGTGAGGCCGTTCCTCAGCGTGATGTTTTGCTTGCGGAGTGTCAATCATTTGTTTGTGATTGAGTAACCCTTCTTGGAATTAACAATGCATTATGGAACAAGCAGAGACAGAAGCTCTGTTCAGGTTCAGACAACTTTTAGATTGCAGACTGACATTCTCTTATATTGCCAGCAAAAGCATTTTTGTAGTAATTCTCTGATAGATGTAATCAGACTATCTTTTGTGTTTAATCCAAATAAGACATTTGCAAACATCTCAATGAACAACAATCATTGCTGTCTGATGTTACAACTGTTGTTTAATTGTTTTATAATAACTAAATCATATCAAATAAACAAAAAATATTATTTGACCAGGAGCCACCAAGATTCTTTTCCAATATAAACTAAACTGTATCCGATCATTTAAATAATCAGTAGAATATTCTAAAAGTATTCGATAGTGACTCCAGCCCTACTTGCAAGTAGTTCTTTGCGAGATTTGCACTTGGTTCAAAACCAGTCCAAATCTACTCATATTCAGACTGGCGTTCCTAAGGGCTCTGGAAATGACTTCACTTCCTTATCATAGTTGTTTCTTTAGTTAATGTTCAAACCGATTAGAGTGACGACCAACAGGTAAAATCCAAAATCCAATTGGGCGGTTCCGAGTTCATCATTGACTCTGCAAGCCTGTTTGAATCAATTGGTCAGCTTTCGTACTGTATCTTCCGTAGGTTTCGAGTACTCGCAATTTAAAAATAAAAAAAACAAATCATTACAGAAGCAGCCACGTATTCAAAAAAATAAATAAAATAAAATAAAAAGCAGTCCCAGGCCACGGATCCTATCATGAGTCCGTTTTATTGGAGGAGGGAGACATCGAAAAGTGGCTCGGGCAAATGTGCCATGCGGGGCTGTATTTTACAAAGTATTTACTCTTGTGTTCTAGGAAGTGAATTTGCCCTTACATGTTTGGAAACATTCAAAACATGTAAATGACAAAGCTCCCATGTCGGTGTCATCTTTTCTTTTCTTTTTTCTTTTCTTTTCTTTTCTTTCACACAGACTGTTGGGTGCTTTCGGAACGTTGTCCCCATTTGACCGCGTTAACATTGAATAAAATCAAACGCGCCCTCTTCATACGTCATAATCCTACCCTACGTCATTCGTAAAGGGACTTGCCACACACTTGTCAAGTTTAGCCGGCCGGCTAGCAGTTGGTGTCTCGCAAATGACGTTTGTAAAAGACTTTTGCGATGTGAATTGTAAGTATGACATATGTTCACTGTCTCGTACGTGTAGTACTCGAACGACGAATGTTAAAATATGTGTTTGGTCACGTACACTGCTAGCATTGCGGAGGAGTGACGCTAACGCTAGCAAAACAACAGCTGTTTTGTTTTTACATTGTTTGGCTTTTACCTGCTTGAAACTAATGTTGCGGATGAAGACTACAATTCGACCGAGGAGCCCAGCGAAGCTCGATTCAACCCTAAACATCCGATTTTTTCCAATGCAAGGTAACGGGGAGCCGTCATGAAACCGGAATGGAGTGTGGCCCGAATGCCGGAGATTCTTCGTCCATCCTACTGACTGGCGGCTTCACATCAATGAGACTAAAGCCCTGAGGAGAGTCTTCATCATGGGCAGGTTTGTTTCTAGACCGTGGCAAGAGGGATTCTCTGTAGTTTAGATTTGAAGTACCGTTTTTTCCATGTATAATGCGCCCCCATGTATAATACGCACCCTAAAAATGGCATGTTGATGCTGGAAAAAAGCCTGTACCCATGTATAATACGCACCCAAATTTTGACTCCTACTTAAGTCCGTGAACGTAAAATTATTTCAGAAAAAAGATCATCTTTGGGAACAACCGGATGTTATTCTGCCCGTCAGTATCACTGCGCATGCGCTAGCAACCTCAATAGCGAAGAAATGTTTCGGATTTGTGTAGGGTACATTGGAAAAAAACGGTATATCTCCTGTGACATTTGCAACAAGCCTCTTAAGAAATATACACACATGTTATCTCAGCTGATTTTATATTGCTTTTTTCCCCCTTTTGTCCTTTAGGATAAGCTTTTCCTGCCTTTTCCCAGCGTCCTGGCATTTTAGCCTGCCATCCCAGAGCCTTCCTCGTCTCTTGCTTCCTTCATCCAGGCAGCTGCTCTTCATTGGCCTGCTCCTCTTGTTCTTGGGAGTGTGTTACCTGCTTCTGGTCACTGGAAAGTTGCCCGGCAGCTGGAGCACAAATGGAAACAGCTTCCACAGGTTAACCCATTCTCATTTGAAGCAATCACGTGCAATAGTGTAAGGACCGGATGTGTCTTCTTGTGGCCTCCGAGTGTGACGGACAAGAACGAGAGCAATGTTTTACCCTCCATAGGCACCTGGCTCGGGTGTCGGACGTGGATGCGACCGACGCAAGCAACCCCGACCTGAGCTACGGCTTGGTGGTGGATTGCGGCAGCAGTGGTTCCAGGGTTTACGTGTACTGCTGGCCCAGTCACAATGGCAACCCCCATGAGCTCCTGGACATTCGGCAAATGAGGGATCAAAATGGCAAGTCGGTGGTCATGAAGATCAAACCAGGTTCGAAAAGGCATCTGAAACAGATGATGGCAATAATGACACGTGATGAACGTATATGCTTCCTCTTGTTGTGTTTAGGGATTTCCAAGATGGCTGAAACACCAGAGAAAGCCAGTGACTATATCCATCCACTGCTGAGCTTTGCAGCTGAACACATTCCCAAAAATAAGCACATTGAAACACCGCTTTACATCCTGTGCACAGCTGGAATGAGAATTCTGCCTGAGAGGTGCACTTAAATTTATTTGTGCGATATTACTTTGAGTTTTATTTATTTGTATTTTTGTGTTTAACTTCCTTTTTTTCTGTGAAACAAATTTTCCACATTGACTGAATTGAATTCCTGTTAAACCTTTCCAGCACCCCAAAACACACCAGCAAAAATTTGTTTTCAACAGAAATGTTTTTCTTATTGTGCCCCCTCTTATGTTTTTTTTTTTTTATATCAGTCAGCAGGAGGCGATTCTGGAAGATTTGCGAACAGACATCCCGGTGAACTTTGACTTCCTGTTCTCAGATTCTCATGTCGAAGTAATTTCCGGAAAACTGGAAGGTAATATAACAATACACTCTGACTGCCTGGTAGTTTTTCTTCTCAGTCATTATTTGTATGTACAGTATTCGAAAGTGCTCTTATTATAACGCAGTGTAGTTCTACACCGCTGGAAAGTACAACCACGTTAATAAAAAAATTGATATTATTTCCGAATTGAGCGTTGTTTGTCTTGGCTGGCATTTTGATGCAGCATTTGGAAAAGGATAGCATTATTAACGTGCAAAGATGTTCTCGTTGATTTCAGGAGTCTACGCGTGGATCGGGATCAATTTTGTCCTTGGAAAATTTAATCATGCTCACAGTGGTAAGGACACCGAGGGTTGCGTTGCCTTTTTGTTCATTCAGAAAATGTCTGTAGCCTTCTTACCTTTTTGTCCTGCTCTCTCGTCAAGATGACGACGCGGTTGTCGAGGTCAATATCCCGGGCAGTGATCACCAGGAGGCGCTAGTGAGAAAAAGGACTGCAGGTGTTTTGGACATGGGCGGAGTTTCCACACAGATAGCATTTGAAGTGCCCAAAAGTGTAAGCTTTGCCTCTCCACAACAGGTTATTATCCATGATCAATTCATTTTTTGTTGTTGTTGTGCTCTTTGGTTGTCACTCAGTCTTCTGCTTCCTCGTCGGCTTTGTTTGCACCATTTTTGTCCCCCTGGACCGCTCTCTGTATTTGCCGTACTTTTGCTGAAATTCAATGAACGTTGTGCTGCTCCTAGCGTGCATGCATGCATGCCCTGGCCACCTGGGGGCAGTGTAATATAGACGCATGACAGTTTCTAATGATAAACGTAATACTGGTCGGTTTTCACAGAGGATAAAGAAAATATGCCCGTGTGTAGTTGTTCTGTCCGCCTGCGTGTGCACCGTTTGTCTTTCTGTTGCCTTTTTGTGAAGTGAGGTTGCGTTGACTGCCGCCATACAGGACTCGCAAGTCAGCAAAAAAAAAAAAAAGGCCAAATTATTGCTCAAATCTCAAAGAACTCGTCAGTCATTTGGCAAGCAGCTCTTGTATCGGCGCTCAGTAGTGTACCTAATATGTCCTGTTTGAATCTCCATATTTTCATGTCGTGTGGAAAAAGAAATCAACCCACACTATGATCTAACGTCATCATTTTCATTTATTTCCTAGGAGGAGGTGGCCAAGAATTTACTGGCCGAATTTAATCTGGGATGCGACGCCCATCGCACTGATCATGTGTACCGCGTCTACGTGTCCACCTTCCTGGGTTTCGGAGGAAACGCGGCACGCCAAACCTACGAGGAGAGCCTCGTCAAAAACACAACCACTCGCAACAAGTGAGTGCCGCAGCCTAGCGACCGACGCTTGGACTCATTTTCATCATTTCGTTCGTGTCCGATTTGACCAGGCTGCTGGGTCAGCATGTCGGCGAGACGGCGGCGTCCCCCCTCCTGGACCCCTGCCTCCCCACGGACCTGCGGGACCAGATCGGCTCCCCGGAACAGAAGCTCCACGTGCTGGGCACAGGCGACTTTGACCAGTGCAGACACGCACTCCAACCCTTCCTCAACCGCACCAACGAGACTCAAACGTCTCTGAACGGCGTCTTCCAGCCGCCCATTGACTACAACAACAGCCAGTTCTTTGGTTTCTCTGAATTCTATTACTGCACAGAGGATGTGCTGCGCATGGGCGGAGACTACAACGCTTCCAAATATGCCCAAGCTGCAAAGGTGAATGGCTACAAGCCTCATTGGAGGAGAATAAGTCAACACACGTGTCGTAGGAAATGGCGTCGATACATCTTCAAGAGTTCTTTGCAATGAAACGTAAACACATGACATTTTGTTTTGACTTTGGTAGTGTGATGTAGATGAATGAAAATGAATCTCAGACTCATTATTTGAAAAAAGTCTAAGCTTCTCGTGGTGACTTGCTCAACATGTACGTTTCACATTTTCAGAGTTACTGCGCCACCCAGTGGGGGACTCTGAGGGAACGCTTTGACGCCGGCTTATTCGCTTCCCACGCCGATCTCCACAGACTGCGGTAAATGCACACACATTCTGATTTTAAAGCTATTAATGATTCTAAAATCAAGTGTGTGTGCTCTTTTTTAAAACCCATCCCTTTACTGAGACTCTTGATAATCATATACAATTCATATGCTGTCTATTAAGTTTTTCTTTTCTTAAGCAAAATGATATTTATGATTATTATTCCCAATGTTTTGTGTGATACATTCTGTTGTATTATTTCATTTGAGCACTTTGACAGAGCGAAAGCTGGCGTGAATGTGTTATATAATTCAAGATGTTTTGGATTGTGATGATGGTTGATTTTTTTATTTCTTTATTTCTGCAGGTATCAGTGTTTTAAATCGGCGTGGATGTATGAAGTATTGCACTCGGGCTTCTCCTTCCCTCCCGACTATAAAAACCTGAAAACAGCATTTCTGGTTTACGATAAGGAGGTCCAGTGGACTCTCGGAGCTATTCTCTTCCGAACACGCTTTCTACCTTTGAGGTAAGATCCTTTTGCTGAAGTTGCATTCCGTTCCTCCATTTTGTGTCACTCACGTTTGTCCTTATGGGGATTGCGGACTTTTCTTTATTTCCAGGGACATCCAGCAGGAAAGTCTAAAAGGATCACACTCCCACTTGCGCCACAGCTTCTCGTTTGTCAACAACCACTACTTATTTCTGGTTTGTTTCTTCATCGTCCTCCTGTCAATCATCTTGTACATGCTTAGACTTCGCCGAATCCACCGGCGCGCCGCGCAGCGCTGCTCGCCTTCCTCCGTGCCGTGGCTGGAGGAAGGCTTGGGATCACCAACACTCCCCATTCATTTGTAAACCCGCGTCCACGCGCTCACCGTGTTGTATTACGAGACGTCTCGGGCACGAAGATCCCGTGTGAGACTTGAGCTGAGGCCTTACTGAGCCACAAAAAGATGTCGGAGCTACTGTATTCATATCATGCTCAAAACTTGGCAAATATTTTATTTTTTTGCTGTAGACAAAATCGAAACTACTTCGAAGTTTGACTAATTTTATTTTCTGGGCATTCGCCTTGTTCTGCCTTTTTAAAGAGCTTTTTTTTTTCCCGTTTATACATTTAATAGAAACTAAATCCATCTTTTATGTGGCAGGAGCACTGGATTGCACATGAACATTCTTAAAACCGCCCCTCCCGGTACAATTGTATGTGTGCACGTAAGAATTTGATGCAATACATGTCTTGTCACTGGCAGAGCCCTTCAAATTGTTTGGTCTCATTGTTGCTGTGAAATGATGTCATCGAGGACTAGTGAGGCTATTTTGGTGGCCTTCGTTTTCAGAAGCTCTCATGAGGATTTGTAATGACCTGATCCACGCAACATGTTATTTATGCACAATGTTTGTCAGGCTGCAGTATGCTAATAAAGCTTTGTGTTTTCTGACACTTCTCTTGCCTGATGAGCAAACATCAGACTAATTGATTGGCCTCTACTTTCTTCATTTATTGAATTGCAGAGTCTTGTTGAAGTGTTTTGCCAATTATTGTAACATTCTTAAATCAGCACATCCTACCGCAAATTTAGTTGTAGGAAAGAGAACCCGCAGTCTGTTATCGGGCTGTCCTGCGATGACCAAGCCCTCTTATCTATTCCAGTAGCAGTATGTGATAAAAATGTCAAACTCATTCAAAAGTCTAAAGTGCCCCACCCACTCTCCTCTATCTTGTTTTATTTGACTTTATTTTGTATCACTGGACTGTTTGTCATCGTGAAAGACAGTTTGTTTTGATTAAAAAGGAGTATATCATTTTTGTTTAAACGTGCTTTAGGTTTGCTTTTTACGCACTACAGCAATGAATTTTTTATCCATGAATTTGTTTTTTAAAGACATTTTAAGTACAAAGTGCATGTCGCAGGTTATTTAGGTGAATGAAAATCCCATTAAAATATGTAAAAATATATATATTTCAATTTTTAAAAAGTCATGACAGATGCAATGGATGAGACTGAGCCCGTAGGGATAGGCAAATTTCAGAAAGACAACTTCTCATTGGCCACTAAAGTCCAATAGCCCGCCCTTTGGGCCACCATCGGCAATTCTATTGGTTAATTGTCGAGAAAGCCACGCCTTTTCAAGGAAACGTCACTCCGCCCCTCTCACTCCAGCGAGTGGTGACGAGCGAAAATGTTGTGGCCGTCCACGCTGCCTATAACACCCCGATAAGCGCTCCACGCATGGAGTTGAGCTCAGAGCGTGTGCTGTCACCGCTGAAGATGTCGCAGACGGCGAGTCAAGGTGGCCAGCCCGCTCCCGGCGACGGCGACTACGAGACCTTGCCCCCTCATGTCTCGGTGACGACGCACATGACAGCGGGCGCAGTGGCTGGCGTGCTGGAGCACACGGTCATGTACCCGGTGGACTCCGTCAAGGTAACGGACGCACACCTCCCTCCCTCAGCGCCGCACTCCTCATTTTTACCCGAGTCACGCCACCAACATTGACGTATAAAATCCACCACGCACGGCTTGTCGGCTGGCTACGACAGTGTGTTGCTAACAAGCATTAGCTTTAAACTATGCAACCTGCTTGACCACAGTTAGCTTGTTTGCTCACTTCAGGAAGCCAGTTTAGAAATAACATTTTTGTTGCGGATAAGCGTTAAAAACATTCGTATACTTTTTTTTGTTTAACACAAGCTATTAACTTATGTCTCTCTGTGACTAGAAAGTTTGACACGTCTCCATTGACGCCCAGGTACAGACTTGAGTTAATTAATAATGCACTAGTTTTCCATTTTAGAACTTAACGCTACCGAGTACAGCCTTGACTTGCGAGTGTGATGGTTACCAACTAAAATCACTCGCAAATGAAATCAACTTTCTCCATTGATAAGTGTGGCAATTTCACAAATCCGTTCCTTATCCTCTTTTACCATCTTGCCAAACTGCCCTGTGTTACTCAAACTCCTTTGGTCATTTCCTCTTAAGCTCTTCTGGATGTTTTCTTCCAGACGTCATAACCTCTGCAGTCATAGTTTTTGTGTGTGTCCTGCCAATAAATGCTAGGTGTGTATTTGAAGTTCAGCGGACCTGCCGACTAATCACTTGACCACCCAAGATATCAATTGAGACACACCTAGTGCCAATCTTGTGAAGGGTGTGTGTAGGGGCGGCCTTATCGGTGTGACACACTCTTGAAATCAACCTCACACAGTCGAGGGCGTGTTTATGTCCTCGTCCTTGTGTGGTATTGATTATAACGGCCCGGGTTGAGGTACTACGACAACGTTTATAAGATTTTACAACAATTGTGGTAGACTGAGGCCAGAACGGTATGTCACAAAAACAGTCCCCAACGTGAAAAATCTGTAGACAAGAAGTAACATTTTGTAGAGAAGCAAAACTTCTCAGCCAAGATTTGAGTGTCCCCAAATCCCCACATCTGTATTAAGCGGAAATGAAATTGTAGTTTATTGTGAGCGCAAAAAGGAAGGAAACAAGGAAGATGGACGGGGCCTATCTTACCTCTCCAGCGCCGGCTCCATCTCCCCGCAAATAAAAACAGGCTTTGTGCTGTGCAGATAACTTGGCACGCTGGACTCAAACAAAGTGCTGACTGCCTTGCTCGTACACGCCAGACCGTGTGTTTTTCCCCTCCTCGCATTTGTAAAAAGCCAGCTGTCATCATAATAATAACCAATGAATGTCTTCTTCTGTCTTCAGACAAGGATGCAGAGCCTGCAGCCCGACCCCAAGGCCCAGTACAGAGGCGTCTACGAAGCCCTGAGAAGGATCATCCGCACAGAGGGCTTCCTCCGACCACTAAGGGGCCTCAACATCACCATGATGGGCGCCGGCCCTGCCCACGCGCTCTACTTCGCCTGCTACGAACGCCTCAAGCACTCCCTCAGCGACGTCATCAAAAGTGGAGGCAACAGCCACCTGGCCAACGGTACAAAGTCTCCCACCCCAAAAATAATAATCATTTATATCAAGTCCATTTAAATGGCAATTTTGGGGAATATTAAACCCGAAATATTGTCTGCACAGGTGTTGCAGGCAGCGTGGCCACCGTCCTCCACGATGCCGTTATGAACCCTGCTGAAGGTAAGCGCAATAAAATCCAAATACAAACTGTTTGACAAAGATAAATGTTATTCATGCCGCAACTGGAAAAATAGCCTTATCCAAAATGGATTGTTTTTTGATTGTTTCATTCATAATAACACGGATAATATCATAATTCTGAGTTTTGACCCGACAGCAACGACGTGTGCGGTACTGTGTAGATGTGCGATCTGATATTTTGAAGATGTCTCTGTAAAACGCAGCGTGCACCACTTGACACAAAACTCACTTTGAAATGAAAACCGAATTTAGAACGAGATGAATTACGCTTGCCGATTTTGCACCTTTTAACGTCATGTCCGAAAGACGGGTGCAAACCAAACCAAAACAAAATGTCAAGTAAAAGGTGATTTGGGGAAATGAATCTTTTTCTCCTTCCTCAAACATTTTTGAAGCAGCAGAAAAATTTTGCCATTTTCAGCAAGACCATTTTGCAACTTTTTCGTTTTGTTGGTCCGCTAACGCTTTCAAGTCGCTCACTTCCAACTTTGCGCTTGTGGTGCCCTTCCAAATATTCCATGGTCCAAAAAATCCATCAAGCAAAACTGAAAAAAAAAAAAAAATCACCTTTCCATTGAATGTCTTTGTGTTATCATGGCTCAGTGGTGAAGCAGAGGATGCAAATGTACAAGTCGCCCTATCGTGGACTTTGGGACTGCGTTCGCACGATGACCCGCGTGGAGGGCGCCGGCGCCTTCTACCGCAGCTACAGCACGCAGCTGACCATGAACATCCCCTTCCAGGCCGTTCACTTCATCACTTATGAGACCATGCAGGAATGGCTCAATCCCCAGAGACACTACCACCCCGGCACGCACGTGGTGTCCGGGGCGGCGGCCGGCGCCATCTCGGCCGCCGTCACCACGCCGCTGGACGTGTGCAAGACGCTGCTCAACACGCAGGAGAACGTGGCGCTCACTTCTGTCAACGTCAACGGACACTTGTCAGGAATGGCCAACGCCTTCAGGACCGTGTACCAGCTCGGCGGCGTGCCGGCCTTTTTTAAAGGCGTGCGGGCCCGGGTCATCTACCAGATGCCGTCCACGGCCATCGCCTGGTCCGTCTACGAGTTCTTCAAGTACTTCCTGACCAAGCAGGAGGCGAGACCCGCCGGCAGGAACGCAAAGTGAACGCGTTTGAGGAAGTCGGCCAGTTGTGACACGCCTCCTTGTTTTTCACTCAAAGGCAGAAGAATCACGGACAAATTCACACAGTCATCGTTGGACATTCTTTCCAGCGCACACAGCAGTGCGTGGAGCGAAGGAAGTCTTCAATGATGTTTACAGTAGATAGAGCTCATAGTATTTATTTATTTGCCTAGCTTGTGATTTTAATGGCTGCAGAAGGAAGCAGCGCAACGCAACGCGGCTTTATTTGCTTTCCTTCTCTGTTTATTTATTAGGAATCAGTCGACACGGAAAAATGAATCCTCACTCCAATTTCCAAGTGCCTCTTTTAGTCTTTTATTGAGACAGTCTGTTTCCATCATTTTAGCTCCCCCCCCCCCCACAAAAAAATTGATTTTTTTTTGCTTTCTTATCTATTCGGACCCTTTTACCGTTTACTACGTTTGGTTGATCCGGTAGGAGTAAAGTTCATCTCCAAGCACGAAAGCAATTTTCAAAAGAACTTCCGCTTCCATGCCAGCGCCATATCGAGCGGGAACTCCACGTCAGGAATGTTGCTCAACTTTCCAGAGATGACGTCATGCTGGACTTTTTTTCAAACGCAAACTTGTCTCACAAGTCTTACGAAATCGAGAGCGCTTCAGCTGGTTGCAGCAGAGTACGATGCTTTATATATATATATATATATATATATATTTTTTTTTTTAAATCAGAGGGTCTAGCGGTTCACACGTCCACCTCCATGAAGTTGCACTGGAAGATCAATGAATTGATTTGCCATAGCGATTAGTTCTTCAAGCGTCTGTTGGCATATCGGTTCGCCGAGTGAGCCCAATGAGCGCCCGCCTGCCCGCCTGCCCGCCGCTGAATCACGCACACACACACTATGCCCTCCCATTTAAATCGAAGGGACACAGGGCAGCTATTGGAGGGCTCAACACTGACCTGACTTGTACATAAACGTT
The DNA here is from genome assembly GCF_033458585.1 of Syngnathus typhle. NCBI lineage: Eukaryota > Metazoa > Chordata > Actinopteri > Syngnathiformes > Syngnathidae > Syngnathus > Syngnathus typhle. The sequence continues at coordinate 19,724,135 of NC_083742.1, forward strand.
GTTGCAGATTGTATCATCACATATTTTTTTTAATTCACCTTTCCACTCCCTTTGTATTTTTGAAGATATTCACCAATCCGAAGAAGAACAAAACATTTATTTTTATTTTTTGGGGTCGATGTGTACTTGCCACAAACGACATTGGATTGTAAGAAACGATATTTTTCTATGCACCTGCTTTTTCCACTGTGCACACTCCATTTGTTCATTTTTGCTCATATTGCGGTGACCACTGTGTGACATTGTTTCAAATATGCAAGATGGCCATTTTTTGTTTTTCGTGTGCGGCAATTGAAGAGGACCTTTTTGTCATTGTAGTTTTCCCCACTGTTTGGGTGTGTTTAATGATGGCTTTGTTTTTTTTAATCATTCAGTACACTTTATATAAGCCATAGTTGCCCTCGCAACATTTTCCCAGGAGCAATTGTTTTGACGAGCTTTTAGTATATGCATTTGCGTCATCTGCGTTCCGTGAGGTAATTGTCTTTAATCCAAGTGAAGAAACCTGCCCGCCATGTCTTTGTAGGTCACTCTACTTTTAAGACGCATCCCACAGTGCGGGATAGTGGGGGTGTGCTTGTGTGACTATTTTGTACTTGTAAACTGGTTACACTTTTTACGCACTAATAAGGCCAATAGAATGTCAGATGACATCATTGTAACAATGCTGCTGCAGCATGCAACACTGGAGCTGAAATAAATGAAATAGGATGAAATTGGTGTCGATCGCTATTTGCAAGCTTTTTTACATTCCTGTCTTTCCCCCCAAGGCCACGGCAGTCCAATTTGTGTCATTCCGTTGTGGTGCCAGCAGAGGGCGCTATTACACAGCAGTTTATGCTAAAGGTGAAATGTAAAAGTCACATGACTTCTCACTTGATCTAAACCACACCTACCATTCTACTTGGACCGCACAAAGCCGACAATCTTTTGACCAGGACCACTTGGAATGCATCCGTTGGGCCACATAACTGAGGATTCTTGAGACTAGACCGAAGACCAGTTTTAGATCTGGCCTGATCTGATCCTGGTTACCAATGGCTAGCATAAGACCCCAAATCACATGACCTTAGACATTAGCATAAGTGAAATTCTACCCTTCCAGGACTGCCTTTAAACCTGAAGGACATAACCTCGACAACCTTGCCCTTGAGCTAGCGTTAAAATCGATCCACGTGACCTGGGTCTTGTTTGAGGTCTGGACCAGACTACTACCGTTATACAAGGACTCACTAGTATGAGTATTTACTCCGACCTTTCTCTCAAGACTTTGAATCAGCCTAAAACTGGTTGGACTTGCTTGAGACATGGCTCGCATGATCTGGAACAAGCATGAAAATGAGGTCACATGATCTGATTGCAAACCCAAAATGACCTCGGACTCCTTGTCAGATTGCATAACCTGGATCTAGTTCAAGACATGGACTAAAGATCTTAACACCTGGACCACACAACCAGAGACACGTGAGACTTTCCACGTAACTGAGGTCTAGCTCCAGACTTGGACCACATATGTCCTTTAAATGACCCCGCCGTGCTCACAATAATTCTGCTCGTGGTTCTTCTTGTGCTGCCTGTCATTTATTGGACTGTTTACATGAAGGCAGATACTTACCGATACGCTCGGATGGAAGGAAAACAAGAGCGTTCTTATCGGGCTGCAGACAGTGGCGAGCTTTATTCCGAGCCGGCATGTCCCAGCACACGTACACAGGTGGTGTCCGTGATCACGTTGTTTATCCCGAGCCTACAATGGATGCCACGTCTTCCGTCCTTGTCGGTTTCATCTGCAGTCCATTTGCTTGACTACTTTACATCTTTATATCGAAGATAAGAGCTGGAAAATGACAACAGCCTCTTTCCTCAATACATGCTGGTCTTAACACACAAACATCCATCCTGGATGCGCCGGATTCAAAAGTACGCCCGTTGCCTCTTTGGCCTAGTAACATGGGGGATCCAGAGCTGCTTCGAAACGGCTTATCAGACCCAACAAATTTGTCAGACAGTCACGGCGCATTGCAGCGCCGACAAAGACTTCCTTTGTGGTCAGCTTTGGTTTGCTTCTCATCCTTTGATGAAGATCTGCTGGTCCTTTTGAAGACACATTTAACCCATTATGGGGCACATGGAAAGGGAAAACTGAAGTCAGTCATCATTAAATTAAATTAAATTAAATTAGATTAAATCAAATTAAAATAAATTAAAGTAAATTAAAATAAATTAAAATAAATTAAAATAAATTAAAATAAATAAATTAAATTAAATTAAAATAAAGTATTTGCTGGTGACAAATTAGATGCCCCTGTTGTGTCATCATGAGAGGTACACGGTTTCCTTACCTGATAAAGAGTCCCTAGTACCATTAACCACACTTTTAAGCCTAAATAAACAACAAGTCGCTCCTTGGTGTTCCTAATGGGAAGTCGTTAATCTAAAGGTACACAAGCTAATGCCTCGGTGCTTTTCATCACTTACCTCCAACCAAATCCGGTCGATCCAGGTGCCACAGGAAAATATTCGAAGGCAACTAAGATGAGAGGATAGCAATGATTCTGAGACAAGACTTATTCTCAAGGCGGATTCGATTCACACAGTAGAGGCTAACATCTAATTGGACTGTTGGGAAGAAACAAATGCAATTTTATGGAAGACATTTGAGAATTGGGGTTGGAATTGCTGGTCTTGGGATCGTGTTCAGCCCAATGTAGTGTGCGGGCATTACAATGGCAGATTCCTTTATCAACATGTCCGCGTGCCCGCTAGATTACGCTCACATTCTCACGGCCGTCAAAACAGACGCTATCTGCCCTCTTCATGTCTAATTACCTGTTTACGCCGAGGGCCGCCACCGCGCACATGATAGATAAGGAGTCGGCGTTTGGATGTCTCCAAAGTCAAACTCTTGTGTTTACCCCTTCAACCTGTTGGCCCGCCGCTCATCGACCGGTCGGTCGGCTTGAAACGATCCCACGGAGGAGAGGAGCCACTTGACTGGTTCTCCGCTTCATGCTACGTTGACATCTCGCCATGCCCACGCGCGGAGATAAGACGAAGCTCTTTAAGATGTTTGTCGCTGGTGTTGTCGACACGGTACCTTCTTGTGTGTGCCACTCGCTCTCCTATCAAGTTGGCCGCGACTACCCGTGTGAACTCGCTACTCGGATTGAAATTTCCCGACCGACCGTTGCAGCCGACGGTGACGCAGTCGTCCCGCGTGACCCTGCGAGTGCACTCACTTCTCTGGAGCGTTATCGCATTAGTGCTTCTTGTCATTCCTGTAGGCGCAGTTGGCTTTATCGGATGCATCTGGAACCTGCCGCAATCATTAGATTCAATATGAAAACGCTTCTCAAGTCCACTTTGACCCAATTTAGGTTGTGGGTGTCATCTTTTCAGAAGGTGAGCAAATGTTCCATCCAAAATATTCAAACCTCCCGGGAACTGAATGCTCAGTACCAAGATCTCCCAGTTTCATGATACAGAATATTGTTCTGAACGATTCATGGCCTTCATTTTTTTTTAAAACACTGATGAGTTCCCACAATATTTAGCAACAATGATTTAAACAGATCAATATCAAAATGAAACACTTTATTTCTATCACTGTTCACCTTTTCAAATGATCACTTGGACAACATTCCTAGGAAATCACAACGCCTCATTTTTAGTGAGCTATTTTCAAAACAAGCTTGTGGTCCTTTCTCTAAAATTTCCAGAGCTGGGAAATATTTGTCAACAATGACAAAAAATGATCGTCGTGGAGTATTTTGACACTTTTTTTCATTCTCAACATATTATGGTCACAACAATCAAAAAGCAAATTGGCATAGTCAGTGAATGTTTTTTTTTTTTCCCCTTTCTTCTTCACCACAACGCAGGCCTGCAGGGCCCGCCGTAATCCCACAAGTAGGGTCGGTACTGGTACGCCCGACAGAAAGAGCCAAACAACACCACCGGGTCCAGTGCGTCGGCTCTGTACGTGTCCTTGAGGAACTCTGACGCTTGCTGCCTCCTCTTGGTTTTATACCTGCGGTTCTGAAACCAGATCTTCACCTGGGTCTCGGTCAGTCTTAGCACGCCGGCCAGGTGGGCTCTCTCGGGGGCCGACAGGTACTTCTGGTGGTTAAACTTCTTCTCCAGCTCCAGCACTTGGAGGTGCGTGAACGCCGCTCGGGAGCGTTTGGGTTTTTCCACGGACGCGAAGGCGCCCGGCTCGGACGTGCCGGGACAGGATGCGTCCAGAGATGCTGTGAATCGGAGATGAAAACATCAGCCTGAGCCAAAGAATGAAGCAAGAAATTCCAGTCAGATGTTGAGCTCACCTGTGTGCTCCACAAACGTTGACTCGGACAACTTTTGGGCGTCTGCTTCCCATTCTTCCCTCGTGCAGCATTTCTCAACAAAGACGCCGTTGTCTTTCAGGGAGAGGATGTCTTCGATGAGGAAAGAAGTCCGAGGTTTGACCGGATCAGACATGTTGCCATCCACGGGTCCGCTTGGGAGGTAGGCCTCTGCGTGTCAGAGGGTGCTCAAGTGCTTTGTGCTTTTTTGCACGTGGGTGCACACAGCAGCTTTTTATGCGAGTGCGGGGGCGGGTTTGGGAAGGAGGTGTGTACTCGTGCTCGCTCAGTGACTTTTGCTGCAGTTGCTTGACGCGATAATACAATCAAATCGGTGAATTTCGATATTATTTTGAAAGAGTACAAATGAGAAAAATTCACCTTCCATAACAGTAAAAAAATGTATAAAATGAATCCGTTTTTAAAATATGTTCGGAAAGAAGAGGATTTAAAAAAGAACATACAATAGTAAATTAAGTTACAACAAAAAATATTTTCTTTAAATATGAATAAAAAGTTAACTTGAGAATAAAGTGTATGTGCTAAAATTTAGAAATGTATTAAATAGAATTAAGAATCCGTTTTCAAAACTAAGGGCTATAACAAGATCAGAATATGTCGTTTAAAATCCAATAGGTACTGTAACAAACAACAGACAAATAACTTTTCAAATATGCATACGAAAATATTAAGGGCTAAATGGGGTTTACAAAGTAAGCGAATGCATTTAAAAAAAATATTACAATTGAAAATGCATACAAATAATAGCACGAATAAATATTTCTAGGTGTTCATTTTCCTTTTTTAATTTGCCTTTTCCGTGGCACGATTTGACTTCTTCAAATAACACCAATTCTAGTACAAGTACAATCCAACAGTATAAAAGGCCAGCTCATTGATTCATTGAGCTTTTTCTCCACGCTACCCTAAGCGACTTCCTGGAGGTAGGCTGACCCATCCTGGGGTCAGAGTGGGTGGTCGTAGCCTAGCCACTGGACTGCACTAATGACTTCAGCACCTTTTGACCGGCTCCTGAACGGACGCCTTCATTGTTGACTTGTTGTTGTGGCCCGAGAATGATACATTTACTAGCCGTGTCCGTGCTCCTCAGGGAGTTCATGCTTCATTTGCTTCAGGGACATTTTGGGCTGATCTACAGGACCAAATGAAGAGAGGGAGATTTGACCGTACCAATGATTATTTTGGTGTGGGATGTGTCGGTAATTTTTCGTCTTTGATTTGCTCAGGAATGCTTTGTACTATTGCCGGACATAAATAAGAATGAGCTTCTTGTATTCCTTCTACTTTTACCACTGCTGCTACTTGGATGACTCTGCTCCTACTCTTTCTTCTTCTTTGTTTGGTCTGGGTGTGCTTTTGTACCATGCTGCCTCTCACAGGTCAGTCTTGGTACTACAACAGATAATTAGTTTATTGTAGGGGACTTGCAATTTTCAGTGGCGATATGCTTACCATATATTTATGGTCGTTTCAAATACACCACGTATACAAAATATATCTATACATTTAAAAATGAGTTAAGAAGAGAAAAGTTGCTGTGTGCGTAGTATGTGTACAGTACCTGTTTTTTATTTCTTCCTCTACAAGGTCAGTAATAACCGTATTAGCGCTTGTGTTTTTATATGGATTAGGCAATATTTCACCCATTATTTGTTGTGTATACATCCTAATCACACTTTTACATCCTGTTCCCTGTTCAGGAACGGCACAGCAAGACGCGAATGATTGTAAACGCATCCGATTAGAACCAGTAAAGAGGTTCTTCCCAGGCTTCAGCTGTTGTCTGGTCAACATAGTATTAAGATGACTTACGTGATAGCTTTCACCTTGACTTTCTTTAGTTCTGTCTGGGAAAGTGTTGATTCAAATGTATGGCACATACAAAGTTCAAAAGATTTCAAGATGAAATTCAGATGTATTGAATTGAAAAGTGAAAACAATTTTTTTTCATCAGTGGGAGCCTGTCCCACCCTTTGAGAATAGTTGAGTCTAGTTTTTAAGCACTGTAAAGATTTGTAACTGCCCCGCCGAACACATGGAGCGACATAGCTCAACTAGTGACCTTTCTCACCGGGAAGTTGTTTATCTTCCGCAAAATGTTTTCTTTGAGCCATCCCGACTTGTTTCGTCATTAATCTTCTGTTGTTTTCCTGCCGTCTTTGTCCGAGGCCGTGGCGTAACATTACATGTGTCAGCCTGCTCTGCGACACGGGCCGGCTTTTTGCCTCTTCAATCACGTCACCGACTTCATTTCATTTAATTTCACATGCCAGTTCACGTATAAGCGAGCACATTCTTATTTTCGTACCGTGGCGATTCTAGTCGACCGTGTTTGGGAATTTTGCAGACCGCGCTGCGCCATGCTGGGCGTTCCTACGGACTCAGAGTGTTATTTTTCACGTCCCCAGCACACTCGACAATCACTGAATTCTAGACCTTAGACTAGTTTGCAGTGGGTCTAAGTTGTGGCGCAGGTGATGCGAGCCAACTCTTTTCACTTAACTACGAAAGTAAGAAAGAAACACAAGAGAGAGGAAGGAAGGAAGGAAGGAAGGAAGGAAGGAAGGAAGGAAGGAAGGAAGGAAGGAAGGAAGGAAGGAAGGAAGGAAGGAAGGAAGGAAGGAAGGAAGGAAGGAAGGAAGGAAGGAAGGAAGGAAGGAATTGCCTAAAGCATCAGCCTGTTTTTTTAGTGTAATGTGAAGGTCTTCCACTAGAGAGCGCTCTCGAGTCAGATAAGGCACCAAAAGGCAAACAGCAGCATGTACGTAGTGCCCCGCTATTCATAAACAAAGATTCATCTTGTAAAGATTAAGATGATGAGTCATGCCGGTTGACTTTGTAAAAGTCTTGTCAGCATAGCCGAGATGATGAAAAAGGCGCACAATTAAAAAGCGTGGCTGTGCGCACATGACGTGAGCTGCTTTTACCTCTCGCCTGCCCCCCCCTTCGCACTCACGTCATCCTGGCTAGCAGATGACCCTCATGAAATGTGAATCAGTGCGTTGTAATCAAGTATCTCTTGTCTCTCCTGTGACACACACGCATAGAGGAAGAAGGGAAAAGTGGGAGCTGGCTAATAGGCCTATCTGATCTCTTCAAGTGTCTCTGGACTCCACTCTGTCTACATGTTCCTCCTTATCACAGAGCTTCACCTCCTCTCCACCTTCAGGGGTTTTCCCCACACTAACAGCTCATCATGTAGACCTTGTTTAAACAAGTCCTTTCTTTTTTCTTTTCGTTTCTACGTATGCCACTTCTGCGGTGATCTTCCAGTTTCTCGCCGAACTCGCACACGTTCTAAATCGTGGCAAAGGAAATGTGTGAATGGAAGAGAAAGGATGACTTTCTGCAGTGAGTGACAGTTGAATGGAACTGCTCTCCCAGTTGAAGAGCCTCTCAGTCTGCAGGTTTGTTTACCAAGCAAAGATGGAGGACGGGATGGACGCGGAGCTCTTATCAGCTGGATTAGTCAATGGCACAATGATGAGCTCCCTTTGATCGAGCAGCTCGCCTCAGGTCGGGTGTCACTTCCTCCTTTGACTTTCTTCCAGGAACTATTAGAAAATGTTACTTTTGTTTGACTAGCGTACGAAATAACAGAGCAACAATTTCCCTGACTAAATAATTACCCGTTTCTCTGGGTCTGTCCGACTAACTAACTAGCTAACTAACTAACTAACTAACTAACTAACTAACTAACTGACTGACTGACTGACTGACTGACTGACTGACTGACTGACTGACTGACTGACTGACTGACTGACTGACTGGCTGGCTGACTGACTGACTGACTGACTGGCTGGCTGACTAACCGACCAACTAACTGACTGATTGCTTGACCTAACTAACTGACTGGCCGACTAACTAACTGGCTGGCTGACGAAGCGACTAACTGAATGATTGCCTGACCTGACTAACCGACTCGCTAACTAGCTGGCTGGGTGACTAACTGACTGATTTCCTGACCTGACTGACTGACTAACTCATTTAAAATAACAACACCAATGAATAATGACATAGGAAATTTATTGCAGACCTTATATATGACACTAAGGTATGAAAAAAGTACGTGCAGACAAAATGGATTATCTAGCGGTGTCCTTTTTCAAAGCAGTCTGCCACATTTAAACAAATCACTCGTCATATCAAAACAAAACAGAAATCAGTTGAAATGATCTTCCTTTCTGTACAAATCAGGTCTTGATTTTGACTGCATTGTCAGCAGCCTCTGAGAGCGTCCAGCGCACACACCAAGTACGTATTGTCTCTATTGTTGACATCGGCGCACACACCGTGATAACTCCAAGCGCACGCACCGCCGCCGTTGCCGTAGCCAACCGTGCCGTTCAATAAGCCGAAAGTTGCACGGCAAGCTGGCGGGACGAGGGAGCCCGCCCCGCACAGCCTCCCGTCCCGGACCAGGACCGGCACGGGCACCCTCCGGGGTACCGACTCCAGACTCCTGTCCTGACTTTGCCGCTTGTACTTGTACCTGCGGTTTTGGAACCAGATCTTGACCTGGGTGGACGTTAGCTTGATGACCAGGGCCAGCTGCTCCCTCTCTGCCGCCGACAGGTAGCGCTGCTGGCGGAAGCGACGCTCCAGCTCGCTCACCTGAGCCCGGGAGAAGAGTATGCGCGGCCTCCTGCGAGAGGTCGCGCCACCTTCGGGGTCACCCTTGTGCTCGAGACACGCGTCTGTTAAAACACGTCATATTGTAGGTTGTTTGTTTTGGTTTAAAAGCAAAAAGCTCAATATAATTATAATTAAACAAATGACATTCTAGAAAAATGCATCTTTGAAAAACAAATTGCACTTAAACTTTACATTACCGTCATTTGTTAATCGTACCTTACAGTGAGACTTATCAAAAATAGAAATGGTCTGTTGTTTTCATGGTTGCATTGAAAATGTATTTGCGTTCTGAGTAAAGTTTGGACTATATTGAATGACAAATCATCTCTTTTAAAATTGTATTTGCATTTATTTCATATTTGCGGAAATATTAAAGTCACATTTTGCATTCAAATCCAATTTAACGTAGAAAACCATTGTTAGCATTGCGATATCATCTGGATTGAATTACGTTCGCCAGAAATCAACAAGAAGAATTCTATTCAGGCATCTTCCCATCATTGTATACAATTAATATGAATATTTTCTAAGTTCTGCCCAGTCGTGTTCCAACTTTCAAGATCAGGCAACAGAGGGGCAAGTCGTAGTTATCTTACCAAGTTTCTTCATCTGGTCCTCCACCTCTGCGTGGTGTGCGAACGTCTTCTTTTGCCTCCCGTGATGTTGTCGCTCAGCCAGCGAATCCTCATGTTCATTTTCTTGAAGCTTCAAAATATCCTCCACTGAAAACGGTGTCGACGCCCTGGGATGCATCATCCCTCTTTTTCTCGTCTTGCAATATTCTTCTTGCTTCTTTTGTGCTCGATGTGGCCTGACCTCTGACACTGAGTGGCGGCGTGGTAGCCCGTGCAGCTTTAAACACGTGTGGGGGGGGGGGGGATGTCCTCTGTCATCTCTTCCCCCCCCCCCCCCCAAAAGAAGCCGACAAATAGGCCACACGCTCTGATCTCCTGCCGAATGCTTCTCACCTTACACCTGAACGCACCACACTGGAAGGACTCAAGTGGGTGGGGGAGGGGGGGGGGGGCTAATTGACAGATAAGTGGGCTCAATGGTGTCTGACAGGCAGTGAGAGTCTGATGAACATTTATCTGACACTGCTTGCTAATCACTAGAAGGACATGTTATTAAGTACCCCTGTTCATCTAGTAGCAATCTTCTGATAATTATTTGGTGCTGAGGGGGGGGGGGGGGGGGGGGTAGTTGAGTGACGTCTGGTGATGTTGACCAGCTTTGCCATCAACATTGTTGTGCAGACACGTTATTAGTGTTGTCCGAGGCCACAACAAACAGAAAGACGACACCTCATGTTGTGGAAGTGGAGAGGCGACGGCGCCGGCCGGCGCCAGCCTGCAATGCGTGACTGACGATGATGCAGTAGCGGATCTTTGTTGTTTTAACTTGACTAATGCAACGATAACATCTACTACTTCAGGGGCTACTCCGCGCATTAGTTGTATAGTTCGTCACAAGATTTAAAGAAATACGCCGATTTAAAAAAAAAAAAAAAAAAAAAAAGACTTGATTAATACCTTGGAAAGTTTGGATGAAAAAAAATTAACACATTCAATGCATTTATCTCGATAAATATTTCGATAAATCCTTTTATATGTTTCGCTTTTTCGAAAACTCGTTGCTTAAAAAGTCTTCTTATAATTGTCCGCTAGGTGTCTCTGTCATACCACATTTATTCCCTTAGCGGAAAAGCAAGTGAAACCTCTCCCAGTTGCAACACACCTGATCAAATGATCAAGGTTGTTATCTAGCAAAATTAATGTTAACTTTCCCAACCCTAAAAAAAAAAAATATATATATATATATATTAATGTGGCTCATTTATATTTATATATGTAACTACGATATATATATATGTATATATAAATATATTAAATATATATATATATATATATATATGAGCCATATTAATGGTGATAACGTTTTACAATGATTTAGACATATTTCTTTCCAACCTGGCATTTGAACAGGGGTGTGTAGACTTTTTGTTTCCACTGTCTAAAAAGTGTGTCATACATATTTTGGCACAATCCGTAAAGCATATAAAGTACGAACGACAGCTCAGTGTCTTTCTGCTTCCATTCGAAGACTTTCTGCAGTCAAATATGATCTCATTATCTTGGCTGTCCTTGGGTATTTCCCCACAGAACTGCAGGGGATAGTGATTGCTGGCGAGATTGGAGTGGATCTAATCTTTTGCCGCTATTCCGTTTCACCGCACATCTAATTTGTCACAGTGCTGATGAATATGCCACAAGTTCCATGGGAAAGAGAGGGGACATCATGAATGTAAAACACACACACACACACACACACGGGGTGAGAAAGCAGGGTGAGACCCAAGTTGCGTTGTGTCGCACCAAAATGCAATTATTGAGTTGATCCCGTTTGAATATCGGAGGTGTGCCTTTTTAACTCGGTCCAGCCGTCATTTTTGACACATCGTTAGACGGTGCGGTTGCGTCGCAGGCTTTATTTGTCATCGTGGGACAAACCAAATCAAATGAGCACATTTTCAAGAGCGCCAAGCAGATGGTAAGAATCGCATCTGCATAATGATCCTCTCCTGTCATCATTATTCATGTATTCCTCGGCTTGTGACTCCCAGGGTGGCGATACAACCGGGCAGCGCTCCAAGCGACGGGCAACCGAGTGAGGGTCAAAAATCTGTTTCCAGGCAACGAGGTGTTTCTGTGTATTTAAAGCGCCATGCCAGCTGCTATTAAAAGTGACACCAGCGCAGCCGTGGACACACACACACACACACACACTGACAATCTCGCCATATTTGTGCATTTTCACCCACTTCCAGTCAAAGTCCGAAAAAGCTCCATGAGTGGAAGCCTCGAAAAGATTCTCCCGAGTGATTACCAGCGGATGGGGAAATGCGCTCACACGTTATACGGAAATGTCTTTTTCCGTTGTCAGAGCATTTTTGTAGTATATGTACGACCTACTCCTGAATTATGTTGCTAGCCTCTCGTACTTGCCTATGTACTACTTACTTAGGGTTAGGGCTTTGGCGCCATCTTGTGTATAAATATATATATATATACACCTGTATACATATATGTACCGTAAATTCCGGACTATAAGCCGCACCGGACTATAAGCCGCACCAGCTAAAATTGGGGGATATTTTAGTTTTTTTCTTATATAAGCCGCACCGGACTATAAGCCGCACGTGCACACGCGTTTTTTTTTTTACAAGGAAAGACCGTTCACAGAAAGCCTTTTTAAAGTTTTAATAACATACTTTAACATGTCTTTCTAAACACTGCCTGTGACGAAGGGTTTAGAGCCCTTTGACGCAGGTCACCTAGCGTGCATTCCTACTAAAGCTCATAATAGTCACAAGCAACACAGCCAGAATAAGCAGCAGCCATAGTAGTGTTTCAAAATAGTATTTTTGTTGTTGTTTTTTTCTTCAAGATACCGCAGTGTATAAAAGTGATCAAGTCATCACAAAAATCACGAAAAAAATCCTTATATAAGCCACACCTGACTATAAGCCACAGGGTTCAAAATTTTGGAAAAAAGTCGCGGCTTATAGTCCGGAATTTACGATACAGTATCTACATTTATATTAGAGCTGTGGGCGAATGAGTATTCATTGAATAACCGACCCGCTGTTGGCCACAATGCAATGTGAAATTCTACTAGAATTAGAATCACGTGCCAAGTGTTTCCCTTACGGTTTGGACGTTACAAATCGGCAGGCCTACATGTGGACCATGCTTCATTGATGAGCCAGCGTGAGAAGATGCTAGAATTGGCGTGCTTGAGTTGCAGCATCACCTATCCATGAGGCAGGCGGGCTGGCTGGCTGGCTGGCTGGCTGGCTGGCTGATGAGTTTGCCCCCCGGGACTCTCCTCTAAATAGGCATGAAATTATATCTGCCTCTGACTGAGATTAGTGTCCACGCAGCCTCTCTCTCTTGTCCTCGGGCCCTTCCTTCCTTCCACCAAACAGCCACTTTGCAGTTTTCAGCTCGCTTGCGTTCAAGTTGAAGAAAGTTCATTTCCTTCAGGAGGTGCTGGGCGTCCTTGATCCGCCTTCACGGGTCCTGCTGGATTGGTCACACATACCGAGCGCTCAGAGGATGTGGTCGACCACAGCCGTGTCATGCGCTGATAATTTGCGCTTCATAGAAAGAAGCGGAGAGCGCCGGATGCACTTTTAGTTTTAGATTTGGCAGAACTTATCGAAAGCGAGTTGTGCGCCTGCACAATGTAACAGCCTTGCACTGAATTCTGCTTTTATGACGGCCATAAAAGTCCAATTGTTGTTGACGCTCTCACACGGCGCCTAATTTGTCTTTATTTTTGGAGGTCACGGCCCGGGGAGCGCGCTGTTATAATGAAGTGCATTGTATGTGCCTTTTTTTTTTTCTTTCTTCCCCTCTCTCTCTTTTCCCCTCTTCACTGTGTATGAAATTCTTCACTCTGAAGCTGGCACGGCCAGCGCTAGTGATCAAGCGACACATCCTGCACAATTAGGACAAAGAGTGGCTTTTACAGGACATTGCAAAGAGCAAACGGAAGCATAGTTGAGGAGCTTTTTTTTTTGGTTGGTTGTTTTCTCTCTCGACCACTGCGATGATGTTTTCTTCCAAGGCAGGACAAACGAAATTAGACTGCCCACCTGGGACATTTGTGTCCTCAACCATGCTTCGACATTCCCACGAAAAGGACCCTCTTAAAAGTCCTCTCGGAAAAATCTTTGTTTATGGAGTATGTTGTGGCTAGACGTTGACATCTTTTTTTTCTTTTTATTGGAGCGCTCATGTTCCTGGAAAGTAGTCTAGTTTGAATGTGATCTAGTGTTTAACTTTCCCACTCTTGTCTTGTAAGATAAAGTCAACTCAAATCATGAGCATTTGGAATTTTTCGGGATACGTATAGAAACTTGAAGTTCTGGGAAGACCTTCAACTTGAATGGAAATAGTAAATTCAAGTTAAATGTCAAGCAGTGTTGTTGGATGTACCGATTAACATTGCGTAACTCGTCGTGGTTGCAAAAAAAAAAAACACCTCGTCCGATATGCCAGATACGGTCAATATTTTATTTCAGCAAAAGACACCTAATTGATGCATTTGTATCTTTCGTGACTTTTCAGTACAGAGGAAAAAACCCAAACATATCCACAGTATGGGTACATGTATATGTTTGTGGGTATATTTTAAAGTGCAAGTCATTTACACAAGGTCAATCATGCGTTACATACGTAGCATCTGTATCAGGAACTTCACTTCAAACTTGGAGTGTGCTATTCGAATAGTAAAATAACTGTCACATATATATATCTATATATCTATATATTTACTTTATAGATATATATACATACGAATACAAAATCAACTTTACAAGTCACCGAAGCTTTTTTCTTTTTCTCGCTTTTGCTCGAGCACAACGACAATCAATCACGATCAATCTATTTCAAGTCTTGAGAGGAAAGAGTACCATGACGTGTCAGGAGAAACCGTTTTCACGCAGCTCGCCGCCGTGACGCTCTCGCCCGCAAACTAACCGAAGGCCCGTGACCGCTTTTTACGTGTGTGTGTGTGTGTGTGCGCTCGTGTTTGTTTCTTGTAGCTTTCGGCGGACGTGGCCTCCCGCTAGCAGACATTCAGTAAACAGTTACATTCTCTGAAAAACTACCGTTACGTCGGACTCGGTGAGGAAAACAGTCCATTTGCCCGAGAAAGTCATCGACACGCAGGAATGTCTCACACAGGAAGTCACCATGACGACGGACGAGACACATACGTGCCAATAAGTGGGCAGCAGCTGTTTGGGTTTCGGGATGAACCCGCCATGGACAACATATAGTCGCACACCTACCTACCTATCATGAATGTTTCAATGCCCTTTATAGTGGTCAAGATGGAAAAGGGGGGGGGGGAAAAGTGCATATTGAACAGAAAGTAGCAGGAGACCGTTTGGACGACAGTGTGACGACAGCTCTCGGATGGACACGGCCAGTTGACCGAGCCCAACGATCAGCGTCGAGCGCTTTTATTCACCGCGGGAACAAAAGGTCCGTTTTCTGCGTCAGCTTTTGCATAGTTTGGAATTCTCCAGTCTCGGAGTTGCCGCCGGAAACTTATCATCGAGTAAGAAAAAAAAAAAAAAGAAGAGCTTGTTGCGTTTGTGCTCGTCAGTGGTCAGTGAAGGCGCTTTTTCCACGCGGGATGGCGATCAGCTCCTTTTGCACCTTTGCGTGCCTTATCGAAAGATTCTGCCTTTAGAAGTTGGATCATCTTTTAGCTTCAATTTCAGAGAGTGGGTGTCATTTGGAAAAGTGATACTGAGTAGCTTCCTTCCGCAATTAAAACGTACGGAAGAGGATTAGGGCCAGTGAAGAAAAAAAAAACGAGGGGTGACAGGATTCTGACTTTTTTTCTCAGAATTCTGACTTTAAAGTGGGAATTCTGACTTTATTCTCAGAATTCTGACTTTATTCTCAGAATTCTGAGAATAAAGTCAGAATTCCCACTTTAAAGTCAGAATTCTGAGAATAAAGTCAGAATTCTGAGTTTAAAGTCAGAAATTGGGAATTCTGAGTTTAAAGTCAGAAAAAATCACAGTTAAGACTTGCAATTTCAAGTTTGGGGTAATCTGCCAAACTTTAAAGTCAGAATTCTGAGAATAAAGTCAGAATCCTGTCACCCCTCGTTTTTTTTTTCTTTACTGGCCCTAATCCTCTTCCGTAAAAACGCACGTTAGGCTCAACTCGCGCTTAAAATTTGTGTGAATGCTTTTAAATTCCGGTTAAGGCATTTCAGAAATCAATTTTCCCATTTTTTTTTCTTTCTTTCTTTCACCACCACTTTGGTCATTTCAGTCAGCTACTTTTATATCGTTACTTATTTTTAAATGTTGTACTTGAGTTATCTCCTGAATGAAATCACGTTATATCGATAAAACAGCCTTGTTTTGATCGTCTGTATGTGTGAAAGTTCTTGATTAGTGTGGTACTTGAACAAATCACTGCCCAAACATAGTTCAGTTGTATTTCACTTTTTTCAGAGCGATTTAACAGTACATAATGTTAGATGAGACTTATTTTGACTTGCGTTGAAGTGCCCATTTTTGTTCCATTTTGGTACTTGGCCTAGATGTTCCCTGTCATTGTTTGGTGACCAGACTGACTGGCCATTGTTTAAAGACTCTACGTAAATTGCCCCGAGAAAGCATTATTTCCCTTGTAAAGGCAGAATTCAAGATCCAACTTGGCCCATCCAGCTAATTGTTACACATGAAATGGTACTGAACCCCCGAGATGAAAAAGGGTGTCCCGACAAACGCTTCCTTTGAGGCAATGTGCACAAACAGGTGAGCCCAAGGCTCAATGACCGACCGACCGACCGACCATCGACAAGGTAACAGGCCAAACAAACAGCAGCATAGGACTTCCTTTGGGGCCCGATTGTCTTCATAGAATATGAAGGCTTTAACCTTTGTCAGAAGGGAAAATAGCAACAGACCAGCTGCTAACTTGAGCCTCCGTCCGTCCGTCCGTCCGTCCGTCTTTTGCATGCTGATGTTTGCTTCGCATCCAAAGTGCTTTGTAGCAGCCGCAATGCAACTGTGTAGTTGTGCTCCCATGTGAGTAGAGGAGATCACCTGACTTGAATGACCAACTTTGTTCCCCTATGGCCAGCACAGAGTCATAACACGGGTCCCGTTCAGTCATATATATATATATATATATATATATATATATATATATATATATATATAAAAATCTTTACATTTTTTTTTTTTTGTGAGATGTTCAAATCGGAGCCATAACCGAACTGCTTGTTTTAAGCGAATTAAACCTACAATATGTGCATTAAAATAAGACATTAAATAATATAGTAGGAAAATAAATATAATTCCACGAAGGCTTATTTGTTGCGTTTTTTTTTTTTTTGGTGTTTTTTTTTTTTAATAGTCACTCTAAATCTCGACCCCCGGGGAAGCGAGCGAGCGCGCGCGCGTGTCGTTCGGCAACATAAACGTAGACGCCGGCAAGCTCAACAGTCGTATGCATTGTGATGAGTTGACGGAGAGATTTGGCCTAACGAGCTTCACGATGATTGCGAACAACACGCGTCACTACTAATGGCTCCATCTGTCATCAGAAAACAAACATCAGCATCAAATGTGTCCACTCGTATTTTGGTTTTGTCATGAAAAGCATTCAGGGCAGTTTTGAAGTTGGGTTTTTGTTTTGTTTGCTTTGATTTTTGGTCAGTTTAAGATCATCTCTCTCCACGCGGTGACCACGCGCTCTTCGGAGAAGGCTAGCTATGGCTGTGGCAGATGACCTCGAGGATACAGTACATGTAAGAGTCGTTCAAGAATACGTGTGAAGGTGATCTTCACATCTCAAGCTCACAATTTGACTGGTCTCATCACGAAAATATCAGCTACACCTAAAATAACGCCCCTCCCCCTTGCGGATGATCCCATAAATCGATCAATGGATGACTTTAGCTTGTGCTTAGTGGAGCCAGAAGAGGCGGGGGAAAAGATTTGAATGGTCCCGTGACAACTGGGCCCTGGAGAATCCTATTTTCAATTTGCAGCATTGAAGTGGTGGGCTCCAGTGATACCCCTGTTCTAGAGCAGTGGTTCTTTCTCAAAGTGGGGTCAGCAAAATAATTAGCAATAAATTCTGCTATGATTTTTTTAAAGCTCCAGGGTTGGTGTCACAATGTATACTCCTTGTTTTCCCTTTATTGTGCGTCAGATGATGGATTAGCACCCAAACTCCTGGCTACGTCAACGTACCAGCTGACAAAGCCGTGAGCATCTGACACTCCCTGGCCGAGAAGAGCATTGCCGTGGTGGAACAACGTTCCCAATTATCCGACTCCCCTCTTTTCCTATCGTGATGTGGGTCAAGATGGCCTTCCAAGTGTGCATGAAGGCGAGGCAAAGAGGGATGGCAAAGTGTGAGCGGAGGACTTCTATTGGGGGGGGAAGTAGATTCGTGACACGGGTCCTGGAACTTTTCTGACACATCCCCTCCCTACTTAAGGTCCAATCCTAATTCTAACATGACATGATTTTTTTTTTTAAACGATAAAGTCATTGTTAAAACAGATTGCCTCATATCTGAAAAAAAAAAAAACTATTTTTGAATAGATTTTTGAAATGTGCTCGTTAATATAGTTTTACGAGTTGGAAATAAGTGACATTATTCTCAAGATTACAGTTGAACACTGACCAAATCTCAAAAAACCACCGTTCTGACTTTTGTTCTCAAACGTAGGCAACATTTGACAGTCCTATACCATTTGGGCCTTAAACGGCATGAGGATTATATGGATGACGGGAAATTTGAGAACCCCTACTCTAGAGATATGAACCACTATGGCTGTTTTGTTTTTTTTCTTCCCTTTTGTGCTTGGCATAAGACCTTTTAAGGATTCATCTCCTCCGAGCGAGATGAAGAGTGAGCAAGGCTGCTGGAGTGATGAATGTGGGGGTGGGGTGTCCCTCAAGCCTTAGACGTAGCATACACAATATAGCAACAATCAAATCAACTCTCGTGGCGGTCCAGCATTCCCTGGAGGTGCATATTTGTATCACTTCCAGTCGAGCGGAGGAATGAATGAGTTCACCCCGAGGGAATAGAGGAGCCATTTCAACTTGGAGTGCAACGAAGTTAGGAGCTGTCACTGGCTGAGCGCTTTTTGCCAAAATGACTGGCAAGGTCTCTGTTTCGCAGACTAGGCTGGATCTTGTACATATGAGGGCCCACAGACCAGCGCCAGTTCCCGCGGGCCTCCGCTCCGGTCGGAGTGGCGACGGCGGCGGCGGCGGCGACCGAGCCGGCCGTGGACGCGCACGGCTTGTTCTGCAATAGCTGTACGAGGATGCTCATCTCCGGGCCCATCCGAGACACCATGCTGGCTCTGACGCGCTCTACCGTGTCCTCGTCACAGTCCATCAGGCTCTGCAGCAGCCTCCCGTAGAACCTGAGCCCACAAAAAAAACCCACAATGAGTCCTCGAGGCCGATTCTCCTTCGTATGCACTCCGACGAACGAGGCGCGCCGTTGAATTTCTATTTCCCGGCTGCGTCGAGCAGATGGTAACCAAAACATGCAAGTGAATACAACGTGAGCCATCTGTTCTGCGACATAAATCCAGGTCAAAGGGGCATCCGGTCTACAACATTTATATTTGCTGAACCAACAACGGCACTTTATGCTACTTTTGCGGTGATGACTCTCCGCAACTAAATAGGCCACGTGTTGCCTAAAGGCCGACGGGTGTCTTGCAAGCTGACCTTTTTCAGTCACGAGTAACCTCCAGTTAACACCGTTTCCAAAGCAATAATCAGATGACTTACTTATCCTAGTTGCTGTGCATTAATATCGCGGTCAATATGTAGCCAAGGAAAAGTCGAGGCTTTAATGACCAATCGACAGAAAACGACGGTAAGTCCGTGGAAAAGAACAAAATATCGCTACGCCAAACACGAAAAGGGAATAAATGATACAACACAACGCAAGTTATTGTCACATCCCGTCAGCAAAAACTGTGTACAGTTACGACGTTAGCAAAGTTAAGCTAGCACGCTATGCTAAGTTTGGTGCTACGTCACCGTATCTTCTGTCTTGCTTCTGCTCACCTATTGGGGAAGTGGCTCGGCAGCTGAGCCACCTCGCCGATAGCGTCCGGGTTGGTCCGGGCCACCGTGCAGATACCCAGCTTGCTGTAGCACTCCTCCTGGACTTCCGATATCATTCTTTGGAATGTGGAGCAGCGACGGATGGTCAGGAAGACCTTGGAGGTGATGCCGTTGGCAATGCACTTAAGGCTCTCTTTCACAAATGCTTTACCCTGTGGAAGAAGAGCAACGCATTGTGCTACTCTGACCACCATCCTCATCTCCCATAGTATCGCTTTCTGAATGCGCCTGACGTCATTTATTTCTGACGGGTGTCTTCTTTGTCTCGTGTGTCTTGGCTGCGCGTTTGTGGCTTTTTTTGGGTTCTTTTTATTGGTCCAATCAAAATTGAGCTTCCATATTTTGCCCTTCCTAATACTAACACTTTCGGAACGCAGTGTCGCACGAGTCGTAAGTCAAGATCCCACCCCGCTGTATATTTTGATAGCCTGCCGTACGACTGCGACTCCAGGCGTCGGCGCACGGAGGGAGTGTAAGCGTATACCTGAGTGTCAAATTTAGCAGCACTGTACAGGAAGGACTTGCAGATGTCATGCATGCCATCTGTGTCGCACGTTGAGTTTTCCAGGCAGGCGAAGGCCCCGCAGCCGACTTGGAGGGCACCGTTGAGACAGCGTGCCACATCTGCTGTGGGCACACACACATGATGATGATGAGCCGTCAGCGGCGCAAGCCAACGCTAGCTCCACTGCACACGCTCGCTACAGTCGCCAGGCTCTGGGCGAGAAAAATGCCACCGACAAAGGAGAATATTCACAAAGGACGTGCAGCCGCGAGGGGCAAAACTGCAGATTGGACACCTTACAGCTAGCTCCCAGAGGCTCAGACACTTTTTGGCGCCGCTTGGCTTTTCCCTTGGCAGGGGCTATATTTCGCAGCAGAGCTTTTGGACCAACGGCACCAGAAATACCAAAGAGTTTCCTGAGAATTGTTGGCGTGCACACACGCATGCACGCACGCACGCACGCACGCACGTGCACGTGCACGCTGTCCTGCCACCAGCCTCTGTCTTCAATTATTTTTGCACCAACTGGTAATTGCGGAGCTACATTTTAGGACTCCGACCACTTCAGTATTCGTGCCACACGCCACAGTTGGGCCAAATATGAATGGCAACATGATATTAGGAAGAACACGTCAATGAAGCACAGCCACGCTCGGGCCATTCAAACAGATCATCTGGACATCTATTCATCGATGCAGAGTAGGCGTGTCAAAGTCGTTTTTCTAGCTGGCCGCATTGACATTTTCAGAGCTGGACTGACACAAAAAATCGGTCCTGGCATTTTGACTTTGGCCACTCTGACTGTTGATTGGTTCAGTTTGCTGTCTATATTGTAAATGGATCAATTAGCTGCTCCGCACCCCGACCGAGCCTTGAGTTGGATACGTGTGACTTCATCATCTCTTTAACTACACACTTGACCAAACAGTGGTCCACAAAGATAAAGCAAATATTTAGTTTGAAGAAACAGAGATGCATTCATCATATACTTTGTCAGCTCCACTATTTGCGAGCCGTATTTTTTGTTCTTGCTTTTAGACATTTCCATACGTCAAGCTCAAATGAATGAGTGCGAAAAGTGCTGGATAGATGAGTTGAGAAAAGAAACAGTCACTATAATGTCATTTTCCATGTTTGCTTTTACCATCAAATGGCATCTCAACCATGCACTCATTTAATGAAAAAAAAAAATTATTGTAACTACCCAAAGAAAACATAAAATGCGATTTTTTTATTTGTATCATTAAAGGTTATGAATACGTTCAATTTTGGTGAGAGAGGAGTCAAGTTGGACCCTGGACTGGTCGCCATGCATAGCAACATCTTTTTTAAAAAATGTGACCCAGCCAGCCCACTTCAGACATATTGCAAAGGATCATGCTGTTAGTCTCGGGGCACTTGCTTGCTAACGTTTCAAAGGTTGCATGGTGGATGGCATGTCTGCCTTGCAGTTCACAGGTTCTGTGTTTGAATCTCAGCCTTCCAGCGTGGAGTTTGGATTGTAATTTGTTTTTTTTTTTCTCTACACTTGTGTGAGTTTTTATCAGGTGCAGTATCGTATTTTCCGGACTATAAGGCGCACCGGACTATGTATAAGGCGCACCTTCAAGGAATGGCCCATTTTAAAACTTTGTCCATATATAAGGCGCACCGGACTATATGGCGCACCATGTCAGATTTGTAATCCAAATCATTCTCCATTTTATCTTTTTTATTTCAACTTCAGATGCAACAAATGACTTTATAATCACAAAATAATGATCCATAGTCTTTTTGATTCATGATTCCTAGTCTTCAGCGGGCCACTTATGATTGATTTCATGACAATGCTTTGGGCCAGTTTAAATTTAGGAATTTGGTCCATATATAAGGCGCACTGGACTATAAGGCGCACTGTCGGCTTTTGAGAAAATTTGAGGTTTTTAGGTGCGCCTTATAGTCCGGAAAATACGGTACTCGAAAATAGTAGAGGTGTGAATGGAAGCGTTACGCTAAATATGCTGTCAAGATTTGAAATTATTATGCACACTTGCGGCTTCCTCATAGGCTTGATTTGTTTGTTTTTTTCCGACTTTCACGGCCTGGGTGATCGAATGCACCCACGGGCCGTCGGTTGCCCACCAATTAGTGCAAAATCCACCCAGTATGAATGCATTTCATGCGTCTTGTTTTTTATTTGCCTTTACAAATGGAATGGATGTGCAGCTCTTTATATTGTTTAATACTGCACAAAATAGTGGGGGAGCTATGCAGCACTAGCAGGTCCAAGCTCATCTGTTGCCGGCAACAAAGTAATAATGACCCAAAAGAAAGAAAGAGAGAGAAGAAAAAAAAAAGACAGAAAATTCATTGCACTGCAAAACGACCGCACAGGCCAAAAATGATCATAATGAGAGAAGAAATGTGCATGTGAGCGAGCTCAGCAAGGCTGGCGCGCGCACGCGCACAGTAGTGTAGATGATGCCCAAGCATGTGTGTGCTACTTACAAGGGCTGTTGGCCGAGAAGCGTGCTCTCCTGGACGAATAGGACTCGTTGTGATCCAGCTCGTATGCAGATGCGTTGAGCAGCATCAGAAGGAAAAGTCCCGTCCTCAGAGGCATCGTCTTCCCGGCGAAGATGTCACAAGTGAGCGCAAAGACACGGCCGAGCCTCCGCGGGAGACTCATTCAGCAAGAATTCAAGCGCAACCAAAAAGAAGGAGATGAATGAGGAGAACGGAACCGGGGAGTGAGGGAAGGAAGGAGGGAGGTAGGGCTGCTCTTTCACCAGGCTGCGCTACTCCTTCCTCTCTGTGCTTTGGACTCGCATGACAGACAGGCAGGCAGGCAGACGGCACCGATGCTCAGTGGGAGCTTCAGCCTGCTCGCCTTTATATAGGAGCTCGGAACGCCACGAGCTGGACGCCTGCGCCAATCGCGAGGCTGCGTTCAAGGACCGGCTCCTGCTCGCTCCACTACTAATTGACAAAAAAAAAAAAAAGGAAAGAAATCCGCCTTATTCATCAGGAGAGCCATCCGGAAAATGATGCATTCATCTTTTTATTAGAAGCGTAGTCATCAGCAAGCGTAGATACCGGTATTACATGGACACACCTGCACATTATACGGGAAAGGAATAATTTGCAATCGCTCTTATGCTTGCGACAAGAAGTTAAGTTCAAGTAAATGACTTTTCATTTGAGAGGGCAGCCTTTTGAGATGTTTTTTGTAATAACATAGAAAATCATTTAGATCCATCCATCCATCCTTCCATCCATCCATCCTTCCATCCATCCTTCCATCCATCCATCCATCCAATCAACCTATCATCCATCCATCCATCCATCCATCCATCCAATAAACCTATCCATCCATCCATCCAATCAACCTATCCATCCATCCATCCAATCAACCTATCCATCCATCCAATCAACCTATCCATCCATCCATCCATCCATCCATCCATCCATCCAATAAACCTATCCATCCATCCATCCATCCATCCATCCATCCATCCATCCATCCATCCATCCATCCAATCAACCTATCCATCCATCCATCCATCCATCCATCCATCCAATCAACCTATCCATCCATCCATCCAATAAACCTATCCATCCATCCATCCATCCATCCATCCATCCATCCATCCATCCATCCATCCATCCATCCAAAAAGATGACTTTACATTCGTTTAAAAACTACTGCGCTTGAATGTAAAGAATTGACAAATCATGATCAATATATATCCTGTGGTGCCTTCTGGTGTGCACACGGTGGTCACCTGGTCGCAGTATATGGATTGCTTTTCATAGTCCAAAGAAAACATTTCCACAAGTATTGTTATGTCGTGTTGCTGCACCATTTGTGTTCATATAGCCGCTAGCTAAAGTTGATGCTAGTTTCATGAGGTCATCTATGGTGTTTTGCATTATGCCCATGAACTTTTGTCAAGGCCGGTGTTATCTGATTGTTTGGACCATTCCCGTAGGAAAGACCGTTTTGGAATTTGAACAACTTGGAAGTCAACCAGCATCACGGAAGGGATTAGCCAGCGCCCACCGTATTCAAATGACCTATCATTTTATCACATGACATTTCCCACAGCGGTGAGGCCTTTTGTTGCTTTTCCTTATCGAATCATCTTCGTTGTTGACGTCGAGCGTATAATGTCTCCGGTTGGCCTCATTTTTCAAGAAGTCCACCAACTTGCAGCAGCAGCACGTGTGTGCACACAGAGGAAGATGTGTGGGACTTGACCGTTTATCTCTCTCACGCCCCCTCAGCGGCATAGTAGACAGAATGAACAACTCATCTGAAGCACAAAGAGCAGAGTGATAACTCAGCGTGAAGCAACATTATGCACTAATCTGACCTTATCAAAACAACTTTGACACCATTGTGATGATACGCTAGCCTGTAATAAGAAGAATCTGGCGTTGCCGTGGCAACGCCAGATCAACTCTTGTGATACGTCTGATGTTTACCTCAATCATGAAATGCTCTTTTCATTAGGTTGTCTTGACCAAAATGTCTTTTAATCTTATCAAAGTCCGCTTTATTGTCAATCCCTTCATATGTCAAGACACACAAAGAAACCGAAATTCCGTTTCCTCTATCCCGCGGTGACGAGGCGTAGTACACGATAGACATACAAGTAGACGACACAAAATAAAAACAAGAAGGCACAAATAATAAATCAATTATTTATATTTGATGATTATATTTATATTTTTCTGTATCTAGCTAACACGGATGGAGTTCTACTCATACGCCCAGCTATACAATTCTAAAAAAAAATAACAGCTTTAAGCTTTCTGTAACTTCAAATCAGGATCACAAAAACGAAGCTGTGAAGGAATAGAGCACATCCGGTTTTGGACGTCCTCTTTCAAGCGTAATCAGTCTCGAGCGAAATAAGTGTGCCGCCATCTAGCAGCTGAAAATGAAATTGCATCCATGAGTGTTTAAAAGAGAGTTATTATTTGTCAAATAAAATATTCCCTCTACCTCTTGTTCTGCACTTTCACACAAAGCAGAGGTCATAATAGCAAATCTCTTTTAACAAATGATTTATGTGCGTGACAAATCATCCCATTGTGACATGACGTCGTTGACTGTATCGGAAGACATCCTCTTCATATCTTTGTGCTCTGCTTGATCTGGTGCACAAATGTGATTATTAAAAAAAAAACAATCGATCAACATCCTTGTCATTTGAGGACGTTTACGTCGACACACTTTTGTACAATCTTGGGGAAAACAATTCCAATAGAGCGTCCAAGAGTCAAGACATCCTGCAGATATGAACCCATGAGTATAAGATCTTGGAGACATTTCAGCACTCGATTGTTCTTGTAAGGCACCTTGTTTTGGTAGTGAACCCGAAGGTTGCACAATTTGGAACACAAAAATGTGTCAATGGTCACGTCCACATATTTCCTGATACTTCAGCTCAGCATGGGTGCAAATTCAAGGCCTGGATAATCATTTGTATTTTTTTGTTCTTTTAATTTGAGCAAATAGCAATTTTTTTATGCGTGTTTGACCTTTTTGCCCTTCATGATTTCTTTCTGTCAAATTCAGTTTGTTAATAGTCTAATGCTTGTTAAATTCTGAACTGACAGCAGTACATTTTTAAGCTTCTAATGTCATTTTCAAAAAACCACCACGACCGAGGAAAAACAACCAATTTGTTGCTGATGGGCTGATGTCAATCATTTCCTAGCCATGCTACCATCAGCCATAATGCTAATCACTAATAAAGGGATAACTCATTCAAAATGGCATTGTTGCATTCAACACTTGGCTGTGTTGTTCACTCCAGCTCAGCTAAACGTGAAGTGCGAGCTTATTGACGTGTTTGGGAGTCATCCCTGTTTGCGTATTACCGCTTCCCCTTTTTTGGAGGCAAGCCACACCACAAAAACACTGGAGAAGACGGCCGCTCCTACAGCCCGTCCTTTGGGGCCGCCATGGTGTCAGGTGGAGGCGAAAGCGATTCACCCTGCTTTGAAAACAAGGCTAGCTTGAGAAGTTCGCCTGGCGGTCAACCGGGCGAACGCGAGCGCAGCGGGGCCGACGCGATGTGGCCGTCTCCTTTTCATTTGCATCGAGTCCTATCGCCGTATCGTCCGCTTTGCATCCGAGAGCGTGTTAAAAAGTTGTCACGGCTCTCGACCACCACACAGCGCTACCTTGACTTAGGAATTTCGTCTGTTCTTCCAACAAGCTTGTATTGCAAATCCAGCAAAAAAAAAACGACAACATCATTTGCTTCTTATCAACACTCACTTAGGACACGCAGTAGTTAACACATGTAAACGTGTCACAAGTCCCCAAGGGGCCAGCACAACAGGGGTCGAGTGTGAAATAGATGCAAGGCATCTAGAAAAGGTCATTTGAGATATTGCATTTTGCATATTTGTCCACGGGAGGTCAACTTTTACATAAGGTGCGTGCGACTTGTCAGGCCGCATAATTGCGGGGGGGAGAAAAAACATCCACTTAACTGTTGACAATCAGTTTGTTGTTGCTACGGTGTGATTTTGATGACCCCCCTCCCACTTTGATCAATTTTATGTTTCTGTCCTGCACACATTTTATTTGTTAGCTTTATATAAGTCCCATTAGAGAAAGCCAGAGCGTTCTTGCTGATAGGTGTCATAAATGTGGACTTTTCATTTACGTATTTCCAAAGTCAGCATTTTTTCTTTTTTTTTAACCCCCGGCGTCAACTGGCTGCCGACTTTTAACGTCGCCTTTATTGAACCCACCGAAAGGTCTGGATCGCATTGATGATGCCGGCCGGCCGGCCGGCTGTTCTTACTCAGGGTGGAAAATCCCGCTTTTATTGGAGTGCACCTGCAACCTGGAGTAATATGCAGAACAAGCGAAAGCTTACATCACTTTTATCCTTGGGGCATTCTAAATTTTTAATTTCATCTTATTTCACTTGCAGATGTTTTAGTTTTAGTCTGCTTTAAAAAAAAAAAAAAAAACTAATAGACTTGTTTGACTTACTACCATTTTATCCCAAGTCCAAAAAGTTGAGGCTTTGATAGGTCAATAAAAAACAAAAGGCAATGAACTTGCAAAATCCTCACTACAATCCAATGTGGAAAAAGTGAATAATGAGGTTTTTAAAATGAAAATGGCATATCATTTGTAATTTGATGCTAGCAATAACAACTAATGAGCAAATTGTGCTGCAAGGGGGGGGGGGGGGACTGAGAACCTCAAGACTGTTCCAGTTTTCTGGTGCAAATCTCGCTGACCGTTTGTTTTTCATCCAGTTAGCCTTTGACAATAAAAACCATGATAATTGCTTTTTCAGAAATCTGTATCTTCACATTTTTCAGTTTCCAAAACGTTTGTATAAACCTCAATTGTTTCGCTTTTAATAAACAATCGCCTTGTTTTACATTTTGGCATGTGCATGCGTGTGACAAAATGACTGTATGTTTTTTGTCTTCGAGCAAGATTCAGCAGATGTCTAAACGTAGCACGTAAGCATGCTCATTCCGCAACATGACATCAAACAATGTCATGGCTGCTATGTTATGCATGATTTTACAAAGGGAATTAAAAAAAAAAAAGTGTATTGGTCTAGCTGGATTTCCTCTTCTACAATAGATTCTCATATTCAGTTCTGTTTTTGTTTCTAACAAATTCTATTTATTCAGTCATTAAGATGCAAATAATGGCGTGTACCTCGAAATGCTTTTTTTTAAAAACGCGCAACTTGGCGCAGTTAGAAAACAGGCGACTTGCGCCGTTGTGGGTGTGAACAGAGCCGATTAGTTTTGTTGTCATTGAAAGCTGCTCCGATCGTTTTTTTTTTTTTTTTTTTTTAAATCAATGCTGTGATATCCAACATGAATTTTTTTTTTTACAGCAGAATGGTCTGAAACACCATGAATAATCATTTGGTATTATAACTGTAAATCTTGTTTTGTCTCTCTCATTTCCATCTATCCAGTCACATGCTGACATTTGTACGTGATTTGTGATGGTTCCAGAGATACTGTACAGTACATGCATCCATCCATCCATGCATCCATCCATCCATCCATGCATCCATGCATCCATCCATCCATCCATCCATCCATCCATCCATCCATCCATCCATCCATCCATCCATCCGTGTGCATGTGTGCATTGCACTACCTAGCTAGCCCACGTTACCTTCAGCCAGCCATCTGGTTGTAGTTCAGACCCATCTGGTTGTGTCTCTAGAACAGGCATCTCAGGAATACATTTTGGAGTAGTGCCCACATCCGTTCACACGGGCAAGCGTTCACTCACATTTCAACGATGTCTTAAATGTATGTTTTTATTTGTTGCTGTTGTTATTTTTGGAGGGGTGGCTGTCAAAGATGACTTTGGGCATGCCGCGAACCATGTTGTAATTTTCCCCTTGTGTTCACTTCGTGATATGTCATGGGGAATTCAGCTTTTTTGTATTACTTACTGGCTCTCCAAAAAATTAATTGATCACATATAACCACCAATATTATCTACAATGAACTAGATGTTTTATTCCGAAAAAAAATAAAAAATAGTTCCACGTTCCTGCCGTGTCTTATGCGATAGGTCTTTGTTTTTCACCTGCCACTCGTGTCTTGTCCAGGTTTGACTCTTTGCCTGGCAACTGCGACGTCATCGACAGTCAAGAGCAATTCGCAAAATGGCCGCTCCCCTGAGATGAATAAAAACGGGTCAATGTTGCTGCTCTACTCCTATTCCACAAACACAATATTAATCAGAATGGCAAATTTAGACTAGTGGGTGTACGTCAATCAAATTGAAATATAACTGAACAACGTTTGGGTATCCTCGTATACCACTTGGTAGTTTTTGTAATGCTAAGTTACGTGGACGGCTAACAGAAAAGCGGAACCGTTGAACCGTTAACAAAAGTAATAAATCAAAATTCAGTACTTGCTCCCCATCATTTGAACGGAACCGGTGCGGCACGTACGCCGCTCACGTCTATTTTTACCACGAGTTCATCCTCAGCTACGTATGCCATTGTAAAGATGGTGAAGTATTGTTGTAAAACAATATTTGTACACTTTATAGGCGACTATATTTCTCTCCTGTCTGGCTCGCATAAAATTTGGATGAATTTCGGGAACTTGCGGGATCAGGCCTCGTGAACCGCACTTTTAATCACCGGATGACAAACACATTTCAAGTGTGTGTGTGTGTGTTTCACATTGGCATCCATTAATTCAGCCCAGGGAAGTTGTGCTGCATCAGGTTGTGTCACTTCTCTCTGAATCCATTTCCAAGAGTCACCAGCAGCTCATTTGAAGGAGCGGAATGACTAAGAACGGCGGCGGACGCCCACGGGCCTGTACTGTACTCATAAAGCGGTACAATATTTCATCAGGCTGTGCGATAAGACCGATGGTGTCACACTTCCATATTGTCAAATGCACTGGCAGTTCAATTTGCATGCTAATACCGTTTCTGATTGAATCTGATATGAGCCGCACAGTGGCAGCCCTCAATTTCTAAAAGTCCCCCCCCCCCATAAGGCATGCAGCAGTAACCCCCAACCATCCATCTTGCGTGAGCCGAGCAGCGGCTCTCGCTTTCCTGCTCTTTGTCACATGTCGCGTTGACACTGACAAGTGGCTTCAAACTAGCCTATAAAACAAAAAAAGATGGAAGGACGTTCCAATATAGAGGCACGGTGGCGGCTATTTTCCGTACACAACAGTAGCTCTGAACATCTCGGAAAAAAACGAAAACAAACCACAGCTCAGTAGGAATCGAATGCAGATTGGTGAGATAGACAGCCGTGGAAAAAGGCGAACAAAGGAGCCTAATGAACGGCACCGATGGCATCGGTGTGAAGGCCCTGTGGATGATGGGCTGGGGGCTGGAAGCGTGCCTGGGCCCAGGAGCTCTCTGGACACTGTGGGATCCTGGCAGTCCGTCCATCCGTCGCCTTGCTGTCGAGCCTCTCATGGGAGCGGCCATGTGGCAGGTCAGGCAGTAATTATTTGCTTCATGTCAACCCTCTGTCCATATCTCTTTTCGTTGATATAAATATATATATGTATGTGTGTGAGTTATGTTGGCGCTTCCATACAGTATATCACAGCAAACAGTAGCAGCATAGCTGCACTTGCACATAACCAGCCCACCACTTTCTCCTCAGTCCACTTGTCAACCTCTTCAAACTGAGTTACATAATCTTAATTCACAGTCCAAGATAAAGATCTTATTGTGCGGAAAAGGAAAGCAATGCAACATCTGTTAGTTTCAGTCGACACTTTTTTTTATGATGCTTTTCTCATTCAAAGTGACCTTCTGCAGATTCCCGTCTGCCACCTATTCACTGCTCACTGCTGTTTCTTTTGAAGGAAAAAACCCGACATCATTCCATTCACTCTCAGCATGGACCTATAACCATTTTGTTTATTTTGACAAAGAGCACATGGTTATACGTATGTATGAAAAAAAAATCCAAGTGCAAGTATGTGACTAATCTACGTGGCCAATTGAGACCAGCAGAATCCTCACATAACAATTTTTTAATGTGTATAATCGGCAAGTGTAATCACAAGTCTCCTTAAATTCGATTGAATCACGTCATTATTGTATGTTTTTGCATTGTACTAGATTATTCAAAACACACATTACAACAGCGTTGTAGTTTTGAAGGGGAAGTAACGGATTCATGGCATTCCCATCCATTCCAATGGGGAAAGATGATTTGAGATACAAATGTTTTGGAGTTGTTTCTAATTAGATAGTGCTAATCAATTGTATTTAGGTCTCAGCCAAATGTTTGTTGAAGCCGGCTCGGAACAGATGTTCCGATGTTTTAAAAATGGCCCAGTGAAAACCTGCTCAGCGACTCAGCTCGCATCTGCTTGCGAAAACATCCTCCGCAAGATATCAAAGTTGCCGTGCATTTTCCATCAATCCATCAAGAACTTCATAAAAGTGTGCGCGAGCGGGGAGTACAAACAAGGCTCATCCGGGGTCATGCTACTTTTCCTCTTGTTCACAGGATATTAAATTAGCACACAAATGGGAAATGGAGCAAAGGCAAGGTTATTTTTACTTTCCTCACTTGTCACCGGAACCAACCACACCCACCCACACAACGTGGCGACAGCTGGTGGCTCATTTCAGGAAGTAAGTCGACGTCCGACGCAAATCAATACCGTTTGACTGCTTCTGTTATTTTGATACAATATTAAATAATTTTGAAAATAGTTTGGAGGGGGGAAAAAACAACAACAACAACAACAACACTCAAAATGTCTGAGAAGTGAGAGACTCCGCCTATTTCCTTGTTTTGTGGAAGCAAGCGGCACGCCATAATTGGCACCTGTCTGTTTTTAGACTTTAATGAGTGAAAATTGTGGCCTTGGATACATTCAAGTCACTTTTGTCCAAATGGATCAAAAGAAGGAAGAAGCATTACACATTATGAGCCAGGTGAGTGCGCGCAGATTGTTTTGGTGTTGGATTTATTGGATTTCTGAGGATGGACTGAAGTTAAATGTTGTTTGTCAGTTCTTTTTGAAAGCTTAGTCCTACTCTGCTCGTGTATTTTGAATTCTTTGTTTTAGGTGCTACTTGGAGTAAAACAGGTTTTGTTGATATAATTGAATGAGTGAAAATACCGTTTTTTCCATGTATAATGCACCCCCATGTATAATAGGCACCCTAAAAATGTCATGTTGATGCTGGAAAAAAGCCTGTACCCATGTATAATACGCACCCAAATTTGGACTCCTACTTAAGTCCGTGAACGTGAAATTATTTCAGAAAAAAGATCATCTTTGGGAACAACCGGATGTTATTCTGCCGGTCAGTATCACTGCGCATGCGCTAGCAAACTCAATAGCGAAGAAATGTTTCGGATTTGCGTAGGGTAGGTACATTGTGACAGCAAACGAGCAGGTGATCGAGCAAGCCTTGTCTGATACCAGAGCATTGTGTTTGAAGTGAACAGCAGAGAAGAAAGCGCATCTGTAATGGCGGCCTCCGGATCATATCCGGATAAAAAAAAAAAAAATTTTTTTTTTTACCCATGTATAATGCGCACCCCAGATTTTAGGACAATAAATTAGTTAAATTTTGCGCATTATACATGGAAAAAAACGGTAATATTTGCAATGTCTTGGGATTTGAAAGTCAATTCATATCCTATTTGATGATTGATGATGATTGTTTTTATTCATCTTTCTAGATCTGTACAATCACTTTGTATTTTGTGCACTGGTCTGACTTCCCAAGGGTGTTTGGAGAAGGGAATAAATCCTGCCCGGTCATGATTAGTCAACTGCACTGCTTGGAGATGGATCACGTTGCCGTCAGACATAATACATGAAGCACATGGGCGTCATCGGGCTTTGGCATATTTTCAGATGATCTTTAAATCACTTTGAAGGACGTATTTTGGAAAGTTTCCCCGTCCGCTTTATGACTGCTGAGCCTGGACTACATGGTAATTTCCCCCCGCATGGCTGCTGAAATAAATAAATAAATAAATAAATGGCACTTTTGCTCCAGTGCCTTTGCAGAAGCGCCGTCACAATGCAAACCGCATCGAACGTTCGCAGTGAGAGGGAGCAAGAGGGGTCCTTGTAACCTTTCTTGTGTGAACATTCCTGGCAAATCCACATCCCTCGCTGAGACATTTTCATTTTCAGCTCTTGCAAAGCCATGACACATCAACTGGCAGGCAAACAGGCAAAAAAAAAAAAAAAAGCACATGCTGGCCAAGCTCACATCCTCCAGTAGTCACAAACGCTGCGTCATACAGGGAGATGATGCTGCTAATATTTCGGCCCTCCCCCTCTCGAGCTATGTCCAAGCAAAATATTAGAAACAGCTCTCCGTAAAATGCCCTGCGGTTTAAGGGCTGACCAATTCATCAAATGACACCGCAATGGAGCACAATGTCATTTTCTAATCGCTGCAGAAATGTTAGAAATAAATAAGTTGAGTGCGAAAGAGGTTTGGGAAAGATCAAATGTTGAATTGATGTCGTGGTGGATTGCTGCAGTATTGTTGTGATCTCATTTCAAGCAAACTGGGGAGAGTTTTGTGAAGTTGAGCAAATTTGGCTTTTTTCGGGGGGCCATTGCACTTTCCATTCATTTCATTTGGCGATGATGATTTGAGATGAGACTATTTTTGAGTTTCGACCTTGATCATGAAAAGCAAAGGGGATAAAAAGCCACCGATGAAGTGATGTGATTTTTTATGTATTTATTTTTTCCACCACTGCACATTAACTGAGAAGGACGTGTCACAATTCAAGGGGTTGTAAATTGAAAACTTCACTGTTTAGAGACACAGGTTTTATGTGGAAAATCAGGTGTGTGTGTGTGTGTGTGTGTGTGCGCGCGTGTGTGTATTTGTGTGCGCTCTGTTAGACATCCAACAACACTGGTGGTGACTTTGTTGGAGGTGAATATTTTCCATTAAGAAATTCATGAGCTTGTAAACAGCTCGGGTCCTGGGAAGCATGGTTCTATCTGGGATGATAACCAGCCCGTTTGCATTTTGTCGACCTTGTCTGGCAAGAACAGCTCCCGGCTTGTAAGTTACTCACAAGCTAAATGAACTCCTGCTTGCAATATTTGGAATACTTGAACCCGTAACACTCCGAGCCCGATGCCAACCCCCTCCCGCCTTTATCCAACATTCCTTTTTCTAGAGTGCTTTGTGCTCATTAGTGTCACGGCTGGGCGGGAGGGGACTTGAGGAGAGAGGTGGCCGGACAGACGGACGGATAGATATTTGGATGGATGAATGGGTGGGTTCATTGGATGGATGGATGGATGGATGGATGGATGGATGGATGGATGGATGGATGGACGGACGGACGGATGGGTGGGTTGATTGGATGGATGGATGGATGGATGGATGGATGGATGGATGGATGGATGGATGGATGGATGGATGGATGGATGGACGGACGGACGGACGGACGGACGGATGGATGGGTGGGTTGATTGGATGGATGGATGGATGGATGGATGGATGGATGGATGGATGGATGGATGGATGGATGGATGGATGGATGGATGGATGGATGGATGGATGGGTCGGTTGATTGGACGGACGGATGGATGGGTGGGTTGATTGGATGGATGGATGAATGGATGGATGGGCTGATGGATGATGGGTTGATCGGACTGACGGACAGATGGTCAGTCATATCAAATGTATTTAATTTCACTGACGAGAGGGAACAGGAAAGCGCTTGCAGAATGAGACTCGGCGTGGCTGGAATAAATAAGTGCAGTGCGTATCTGTTGCCAGCACGAGAACACTATGTACTGTTTAAGTAATTGTCCGTCCAACTTGGCTTCTGTTTGTTGCAGAGAATAGTTGCCTGTAATTTATTCGAGCACATTGTACAGAGCAGCTGGACCATTTCTTATGTCACAGTAAGCAATATCTGGAACATTTCTGCTTCTGGTTCTCTGGTTAGCATCTCATTTGATGTCTTTGCCATCAGCAATATTCTTTTGTGGAAAGAAAGCGTTTGAAACGCCAAACACACTTTTGGAGTTCATTTGTTAAATACACACGACGGTGAAGATTTGCACAAGTGTTAATACTCTTCTCTGTCATGTCAAATTTATACGACGTTTATTTTGATCGTGCAAATATCGATTTTGCATTGATTGGCTTTTTTTTTTTTCTTCCATGTATGCCAATTTGGAAAACGTGACTTTCAACACAGTGTGTGCAGACATAAAGGTTCAAAGGTGGCGGCATGCGCCGCGACGCAGGTGCACATGCACGCACGGGCCTGTGCGCGAGTCCAACATGACTCACGGCAAAGTCACTCGATGGCAGCTTTACGGCGCATGTTTGTAAACTTTAAAGGGCCACCTATGAGCAAGCACACAGCTGCCATTGTGCCCAGCACGTGTGAGCTGAGTCACATCTTTTTAACACCGTTGGCCCATTGTGACTGACAAACCCAAACCCTCCTGGCTTGATTTATTATTTCGTCCGACACCCCCCCCCCCCCTTTTTGGAATTCCACACAAGTCTGCATCAGAGCTAACAAAAGAAGCTCATGATAATCTAGTCATGATCTGGCTGGCAAACAAGTCTACATTGCAGAGTAATTACTTATCCCTGTGAATATTTTTATGTTTTATTTTCTTTCTGAGTTTTAATAGCTTTAATTGGGTGCAAAAGTCTGGCAATCATTTTCTGTTCCCCCATCGCTATGTGTGGTGCCAGAGGTTTTTAAAGTTAACCTTCCTGGAAAGCATCAGCTATTCTTCTGAATTTGAGGCCCGCTGTTATTCATTGCGCTGCGTTGTGTGCACTTAATTTGGCCACTCTGGAAAGTATTAAGATCAAAACTAAAGATGGGTGTTGAAAAAGGAACAGTAGAGAAAGGCCCGGTCGTAGCAAACGTGGGGGTCGGGGTCAACGGTTTTTGCAGAAATCCCCTTTGTCACTCAAGAAGAACTTGTGATTGGAAGACTCTCCAGTCCACTTTTTCTTTTTTGCCCTATTGCATCAAACTAAAACTGCACCTATCTTATCTGCATGATTGCATCATAATTATCTGCATAAATGAAAGACTCAAATGAAGCATCCCATAAAAAAAAAAAAATAAATCTTGGCTTAAAAGCACACCAAAATATGCTTCAACTAGTAATGGGATTGGATTTCCACAAAATGCAAATCTGTTGAAATGTGAATGCTGGTTGGAAAGGCTACTTGATGGCAGCAAGAATTTGGAAACATTTTCCCAAAAATGTAACCTTATTTAAGGAATGTTTTTGTGGTCCTTTTTTTTTTTTTGGGGGCCAAATAAATCAAATAAATTGCCAAATGCAGTACCACTGCTATCAGCGTCAGCTGAGGAAAACAGCGCTGATGTTGGACTTGACATATTATTGGTGAAACTTTCCTATGTTCTGAATGCTAATTAGAAAATTAGAAAGAAAGGGTCAAAACAAACTTTTTCTGGTGAAAGAAGAGAATCTACTCTTTCTTTGCTCAGTTCAGATTGTCACCCAATATTTGGTGGGTCTTGAGAGCTCTGTCAAAAATCTTGTAAAATGTTTGGCAAGACGAGAACAGGTTTGAAAACGGCTGGCAGTGAATAGGGTTGGATTTTTCACAGAAATATGAAGGACATTTTCAGAGAATGAAGTCAAAGGTCCAAAAAATTTCCTGGACGCTCACCTTATCCTGTTCTCCATCATTTAGAAGCGCAACAGAAAAACTTTTAATGGCTTCTTTCCTGGCTCATGTTATTTATTTTATTTTTATGCCTAATCTTTCACCAACAAACAAATGCAGAGTACAGCACTTTTTTTATTATTATTTTGCCCCTGGATCTTGTGTCTTAATCTTTCCAAGGCATTTTGGACAATTGAATTTCACAACTATGTCGAAACTATTCTGAGAAGGCCCTTTTCCTGTTTCAGCATGACTCAAAATCAGGCTTGACTGACTTTAGGGTGGATGAATGGAAAGGAGACCCAGGAGTTGTAGCTACATCTAGTTGAACCCTGAATTGTTCCTATTTGGAACCAATGGTGAGGCCCCGCATTTTGGACTGGGAATGGTATGACCTCAGATGTCCCCGTTGAATCAAACGGTACATTGGTGAACCTCTGGCCGACTCCGACTCCTTAATAGCTATTATTTACAACTGGAAGGGGAAGTCGGGAACCTTCCTGCGCACTTGACCTCATTTCCTCCCGTTGCCATAACCGTATTGTTTACCCTGTGTTTTTTCCTCCACGTTGCCTGTTCACACGTGCGTTCACATAAGCACGCGTAGGCGCCTCTCCACGATGCCGTCTATCCGTCACAAAGACTTCAAACGATTTTCGCTCCCTCGATCCCAACGACGCCTTCCATTTCATTCCGCCGTTGTTTGGAAAACAGTTCAATCCTCACTTAGTCATTCGGGGACTCGTCAGTATCGCAGAGTCTTCCCAGCATGCACAGCTGCCTTTCCGTGCTTGTTGGAAACATCGTCTTTGTGCACATGAGGTTAGCCGCGTCCCGTGTTTGCTCAACGCTGAAAAGCCGAGCGGTCGGGTTGGCTCCGAGGTCGTTCAAAGGGCGGAGGATTCCCTCGTAGATGAAGGATAACAAATGGAGAGGTGCGGAGGAGGGAGGGAGGGAGAAACACGAGAAGACAGTGCAACATTTTGTCTTCGGAAATGAGCTCCGCTCCGCGTCGGAAAAGCGTAAACTCCCAGACGGATAATAGCAGACATTGTATCCGTCGGAGCATCACCGTGTGAAGTTTGCGTGTCCGTTGTTTGGCTTTTCTCGGGCTTTTCGAGTTTCCTCCCGGGATAATTAGGAGAAGTGAACTTGAAATTGCCAAAAGAAGTCAATAGGGTCGTTTGGTTATGGATTATTCAAAGTGACTGGTTGGATAGATGGATGATTCTCCATGGAATACAAATATTTCAAACCATAATGTTCTGGTTGTTGTTGCCTTTTGATCCCAGACAGTGTCACCTGACCTATTATGG
Source organism: Syngnathus typhle (assembly GCF_033458585.1). Classification (NCBI taxonomy): domain Eukaryota; kingdom Metazoa; phylum Chordata; class Actinopteri; order Syngnathiformes; family Syngnathidae; genus Syngnathus; species Syngnathus typhle. Next base: position 19,761,849 of record NC_083742.1, read on the forward strand.
CAGTATCCTTTGGCCTTTGTCAGAGTGGAGCCAGAATCAATACATTGCTCAGGGTAGTCGTTGAAATCAGAAGAGCCCCCCCCCTTTTTCGGTGCCATCGACCAGTTTTGTATTTTCTCCACCTTTTCAGCTCCCAAAAAGTCCAGCACACTCTCGGTCCCTTTTCAGAGTCAGCTTTATTGTCAATTCCTTCATGCAAAGACACACAAAGAAATGGAAATTACGTTTCCTCCATCCCACAGTGACGAGACAGAGTACACGGGTAACATACAAGTAAACAACGGGGGAGAGAGTTCAGGACCCCAACAGCCTGGAGATCACAAACTTCGCCAGAGGCCAGCAGTGCTTGCATCCCACCACAGAGTCCCGGCACCATTCGTCACGGATGTATAACACATGAATTTTCTTTTGCTTTTGATTGACCGTAAGATTCTTAATTGTTCCCGTTTTTATCGTGTTTACTTTGATCTTCATTTATTGCCAGAACCGTCTTTGTTTTTATATCCGATTTGGACATTTTGCGCAGCACTTTGTATGCAGCTGCGGTTCGGTTGTTTTTAAAGGGCTCTGTAAATAAAGTCGACTTGATGAGAAAAGTCATTGGAGTGAGCTCGACAGGATGAAAACGTGGGAGCGACACAGCACGTTTACTTTATCTTGGTCAATCGTTGCTTCCAAGAAAACCACAATGAGTTATTTGTGGGGGAAACATCCTTCCCCCCGTCGCTGCTTTGTGACTCAACATGAATGAGGTGGAAGCGGTACAAAGCAAAGGGGACTGGTGCTTTCCGCCGGGTTCTGAGCGCAAAACCTCTTGTTGAGTCACAGATACGTTTCCAAACCAAACAGCGCTCCGACTCCAATTCCGTCCGAAAAACCCGGCGCGCCAAACGAGTTTCCGACAACCCCCCTCCAGAATGGGAACATTCTCCGACACACCTTGCGGCAGCCCGCTCCGAAGCGATCGGAGCTCCTTCTGAATGGGTGGACTTGGGAATGTCGCTCCACCTTCTGTTCGTTGAACATCAACAACATCCTTTGTGATAGCCCAGTGCTTTCCTTGGCATCATCTGCCACTCGGGCGGGGAGGAGATATTTTTAGGCCGTCCTGTATGAATTAGCCTGTGTTCAGTGTTCTCTCTGTGGGGCACTTGAGATCTACCTGATTCTGGGGATGCCATTAGTCCTTCTAATAAAGGCCAGATTGTGGGAATGCTGGCAGTTAACGTGACTGGCCTGTGGCTTGCTGACAGACGCTCCCACCGTGCAGCCGCGCTGGACAGAGGCTGCTTCGTTTTCCTATCCGCCAGAGAGACGCTATCAGCTGCTTGGCTACCGCCGACGCTTTAGCTTGTCTTCTTTTTTTAAAAGCCTCTCGTCTTACGATAGGAGATTTGTTGACTCGGTGGCCATTCAATGCTTCTGTGATAAAGAATGAATGGCGCGATGACAACAACAAAAGTACAAGTTGAGATAGAAAGCGTTTTGAGTCTCATGAATGAGAACAGTCTTATGTGGTTTATCTCGAAGGTCTTAGGGGCTTTTACACAAGATGCTATTTAAGTCAAAGAGATAAAAGCGGAGCGGTTGTTGTGTTTTGGACGGCTCTTTTCAAAACGTATCGCTACCATCTCGAAATTAAGGCCCACCACACACCGAGCGGGGTTTTGCAGCTAGCTAGCTAGTTTTCATGCTAGTTTGGCTGGGATTGAAAATTGCAATCAATGTAACCGCTTCATGGGCTTACATCCTGGACTGGTAGCTCCACCCTTAAAGGTGTTGGGTTAAAAACATCATCGGCCAAATTGGGTTATTTCTAACTCGGCAGTTTTAAGGGTGGGGCCAATTGCAGGACAGATCAGACCAATCGGACTCAAATGTCACTGAGTGGGAACTGAACCAACCAAAGTCAAGTGAGGGAACCAAGGCCTCTGTGAAAGTAGTCAAATGTTTTCGGATATGACCGGCCAGATAATAGACAACGCAACTAGATAAGATATTTTCACAGGATTGTTTCCATATAAACGAGCTCTCAACTTTGATTGCCAAACGATAAGGTAAGAGTCTACGTAGTGTTTCGTCTTTGATCAGATCCGATCTGTGTTTGGAGATGGTGTGTTTGGAAATGGTGTCATCTACATTTCGTCACCTCTTTCTTTCCTGTCTTCTCATCTAAAACATGCTGACACTGGCAGTGTGTGGATTTGATCCAGACAAGCTCCTCGAGGTCTGAGCATTATCTGGCACATGATGTTCTCACGGCTCCGAAGAAGTCGAAGCTTATCCTGAGGAGACTTTTCCACTCAAGCTTCTACTGCTTAATTTGTTTGAAGTTTCTTAGGTGCCAGAACGTCCTTCACGGTGAAGTTGACCCATTGCGCAGCTGCTGTTGTTTAATATTCTTAATAAATCAAGTTTTCTCTTCGAACGGCGCTGGCGTGTTGGAATGGATTCCATTTGGAATGTTCAAAGAAACAGTCGCATTTTCCATCATGCGCAACGGCCGCTTTGAAGTCATTGAAGCAAGCGTCCGGTCTGCGTCGCGAAACTTGCTCTGAAGCTCGAGTGATTTGTGATGAGCGTTGTGTTCGCTGTTGTTTAAACACAACCTCACTTTTCAAAGCTAATTGGCACCAGTAGCTGTATGACTTAGTGACTTTGATGGGGTCTTCCAAGAGAGAGAAGGAGCGAGAGAAAGTGGCCATTCACGTCACTGGATGATGTCAAGAAGAAATTGACTGCTGCTATAACTACGGCTGCTGTGTTTTTGCCCGTCCGCTCGCAGTAGCTCAATAAATCAGATGTTCAAGTTGAAGATATTCCTCTCAGGATTAGGAATGATCTTCACCACAATGCGCTGCCATGCACCCAAAGATGAAAACACTCGAGCGTGTTGTTGTTACCACAACATCACATCATGGGATGATGGTTAGGGATGGTTTTGCAAATGCATCTGGGAAATGACATTTTGTTGACAAAAGGTCCAATATGGTAGACAGACATCTCCTTGTGTTTTTCTTCTTTTTAGGAAATAATAGCAATTGATTATTTTGCTGTGTCCCTTGAGGGCTACACACAACTGGCTTCAGTGTTGTTTTTGTTGACTTTGCTTTGATTCCATTGAGCTTGGTTTCAGGTTTCGTCACGTTTTCCGGTGTTCCGTGTTCATGTCCTGTTTGCTGGTTTTGGATTTCATCTCCACCTGTTCTCCTCAACGCAGAATTTTTCCGCTTTTGTAAAATTCGCCAATTTACGGCAAATGATTCCTTCTTAATGGCGCGTTCAACATTTACGTCGTTCCAGTTTGAGATTCACATCATGCAGCACATTCAAATCACATTGGGGAAGATTTCCAACATTCCTAAAATGGCCAAGTTAAAAAATGTCACGTTTAAAAGTTTGAAATTCACGCCAGATTTTCCCAAATTTCGTTTTTTCCCTTCTCATTTCTACATTTTGCAACCGATTCAACCCATTCCAACTTGAAACATCGTTCTGCAGCAAATCTAGAAGCTCTCATTTTGAGACTTCTGCATTTGGGGCATTTACATCGACTCCACGCAACAGGAGATTGAACCTAATCAATGAGAGGAAACGAAAAGTGTTCGACACGTGGCAAAAGTGCGTTGAAGGAAAGATCATCACATTGGAGCTGAAGCAAAGTCGTTGACCGCGGCTGCACAAGCGCAAAATGTCGTCGAAGATTTAGATGCTTTGCCTCACTGGAAAAATGAGTTCATGTTGGAAGACGAGCATTGATCGGTCGGTCCTAGCAGTAAACAAAAGAGTCAACAAATATTTGGGGAAAAGCCGTTGCCTGGTTGACGCTGTGGCTTGAATTCAAATTTAAAGCTTCATCTTGTTGAGTGGAAAGCTTTGGGCTTTTAATACTCAAGTCAATCGGCTGAACGAAGAATCACACCCAGGTATACGAAAAAAAAAATCATGTCAGGCACACGTGTAATATGTACAATAGCCACAGAATCTGGATATTTGGAATGTTTCAAACGTAGCATTGGTGGTCCAGAAAATGGACAAATGGATATCATTAACCACGAGGAAAAAATAGTGTAGGTATGTCCTACAATAATTGTGCGGTGATGGCTCCCAGTCCCAAGACGTCTGCAGAAGCAGGCTGAGACCCAAAAATCTGGAACGATATTTTTGGGCTCCACTGATTTTTGCAATGAACAATGTCTAGGTACTATTAAACTAATTTCATCCATGAAAACATTGAATAAGTACATCTGGCAGGGAGTTATTTGTGTGTCCTGCATGAAGCCCGCAGTGAATAATAACAATATTACCTTCTTCAATTTTGTCCAATTACATGGCACAAAGTAAAAGGTCCTTCATCTAAATGTGGTTGTCTTTGGCTTTGCTGGACATGCTTTGGCAGAACAAACTGTAATAGTTTGTTTTACGAATACCTTTTCAGGTCCCGCTGTCTTGAGAGCAGAGAGTAGCGGGCGCCATGTGTGGGTAGAGAAGGGCAAGTGTTAGAACTGGGCCAGAATGGGTTTGTGGAAGCACAAGAAGCTGGCAATCCACTCTGTGAGAAGAACCGATACTTGGAACAAATGAGATCCAATACAAAAAATAATAATGTTTTTCCTGAGGTCGAAATAACCATCGGTCATTGAGACAACACAACCATATCATGTTGAAAATATTTCTGCCAATAACGCGTGGGCGTCTCTTACGCTTTGATAGTCCGACGCACCTGAGCGCTCCTTCCTTCTGCGAGACCTCATCTGTCTCCAGTTTGTCCCCCCTCACCGGGGCAGCCCACCCTGCGCCGCCTGCCTCCGCTCGGCATGCCAACAAGTCCGGATCTGGCCTAAGGAGGAAGTGCAATGTTTTCACTGGGAAGTTCAGGATTAGCCGACCATTGCGGGGATTTTCATTCCATCTCTTGGTAGCTGCGCTCAAGAAAGGAAGCCCCGCCCCCTCCTTTTTTTCTTACATAAGTCAGCAAGGGCCTGTGCGGATTCCTGAGCTTCATCCCCCACCAAAAAATAAACCTGATTATGTCAAAATTGCAGAACAGTATACACGGCTAGTGAGGGCCCAAACTGGCTTACTTCACATAAATGTTGACCTTCCACCTTTTGATTGAACTATAATAAAGGTAGAAGTCTTGACATTGAGAGATAACTAGGTCATTTCAACCATTTTGAGATATCTAGGGCAGAATCTTTTTTGAAGTACACAAAAACGTGTGAAAAAAAAAAGATTATCATGTATAAGGAAAAGGAGTAGTCCTCGGATAGAACCCTGTGGTACTCCACAATTGCGGCACGCTCTGATGACCATCCGTTTATGCACAGAAAGCGTTGCCCACCCTAAATATAATTTGTAACGCGCATATTTTGGAGCTCCGGATAACTTCATTGACTTTTGAAGGCTTTCGATTGAAATCAATACATTTCCTAGAGCAAATTCATTCCCGTTGACTGCAAAACGATCAACTTTGTTAACCAATGAAATGTACTGTTCTTACGTGACCCGGATGACAAGCTATTATGATGATGTGCGTGGCTCCGTGCCTAGTGTGGAAAGGTAACAAATCAGCAAGGAGGAAGTCAATCAGCCGTCCAAGCCGGGTGGGGGGCAGAACAATACGCTTGTGACACCAAGCCAAGTGGGGAAAGTGGGAGTCAACACGGTGAAACTTTCCAAGGGAATGTAGACCTGTCTGTGCATGTGCATGCACGTGTATCCATGGCGTGCGGCCTTTTATTTGCATGTGCGTGTGTGTGTGGAGGGAACTTCAGTTGTGTATATTGCACCTGGCTGTGCTAGTTGTGCGTCAACAGCGGTGAGTCGCAGTCGCGCTGCTCGGTGTTGTGCTAACCTTTCAGACAAAAGGCCGTGACGCTGGTGGGCTTCTGCTAATCCTGTGACGAAAGCGTTTTGAATGTCACGTATTCTTCTGGCCGCTGTCAAAATCTGATTTAAAAGTGTGCTTGACTCACGTCGCTTGGACAACCGCTGAGCGAGGGTGAGGTGAGAAAGCATTTTGGTCAATAGGAATATTGACGCACGCATTATTTCAGTCACAGATACTACAGTAGTGTCGAATTTACCATTTAAACTATGTCCAAATAAAATCAAAATAAACAATATAATACAATATATATATATATTTATATATATTTAATAAATATTATATTTATATTATTATTTATATATATATAATAATATTTTCAACATATATAATACAATATATATATATATATATATATATACAATAATAAATAATATAGTAATAATAATAATAAATAAAATAAATACACTGTCTCAACTTATCACAGGGGTGGTCTGAAATGTAACTCTTGTGATGAACAACAAATCACAATTAAACAGCAGTCCAAAGACCAGGACCTGGTTTAGCTAAGAGGCTAGGCTAACTGTCTGCTTTCCTTGCCTCTTTTTTTCAGATGTCAGAATCTGACCCAGCATGTCTTAAGACTGATTTCTATAATAATAATAATAATGATAATAGGTCCCCTGAAGAAAACTCCAACAACCGCCGCAAAGTTCAAAATGTTCTGGAAAAATATATACCTCAAAAATCTAATAAAACGTTCCGAAGATTCTAAAGGATGAGCTCGCCGAGTGTATTTTGTATTTTCTTTGGTGTTTTGTGTTTTATGTGACGTTACCGCAGAAGGTACCGTAGAAACGTGGCATGGTAATTATTGAACCAGAAATGAAAAATGATAGCGACACCAAAACGATTTGGTCGCTCAGTTAACTCGGTGTTCCTAAAAAACAAATAAGGAAAGATGTTAACATTTGAAAAGGATAGGCTCCCTTGCACCCAAAAACATATGTTGCATAATAAACAATGTTTGACGGGTTGAGCATAGTTTTCAAATGGGACTTTTTGGTCAATAACAGCCAAATGCACAATTTGGAGGTCCCACCAAATACTCACCAAAGGATTTTCAAGTTTTTTTCGCTTTTTGTATTTTGTGTTGATATGTGATGCTGCCGCAGAGACGAGTACAGTTTGCGTTATGGCGTATTTTCGACATCAGGCACAAATAAACAAATAGTAATTTGACCAAAATTCTTTCTTCTACTATGGTGAAAATGAATTGACCTCCTGTTAATTCAAAAAAACAAAACTTTGAAAGCTTTTCTTTCAATCTGTTTCCATTGTCTGAGGCAATCTTGCTCCTCTTTTCAGTCTATGAAAGCGTCACTTAGTGACTCATCAAAACGTTTGCAATTTCAACAATATCAACAATCTGGCCGTGGATCCAGCTCCACCCTGCAGCTTCACAGGAATGCCCGGAGCAAGAGTCCATCAGATGCCAAGCTGACAGAGCGTGCAAACTCCACATGATACTATATCAAGATTTGATTTTTAAGCATTTACGCAGCCGCCGCCGCCGCCGCGTCGCTGACATCATCCGATTTGCTCCATCAACACTGGCAACAACAGAAATCCTACACCTGGTGGAGGCCACCCTTTCAAGCTGTCTTTTGCTCCTCTTTCATGTGGAGATTCTGGGCTGGAGGCGATAAAATTGCTGCAGGGTGACAGCACAAAAGAGCCTTTTAAGTGATGTGCGAGGAAATGCCGGCCGGCACCAAAGATGCCTTTGTCGTATCGTGCGCCGACGGTTTCGAGGTTCTCCGCTGGAAAGGGTCCAAATGGAGGAAGGATGAGTCACGGCAGCCTGTAGGTGATCAAGACGTTAGAGAATTGTTGGAAACACGATATCCATAGGAACCACAACCTCTGAGGTCAACTCTCCTGTCTGCTTTTTAAATCCAAACTGCAAAAAAAAAAAAAAAACCCGAGGGTGCTTTTTTAGGGCCCCCGGAAAGATGAATGAACAAAAAAGATTTGCCTAGTAAACGATATAACGCATTTGAACTCACGAGGTGAGCTATTAAATGAATGATGAGAATGTGCCTGGGCTGCGTCGTCCAGATGACGACCAGAGTCGCCTTCTGTACTGTACGCAGCTGCGGCCAAATTGCACTTTTGTAAGAAGACCCTCAGGATATCTTGTGGTCAACCAGCGAGGAAGAGATATGCAAATGTCTATCCAAAAGGAGACCCTAATAGCTGCTTTGAGTTCTTTGCAAGAAAATGGGTGACTCCAGGAAAGTTTTTGAAAAGTTCTCACCGTCGCAAACAATTGAACGGCCTGACGTGCGCAAGGCGAGTACGCACATGCATTTGCGCTACATTGAAAGCAGGCGCCGTTGCGATGGCGAGGTGAAAAGTTAGCGGCTGCCCGGCGGCCTCCGGCTACACAATGAAGACATCCTTGGAGATGGTCTTTGTTTACTGTCCGGTTGTCAGGGAGTCCTCCCAAGTCAGGCAATAAGGAAAGGGATTATTTGCTTTGGCACTGGAAGAAGGATCTAATCAGATGACATGTGAAAACACAAGCGTCCAATTCTCTCCATATCTGCGTCAGTTTCTGCTCACCTTTGCCTCTCTGACCTCGGGGACGCTTTCTCAGGTTGGGAAGCATTTCCTACGAGCTTGTTCTCATCGCAGTTTGGTCAAGATTTCAGATGAGAAATACCGTAATTTTCGGACTATAAGTCGCACCGGAGTATAAATCGCACCAGCCATAAAATGCCCAAAGAAGTGAAAAAAGAAACATATATATGTATATAAGTCGCTCCTGAGTATAAGTCGCCCCCCCCCCCACCCAAACTATGAAAAAAAACGCGACTTATAGTCCGAAAATTACGGTAATGCACTGTTGTATTGGGAGAGATTTGACAACTGAGAATTCAACTCGAGTCCTCCATCAGAAGATCATCAAACAGCTGGAGCTCGGGTCCGACCAGATGAAAGAAATTTTTGAAATTTGAAAGAATGAAGACTAAAGGATGTATTTTCAAATGCCTCTGTGTAAATATAATTCGATACAAAATATTTCAGGGGTAAGATGATAACTTCCCCTCGGTTCCTAATGCGTATTTTTGCATTTTCTGTATTTTTCACAATTCCTTGTGGGATTTATTTTGGACATACATGACAATCAATAGCAATAAAAAGTTATTTATAACATTATGGTGTATTTTATGAATATTTCTTTCTTTTCAGTTGTCCCCTTCAGTGCCGCTCTCTTTTAGTCCAGTCTCATTTCCTGATGATGAAAGTCGATCTTTTTTCTTTGGCACAATTGCGTGCTGGTCAGATTGTGTTTTCCCTTCGCTGGAGATCTTTTTTTTTCTTCCTCGCCTGGCTGTGGAGGGCACGATAAGCTGGGTCACCCAGGACGGCCGAATTGTCACGTCTAATTGCCACATCTCGCTTGGGTGTCGTTGTAATGAAACACCGCTGGAGAGGAGCCAGGAAAGGTGAAGATTACACAGCGTGAGCCACAATCCGTCCCTTCTTCATGTTGCCCACACTCTCGGTATCAGCAAGTATTGTGAGGGCTGAGGGAGGGATGACAGGAGCGTTGAGGTAACCATTTTGCCAAGTGATGGCCCCGCATTGTGCCTCAACCTGATGATGATGCCACCGCAAAGCAAAGCTGCGCCCGCTGAATGAAGACGTGACAACGGCTGATTATTTCATGAGATGGAAAGTTTCCAGGGTGTGAATATTTCAGCGTGGGGTATTTTGGTTGAGGGATACCTGATATCGCAACACGTCTATAAATAGCTCTCTCTTTGTGTTGACCGTGAAGAAAAGAAGCAAAAGAAATGTCCCGTGTGAAGGGCTGTTTTTTATTGATTTGATTGAAATTGTTTTTATTTCATTTCTACTTTTCCCCCAAAGTCTGCTCCAAGCGCTTCAGCCACAAACGGATGAATGGAAATGAATATCCTGTATTTAACATGCCTACAATTTTGCCCTTTTCTTCCTAAAGCTAAATAGGAAGCATCTTGGGTCGCTCGAAACTTTACTTGAACCAAATCTGTAAATAACCTCCCAAGAAGTTTTGGTTTTCAGTAATTACCTCTTTTTTGCTATCCAGCGACACAGATTTGGGACAAGACAATGCCTTTCTTGGATTACACTTCAAATGAGACGAGGAGTTAGCGGTTGAATTTCATAGAAAGTAACAGAAATGGTTTGAATTATGGTTTGGACTAAATAATGGGTGGCGCTCACGTCTATGCGGCTAAGGCTTGTTTACGGGCAAAATAAAACGTCAAGCAAAAGGGCCTCTTACTATCACAATGGCAAAAGTCATCTTTTCATGACATTTTACCATTTAAACAAGCTGCCAGTCTAATATTTTGCGTGTATTATCTAGAAAACAACAAGAGTGGGACCCCATAGGTTATTGTACAACTTCCCATTCCCTTACACAGGTATCAAACACAAGGCCCGCGGGCCAGATAGGGATCGCCACATCATTTGGTGTGGCCCGCAAACACAAATTGTGCATCAAATTCATGTCAATACTAACATTACTAATTAACATTCATATTCTTCAAATATTTGAACCGTTTTCCCTTAGTCTCTGTTTTGAAAACTAGGTAGTCATTTGTTTGTTGTGTAGCCGACACAAAATATAATGACACATTCACACATTTATTTGGCTTGGCAATTTCAATGGCCCTCCGAAGGAAACTATGATGCAGCCCAAAAATAAGTTTGACAGCCCTGCCTTAGAACATGAAAACGGCTCTGAACTCTGATAACTACCGTAATTTTTGGACTATAAGTCGCGTTTTTTTTCATAGTTTGGGTGGGGGGGGCGACTTATACTCAGGAGCGATTTATATACATATATATGTTTTTTTTTCACTTTTTTGGGCATTTTATGGCTGGTACAACTTATACTCCGGTGCGACTTATACTCCGAAAATTACGGTATTCATTTTTTTCTTTTCCTCAAAATGTGTCGCTTTATTTCGAAATGTTTACTAAAAATGCAATTACAAATCCCATATAAAATGATAGGCTGAGTAATCCCTTGTGATTTCCCGCTTCAGCTATTGTGCGTCGTGGCTTGGCTCGTTGCCGGCAGCAGAGTGTCTCTGGTTTCATTCCTCACAGTTTTTAAGAAGCTCATGATGCCGGTGCCGCCGGTGCCCCGTTCCTCCAGCGCCACGGGGGCCATGCTGACCGTCTCCAGCGCTTCGGCCTCCTTGCTCTGGTTCCGTAGTTGGCGGGCTTTAGCGGCGGGGATTGTGATGAAGCGAGTGACGACGGTGATGTGATAGTTGCGCAAAGCCAACAATTTGCTGATGCATTCCTGAAAGGCTTCAGTTAGCTGCTGGTCGGCGTGTTGCTGCACAAACGTTCTCAGGGAGGGTTGCAACGAGATGTCCCGGATGAGTTGCTTGTGAGCAGGTAACATGTAATTTCTCATGCATGTTAGAAAGGCACCTGCCAGGTGAAAGCGTCATCACGTAAAAGGGCCTCAAATAAAGCCGACGCTACTCTTACCACTTTTCGCTTCATGTTTGACTCCCAGAAGTTCATCGAAGCAGTGCAGTAAACTGCTCTGCGCGGCGCTCCCTCCGGAATACTCCATTGGTTCTGTTTGGACGCCTTCGTAAACCAGACCTTTTGGCATACACGGGTTGTCTTTCCATCTGTGGAAGAAGGTCCCATATACGGACAATATCGAACATTTTGTGATGTAAAAAAAAAATAATTCATATCTATAGTGAGTTGAAAAGTCTACACACCCCTGACATTAAAATAATAACCGAAGGGAGGGGGTGATCAAATGTGCTCGAGAGGAGTAAATGAGAAGGCGTTTGAACTCGGGGTGTGTAGACTTCTGCTACCTCAAATTTGATGTTACAAAAAGTACCCAGATAAGAAGATCCTCATGATGCCATAGAAGACAGCAGGATCCACATGTTCTATATGAGGAAAATGCAGTCCTTTGGTTAAAGTGCTCAAGGAATAATTCTGCTTTTGATTTCAAGAAGCCATTACCGTGCAGTAGTCTGAGGCACTTGGCCATTTTGTCCATAGATTGGCTGATGTCTCCTAAGGCTTGGGCCACAGCTTTAGTATCAGCACATCTGACACCATTGATGACTTTAGGAATGCTCTGAAACACAGTCACAATGCTTGGAGCATAAATGGGAAAATTATAAATAAAAAATAAATCGTACTGGAATGTAAATGGTAACATGATACGCAAATAAAATAAATTAAAAATGACCAAAATTGAATTTGTATTTCTTGAAGATGAAATGTCTCAACATGAGTTTAAAACACAAAACAGCGACACAGCTTCACCTTCAGAGCAGGAATGGCTGCGAGCTCCACCATTAGCGTGACGATGAAGAAGCCTCGCACATTTTCACCTCCAGGAATACTGACCAGCAGCTCCAAGTTCCTGCGGGAAGCAAATTCAGCTTTAGTTGACACTCTTGAATACAACTCTAAAAACAATTTAAAAACGCACTCACCCAATGTCTAACGGCCTGTTACGGGAAATGCCGGAAAAATGGGAACAACAGAACATTGATGAGTTTTTTTTTTTTTTTCCCAATACAACAAAGACTTGCTCAGCAGTTATTTGGCTTCACCCCTTTGGATCCTTCTTGCGCCAGTTTGCTAGCACGGCGTCAGCATGGGTGAGAATTGGAGGCAGGCCTAAGCGTCGGGATAGCTCCCAGTATGGAACAGCCAGAGTGCGCGGCAGCATCTTGGATGGAGATGATGCGCAGAGAATGCATGTCAGCCTACTTGTTGCTGTAACATCTAAACCTCATCCACCAAACAAGATAAGACCAAGACACATCATTTCAAAATTGAATCCACCATTAGTGTTACCTGTAACCAGGGGCAGCGCTAGGATTTTTTTTCCCCTGTCCAAAGGGGGCTCAAGGGGGCAAGTTATATCAAATAAAAAAAAATAATAATTCAACCATGAGAGATACCTTGACTGTGTCGATCTCACCCTCCTGCCAAACATATCCCATGGTCATGACACCGAGGGCCAGGTGGGCAAGCCGGAGTTCCCTATGTCTCTGCAGGAACTGGATGCTCAGTTGAGGCATCTGCACAAATACCCCACTCTTTAAATCTGATGGAGTGGCTTTGTCAATTTGTGGAGTCCATTTACCTTCTCAATACGCGAGCGCAATTCATGTGCGAGAACAAGCTCTGGGACTTGATGGGCAATGTCCATCCATGGTTGGTAGTAAGGTGGAAGTTCTTGCTTTGGAAATAAATGCAGGAAGATGGAGTTGGTTACGACAATGGGGATTGCATGACAATGTTAGACTAGTTAAGGTCAGATGATGTGGTGGGGCAGAGGTTACAATCAGTTGTTCCACTGGGTGACCTGAGATGTTCTGTACAAAAAGTTTTTATAGAAAAATGAACTTGTAAAAGTTCAAGACAAAGCAAAGAGAATGCCAGAATGCGGCTTCCGCCGGTCAATTGATTCAAATCAATAGCAGTAGCTAGCATACGAGCTAGGCGGTCCATTTTCTAACTGCTAAGTGAGCAGTTTTGACTCTTAGCAAACCAAAAATTTGCATTCAAATGATATTTTCACTTCAATCATTTGAGAGCTTCCGGGCACCGCTTACTACCAATCGGCTATTATTTACAAGCTACTTTCCCAAAATATTAGTGGTGAAAAATACCAACCATAGGTTCTGGTAAAACGAAGCCCAGTTCCTCCGAGACGTGGTACGCGTGCAGAGAGAAAGGCGCTGCGGAGTCTTTGTAAGCAGCCATTGAGCGTGTGTCTAAGAGAGCAACACATACGCGGCACTCGGAATGCATCACAAGACCTCGGCCTGGTGGACTCCAGCACAGAGTTCACTTTAGCCTGTTGTCAATAATTACACAACGGCAAAAGTAAAGGAGACCCTGACACTGCACAATGACACATAAAGCGTGGAAAATCAGCACACGCGTTTCAGTTTGTGAATATTTAAGGGGAGGTTTCCGCGGGCAACGAGAGATTTTTATGCCACGCCACAATTTTTACGCCAAGTGGTCGTGAATCATCGTGTTTTGGCTTCTGTCACCGGGCCCAACTTGATGTCATCTGCCATTTTTTATGTTACATGTGATTTATTGATGCAAGTACATGGTGTAAGATTCTTTCTTTAACTTCTCAGGACATTATTTCCCGGTTCTTTCAACTTGAAGTTCTACTTTTTTCTTCCTGCCACCGTTCTGCAAAAAAATCAATTGGCTTTTCATTCTGCTCCCTTTAATTAAATAATCAAAGTTGGGAAATGAAGCATAAAGTGCCAAACAACGGTTGCTAATCTACCTTGCGATGGTGAAGATTGAGTGTATTTATAAAATTGAATTATGTATAAAAAAGTAACTCTTGGTGATATGATATTTTTCACAACAGTAAACAAAAAAAAATGGACTTGGTATCAAACACAATTAATAGCTGGGATTGGTTGCCAGTTGTTTGGAAATAGTTTGTATGGATCGCAACTCTGTTGGATGATATGAAACATTCGTGCGGGCGGGTTTGTTGCGTCATTTAGTTTGAATGGCAGTTTGCTTCCTCCAACCTAAAATGAGTCGGAATGGCAGTTTTTCAAGCATTTGGAGCGGCAGAAAAATAAAGTGTCAGCACCACCTGGTGGTACAGGCTTAATATTGCAGCAATGATTTTGAAAGAGGTCAGTCCAAAAAGTGTTGTTTTTTTCTTCCAGAGCCGAAGAGGGAAGCTTTATTGCTCTTTAACCGGCATAAAGTAGTAGTGGCTGCAGCATTTGAAAATAGCACTAAGCAATCTTATTGTCAGTGGAAATCTACACCGGGACAAAGAATCTACTCCTTTTTTTTTTTCAATTAAGACTTTGGCCTATAATGCACATGATGGTCGTTGGAGAACTAAGTGATTTTTTTTTTTTTTAAATGCTACTTATCATGAGAAAAAAATCATTGGCGTTTGTTGCTGTTGGTGTTAGTTAGCCATGGCAAGTGCAGCATTATGTCCCAATGAGCTGCTGCCATGTGATTTCCAAAACACCCTGCTGAGACCGATTAAAGAGCATGTGTTGCTCTTTCGAGGCCACCGAGGATCAGTGGAAGGAGATTGATGCCACTTTAAAATGGATCACTGTTTAGTAATGGGCCGGCTTTCTCTCCCCCTCCTTGCAGGCCGGCCTCTCTCTCTTCCTCTCCTCTCTCTCTCTCCCTCCCTCTCTCCTGCTCTATTATTAGCCACAGAGGCCGATGGAGTGCGTTGAGGTGGAAGCATCCACATGACCGTCACGGCTGCAGCACCGGCGGCGGCGGCGGCGGGCGAGAACGAGTGAGTGCTGGGCGTCCTCGCCACTCGGATTTCTTCTTCTGCTCTTATTGTTTGCCATCCATCCATCCATCCATCCATCCATCCATCCGGAGTAGCGTGTTTTCGAAGATGAGGTTGAACACGGGTTGCCGCCAGGTGCAGAGCCGCATCCGATGGAGTCTGGTCCCTCCAGCAAACCCATGCGACACTTCCTCGCGTTACGGTAAGCGGGGAGAAGGCGGCTTTGGATGTGTTTCTTTTTTTGGAGCACACAACGTTCTTGTTTTGCTGTGGTAGCACGGCCAAGAGTGACGGTGGTGTTACGTAAGGCGTAATGCAGCACAGCCGCATGACGGGAGAACATCATTAGCTTGGAGATGGAAATGTGACCCATCCTATTTTGCATCATTCAATGAACACGTCGTAGCGCGCAGGAATATGAAAATGAAAGGCGGCTTTGTTGATAGGGAGTCATCGAGACCATGTTCACTCAGCTGTTTTATAATGGCACCTTCAGTGATGGCGAGATTTCAATGAAGGCTGCTTTTTTATGAATGGCAGAAGATGCATTGATCCCGAAAGAATGAGCAATTCACTGTCCGTTTTTCCGATGGTGCTGAAATGGAGGAAGACTGTTAAGATTTGATTCAGACAAAAATAGATCCATTGACAATGACTAGACTAAAGCTCTCTCTCTTTCTTTCATCGGAAGAAGGACTGTCTGACTCCACTGTGCTCACAAACATAAATGACATTGGCTGTAGCTCAGCGACAATCTCCATTAGACAGTTCCAGCTTGAATCCAAAGATGGGAGCGCCTGATAGCACAAGAGGAGAGAGAGGCGACAGTTACCTTGGAAACCACTCCTGGCTCGACCCACACTATTTTCCAGATGCACAAATAATCACATATAAGCACATCTGCCTGGCATTTTGAAAGTTGGGGCTCGGGCCTTTGTTTGGATTTACAACTTTGACCAACTCTGCTTCTTAATACGATGATAATATGAACGAGTGTGCTTTCTATTTTTGTCTGCTTGCCTCTTTAAATAAAAAAAATGCTCACGTGACGTCAAGAACGGAGGACTTGTGAATGGGAAGTCACGAGACCATTCACCGCTCGCTCAGTGTGCAGAGTGTGAAAGAGGAGCCACGTTGTCGATACGAGCGCCATCGATCGATTGAACATTCGCCTTGGGTCTTTCTTTCAGCTCGCATTTGACAGATTCTGATATGGACTATGAGAGGCCTAACGTTGAAACCATCAAATGCGTGGTGGTCGGAGACAACGCCG